>NC_092394.1:58489437-58818541 GCF_030028105.1 Mobula birostris
TGTCTCGTCCCTCCCTCACTCCCCCACACACTCTGTCACGTGCCGCCCTCTCTCCCCCTCACACTCGGTGTCACGTCCCTCCCTCACTATCCCTCACACTCGGTGTCACGTCCCTCCCTCACTTCTCACACTCAGTTTCACGTACCTCCGTCACACCCCCTCACACTCTCTGTCTCGTCCCTCACTCACTACCCGTCACACTCTGTGGCACGTCCCTCCCTCACTCCCCCTCACACTCCGTGTCTTGTCCCTCCCTCACTCCCCCTCACACTCCGTGTCTCGTCCCTCCCTCACTCCCCCTCACACTCTGTGTCTCGCCCCTCCCTCACTCCCCCTGACACTCCATGTGTCGTCCCTCCCTCACTCCCCCTCACACTCTGTGTCTCGTCCCTCCCTCACTTCCCCTCACACTCGGTGTCTCGTCCCTCCCTCACACCCACTCACACTCTGCGTCTCGTCCTTCCCTCACTGCCCCTCACACTCTGTGTCTCGCCCCTCCCTCACTCCCCCTCACACTAGGTGTCTCGCCCCTCCCTCACTCCCCCTCACACTAGGTGTCTCGTCCCTCCCTCACTCCCCCTCACAATCTGTGCCTCGACCCTCCCTCATTCCCCTCACACTCGGTGTCTCGTCCCTCTCTCACTCCCCCTCACACTCTGTCTCATCCCTCCCTCACTCCCCCTCACACTCTGTGTCTCTTGCCTCCCTCACTCCCCCTCACACTCTGTGTCTCATGCCTCCTTCTCTCCCCCTCTCAATCGGTGTCACGTCCCTCCTTCACTACCCCTCACACTCGCTGTCTCGTCCCTCTCTCACTACCCCTCACACACGGTGTCAAGTCCCTCCCTCACTCCCCCTCACACTCGGTGTCATGTCCCTCCCTCACTCCCCTCACACTCGGTGCCTCGTCCCTCTTTCACTCCCCCTCACACTCTGTCACGTTACTCCCTCTCTCCCCCTCACAATTGGTGTCACGTCCCTCCTTCACTCCCCCTCACACTCGCTGTCTCGTCCCTCCCGCACTCCCCCTCACACTCCGTGTCTCGTCCTTCCCTCACTCCCCCTCACACTCGGTGTCATGCCCCTCCCTCACTCCCCCTCACACTCGGTGCCTCGTCCCTCTTTCACTCCCCCTCACACTCGGTGCCTCAACCCTCCCTCACTGCCCCTCACACTCGGTGTCACGTCCCTCCCTCACTCCCACTCACACTCTGCGTCTCGTCCCTTCCTTACTCCCCCTCACACTCGGTGTCTCATCCCTCCCTCACTCCCCCTCACACTCTGTGTCTCGTCCCTCCCTCACTCCCACTCACACTCTGTCACGTTACTCCCTCTCTCCCCCTCACAATTGGTGTCACGTCCCTCCTTCACTCCCCCTCACACTCGCTGTCTCGTCCCTCCCGCACTCCCCCTCACACTCCGTGTCTCGTCCTTCCCTCACTCCCCCTCACACTCGGTGTCATGCCCCTCCCTCACTCCCCCTCACAGTCGGTGCCTCGTCCCTCTTTCACTCCCCCTCACACTCGGTGCCTCAACCCTCCCTCACTGCCCCTCACACTCGGTGTCACGTCCCTCCCTCACTCCCACTCACACTCTGCGTCTCGTCCCCTCCTTACTCCCCCTCACACTCGGTGTCTCATCCCTCCCTCACTCCCCCTCACACTCTGTGTCTCGTCCCTCCCTCACTCCCACTCACACTCTGCGTCTCGTCCCTCCGTCACACCCCCTCACACTCTGTGTCTCGTCCCTCCTTCACACCCCCTCACACTCGGTGCCTCAACCCTCCCTCCCTGCCCCTCACACTCGGTGTCACGTCCCTCCCTCACTCCCCCTCACACTCCGTGTGTCGTCCCTCACTCACTCCTCCTCACAATCTGTGCCATGTCCCTCCCTCACTCCCCCGCACACTCGGTTTCTCGTCCCTCGCTCACTCCCACTCACACTCTGCGTCTCGTCCTTCCCACACTCCCCCTCCCACTCTGTGTCTCGTCCCTCCCTCACTCCCCCTCACCTTCTCTGTCTCGTCCCTCCCTCACAATCGGTGTCACGTCCCTCCCTCACTCCCACTCACACTCGGTGTCTCGTCCCTCCCTCACTTCCCCTCACAATCGGTGTCACGTCCCTCCCTCACTCCCACTCACACTCGGTGTCTCGTCCCTCCCTCACTTCCCCTCACACTCGGTGTCACGTCCCTCCCTCACTCCGCCTCACACTCGGTGTCTCGTCCCTCCCTCTCTCCCCCTCATGCTCTATGTCTCGTCCCTCCCTCACACCCCCCACACTCTGTCTCGTCCCTGCCTCACTCCCCCTCACACTCCGTGTCTCGTCCCTCCCTCACTCCCCCTCACACTCTGTCTTGTAACTCCCTCACTCCCCCTCACACTCGGTGTCTCGTCCCTCCCTCACTCCCCCTCACACTCTGAGTCTCATCCCTCCCTCACTCCCCCTCACACCCCGTTTCACGTCCCTCCCTCACTCCCCCGACACTCCGTGTCTCATTCCTCCCTCACTCCCCCTCACACTCTGTCTCATCCCTCCCTCACTCCCCCTCACACTCCGTGTCTCGTCCCTCCCTCACTCGCCCTCATAGTCTGTGTCTTGTCCCTCCCTCACTCCCCCTCACACTCTGTGCCTCGACCCTCCCTCATTCCCCTCACACTCGGTGTCTCGTCCCTCTCTCACTCCCCCTCACACTTTGTCTCATCCCTCCCTCACTCCCCCTCACACTCTGTGTCTCTTGCCTCCCTCACTCCCCCTCACACTCTGTGTCTCATGCCTCCCTCTCTCCCCCTCTCAATCGGTGTCACGTCCCTCCTTCACTACCCCTCACACTCGCTGTCTCGCCCCTCTCTCACTACCCCTCACACACGGTGTCAAGTCCCTCCCTCACTCCCCCTCACACTCGGTGTCATGTCCCCTCCCTCACTCCCCTCACACTCGGTGCCTCGTCCTTCCCTCACTCCCCTCACACTCGGTGCCTCGTCCCTCTTTCACTCCCCCTCACACTCTGTCACGTTACTCCCTCTCTCCCCCTCACAATTGGTGTCACGTCCCTCCTTCACTCCCCCTCACACTCTCTGTCTCGTCCCTCCCGCACTCCCCCTCACACTCCGTGTCTCGTCCTTCCCTCACTCCCCCTCACACTCGGTGTCATGCCCCTCCCTCACTCCCCCTCACACTCGGTGCCTCGTCCCTCTTTCACTCCCCCTCACACTCGGTGCCTCAACCCTCCCTCACTGCCCCTCACACTCGGTGTCACGTCCCTCCCTAACTCCCACTCACACTCTGCGTCTCGTCCCTTCCTTACTCCCCCTCACACTCGGTGTCTCATCCCTCCCTCACTCCCTCTCACACTCTGTGTCTCGTCCCTCCCTCACTCCCACTCACACTCTGTCACGTTACTCCCTCTCTCCCCCTCACAATTGGTGTCACGTCCCTCCTTCACTCCCCCTCACACTCGCTGTCTCGTCCCTCCCGCACTCCCCCTCACACTCCGTGTCTCGTCCTTCCCTCACTCCCCCTCACACTCGGTGTCATGCCCCTCCCTCACTCCCCCTCACACTCGGTGCCTCGTCCCTCTTTCACTCCCCCTCACACTCGGTGCCTCAACCCTCCCTCACTGCCCCTCACACTCGGTGTCACGTCCCTCCCTCACTCCCACTCACACTCTGCGTCTCGTCCCTTCCTTACTCCCCCTCACACTCGGTGTCTCATCCCTCCCTCACTCCGCCTCACACTCTGTGTCTCGTCCCTCCCTCACTCCCACTCACACTCTGCGTCTCGTCCCTCCGTCACACCCCCTCACACTCTGTGTCTCGTCCCTCCTTCACACCCCCTCACACTCGGTGCCTCAACCCTCCCTCCCTGCCCCTCACACTCGGTGTCACGTCCCTCCCTCACTCCCCCTCACACTCCGTGTGTCGTCCCTCACTCACTCCTCCTCACAATCTGTGCCATGTCCCTACCTCACTCCCCCGCACACTCGGTTTCTCGTCCCTCGCTCACTCCCACTCACACTCTGCGTCTCGTCCTTCCCACACTCCCCCTCCCACTCTGTGTCTCGTCCCTCCCTCACTCCCCCTCACCTTCTCTGTCTCGTCCCTCCCTCACAATCGGTGTCACGTCCCTCCCTCACTCCCACTCACACTCGGTGTCTCGTCCCTCCCTCACTTCCCCTCACAATCGGTGTCACGTCCCTCCCTCACTCCCACTCACACTCGGTGTCTCGTCCCTCCCTCACTTCCCCTCACACTCGGTGTCACGTCCCTCCCTCACTCCGCCTCACACTCGGTGTCTCGTCCCTCCCTCTCTCCCCCTCATGCTCTATGTCTCGTCCCTCCCTCACACCCCCCACACTCTGTCTCGTCCCTGCCTCACTCCCCCTCACACTCCGTGTCTCGTCCCTCCCTCACTCCCCCTCACACTCTGTCTTGTAACTCCCTCACTCCCCCTCACACTCGGTGTCTCGTCCCTCCCTCACTCCCCCTCACACTCTGAGTCTCATCCCTCCCTCACTCCCCCTCACACCCCGTTTCACGTCCCTCCCTCACTCCCCCGACACTCCGTGTCTCATTCCTCCCTCACTCCCCCTCACACTCTGTCTCATCCCTCCCTCACTCCCCCTCACACTCCGTGTCTCGTCCCTCCCTCACTCGCCCTCACAGTCCGTGTCTTGTACCTCCCTCACTCCCCCTCACACTCTGTGCCTCGACCCTCCCTCATTCCCCTCACACTCGGTGTCTCGTCCCTCTCTCACTCCCCCTCACACTTTGTCTCATCCCTCCCTCACTCCCCCTCACACTCTGTGTCTCTTGCCTCCCTCACTCCCCCTCACACTCTGTGTCTCATGCCTCCCTCTCTCCCCCTCTCAATCGGTGTCACGTCCCTCCTTCACTACCCCTCACACTCGCTGTCTCGTCCCTCTCTCACTACCCCTCACACACGGTGTCAAGTCCCTCCCTCACTCCCCCTCACACTCGGTGTCATGTCCCTCCCTCACTCCCCTCACACTCGGTGCCTCGTCCCTCTTTCACTCCCCCTCACACTCTGTCACGTTACTCCCTCTCTCCCCCTCACAATTGGTGTCACGTCCCTCCTTCACTCCCCCTCACACTCGGTGCCTCAACCCTCCCTCACTGCCCCTCACACTCGGTGTCACGTCCCTCCCTCACTCCCACTCACACTCTGCGTCTCGTCCCTTCCTTACTCCCCCTCACACTCGGTGTCTCATCCCTCCCTCACTCCCCCTCACACTCTGTGTCTCGTCCCTCCCTCACTCCCACTCACACTCTGTCACGTTACTCCCTCTCTCCCCCTCACAATTGGTGTCACGTCCCTCCTTCACTCCCCCTCACACTCGCTGTCTCGTCCCTCCCGCACTCCCCCTCACACTCCGTGTCTCGTCCTTCCCTCACTCCCCCTCACACTCGGTGTCATGCCCCTCCCTCACTCCCCCTCACACTCGGTGCCTCGTCCCTCTTTCACTCCCCCTCACACTCGGTGCCTCAACCCTCCCTCACTGCCCCTCACACTCGGTGTCACGTCCCTCCCTCACTCCCACTCACACTCTGCGTCTCGTCCCTTCCTTACTCCCCCTCACACTCGGTGTCTCATCCCTCCCTCACTCCCCCTCACACTCTGTGTCTCGTCCCTCCCTCACTCCCACTCACACTCTGCGTCTCGTCCCTCCGTCACACCCCCTCACACTCTGTGTCTCGTCGCTCCTTCACACCCCCTCACACTCGGTGCCTCAACCCTCCCTCCCTGCCCCTCACACTCGGTGTCACGTCCCTCCCTCACTCCCCCTCACACTCTGTGTGTCGTCCCTCACTCACTCCTCCTCACAATCTGTGCCATGTCCCTCCCTCACTCCCCCGCACACTCGGTTTCTCGTCCCTCGCTCACTCCCACTCACACTCTGCGTCTCGTCCTTCCCACACTCCCCCTCCCACTCTGTGTCTCGTCCCTCCCTCACTCCCCCTCACCTTCTCTGTCTCGTCCCTCCCTCACAATCGGTGTCACTTCCCTCCCTCACTCCCACTCACACTCGGTGTCTCGTCCCTCCCTCACTTCCCCTCACAATCGGTGTCACGTCCCTCCCTCACTCCCCCTCACACTCGCTGTCTCGTCCCTCCCGCACTCCCCTCACACTCCGTGTCTCGTCCTTCCCTCACTCCCCCTCACACTCGGTGTCATGCCCTTCCCTCACTCCCCCTCACACTCGGTGCCTCAACCCTCCCTCACTGCCCCTCACACTCGGTGTCACGTCCCTCCCTCACTCCCACTCACACTCTGCGTCTCGTCCCTTCCTTACTCCCCCTCACACTCGGTGTCTCATCCCTCCCTCACTCCCCCTCACACTCGGTGTCTCGTCCCTCCCTCACTCCCCCTCACACTCTGTGTCTCGTCCCTCCGTCACACCCCCTCACACTCTGTCACGTTACACCCTCTCTCCCCCTCACAATTGGTGTCACGTCCCTCCTTCACTCCCCCTCACACTCGCTGTCTCGTCCCTCCCGCACTCCCCCTCACACTCCGTGTCTCGTCCTTCCCTCACTCCCCCTCACACTCGGTGTCATGCCCCTCCCTCACTCCCCCTCACACTCGGTGCCTCGTCCCTCTTTCACTCCCACTCACACTCTGCGTCTCGTCCCTTCCTTACTCCCCCTCACACTCGGTGTCTCATCCCTCCCTCACTCCCCCTCACACTCTGTGTCTCGTCCCTCCCTCACTCCCACTCAGACTCTGCGTCTCGTCCCTCCGTCACACCCCCTCACACTCTGTGTCTCGTCCCTCCTTCACACCCCCTCACACTCGGTGCCTCAACCCTCCCTCCCTGCCCCTCACACTCGGTGTCACGTCCCTCCCTCACTCCCCCTCACACTCTGTGTGTCGTCCCTCACTCACTCCTCCTCACAATCTGTGCCATGTCCCTCCCTCACTCCCCCGCACACTCGGTTTCTCGTCCCTCGCTCACTCCCACTCACACTCTGCGTCTCGTCCTTCCCACACTCCCCCTCCCACTCTGTGTCTCGTCCCTCCCTCACTCCCCCTCACCTTCTCTGTCTCGTCCCTCCCTCACAATCGGTGTCACTTCCCTCCCTCACTCCCACTCACACTCGGTGTCTCGTCCCTCCCTCACTTCCCCTCACAATCGGTGTCACGTCCCTCCCTCACTCCCCCTCACACTCGCTGTCTCGTCCCTCCCGCACTCCCCCTCACACTCCGTGTCTCGTCCTTCCCTCTTCCCCCTCACACTCGGTGTCATGCCCCTCCCTCACTCCCCCTCACACTCGGTGCCTCAACCCTCCCTCACTGCCCCTCACACTCGGTGTCACGTCCCTCCCTCACTCCCACTCACACTCTGCGTCTCGTCCCTTCCTTACTCCCCCTCACACTCGGTGTCTCATCCCTCCCTCACTCCCCCTCACACTCTGTGTCTCGTCCCTCCCTCACTCCCACTCACACTCTGTCACGTTACTCCCTCTCTCCCCCTCACAATTGGTGTCACGTCCCTCCTTCACTCCCCCTCACACTCGCTGTCTCGTCCCTCCCGCACTCCCCCTCACACTCCGTGTCTCGTCCTTCCCTCACTCCCCCTCACACTCGGTGTCATGCCCCTCCCTCACTCCCCCTCACACTCGGTGCCTCGTCCCTCTTTCACTCCCCCTCACACTCGGTGCCTCAACCCTCCCTCACTGCCCCTCACACTCGGTGTCACGTCCCTCCCTCACTCCCACTCACACTCTGCGTCTCGTCCCTTCCTTACTCCCCCTCACACTCGGTGTCTCATCCCTCCCTCACTCCCCCTCACACTCTGTGTCTCGTCCCTCCCTCACTCCCCCTCACACTCTGTGTCTCGTCCCTCCGTCACACCCCCCTCACACTCTGTCACGTTACTCCCTCTCTCCCCCTCACAATTGGTGTCACGTCCCTCCTTCACTCCCCCTCACACTCGCTGTCTCGTCCCTCCCGCACTCCCCCTCACACTCCGTGTCTCGTCCTTCCCTCACTCCCCCTCACACTCGGTGTCATGCCCCTCCCTCACTCCCCCTCACACTCGGTGCCTCGTCCCTCTTTCACTCCCCCTCACACTCGGTGCCTCAACCCTCCCTCACTGCCCCTCACACTCGGTGTCACGTCCCTCCCTCACTCCCACTCACACTCTGCGTCTCGTCCCTTCCTTACTCCCCCTCACACTCGGTGTCTCATCCCTCCCTCACTCCCCCTCACACTCTGTGTCTCGTCCCTCCCTCACTCCCACTCAGACTCTGCGTCTCGTCCCTCCATCACACCCCCTCACACTCTGTGTCTCGTCCCTCCTTCACACCCCCTCACACTCGGTGCCTCAACCCTCCCTCCCTGCCCCTCACACTCGGTGTCACGTCCCTCCCTCACTCCCCCTCACACTCCGTGTGTCGTCCCTCACTCACTCCTCCTCACAATCTGTGCCATGTCCCTCCCTCACTCCCCCGCACACTCGGTTTCTCGTCCCTCGCTCACTCCCACTCACACTCTGCGTCTCGTCCTTCCCACACTCCCCCTCCCACTCTGTGTCTCGTCCCTCCCTCACTCCCCCTCACCTTCGCTGTCTCGTCCCTCTCTCACTACCCCTCACACACGGTGTCAAGTCCCTCCCTCACTCCCCCTCACACTCGGTGTCATGTCCCTCCCTCACTCCCCTCACACTCGGTGCCTCGTCCCTCTTTCACTCCCCCTCACACTCTGTCACGTTACTCCCTCTCTCCCCCTCACAATTGGTGTCACGTCCCTCCTTCACTCCCCCTCACACTCGCTGTCTCGTCCCTCCCGCACTCCCCCTCACACTCCGTGTCTCGTCCTTCCCTCACTCCCCCTCACACTCGGTGTCATGCCCCTCCCTCACTCTCCCTCACACTCGGTGCCTCGTCCCTCTTTCACTCCCCCTCACACTCGGTGCCTCAACCCTCCCTCACTGCCCCTCACACTCGGTGTCACGTCCCTCCCTCACTCCCACTCACACTCTGCGTCTCGTCCCTTCCTTACTCCCCCTCACACTCGGTGTCTCATCCCTCCCTCACTCCCCCTCACACTCTGTGTCTCGTCCTTCCCTCACTCCCACTCACACTCTGTCACGTTACTCCCTCTCTCCCCCTCACAATTGGTGTCACGTCCCTCCTTCACTCCCCCTCACACTCGCTGTCTCGTCCCTCCCGCACTCCCCCTCACACTCCGTGTCTCGTCCTTCCCTCACTCCCCCTCACACTCGGTGTCATGCCCCTCCCTCACTCCCCCTCACACTCGGTGCCTCGTCCCTCTTTCACTCCCCCTCACACTCGGTGCCTCAACCCTCCCTCACTGCCCCTCACACTCGGTGTCACGTCCCTCCCTCACTCCCACTCACACTCTGCGTCTCGTCCCTTCCTTACTCCCCCTCACACTCGGTGTCTCATCCCTCCCTCACTCCCCCTCACACTCTGTGTCTCGTCCCTCCCTCACTCCCGCTCACACTCTGCGTCTCGTCCCTCCGTCACACCCCCTCACACTCTGTGTCTCGTCCCTCCTTCACACCCCCTCACACTCGGTGCCTCAACCCTCCCTCCCTGCCCCTCACACTCGGTGTCACGTCCCTCCCTCACTCCCCCTCACACTCCGTGTGTCGTCCCTCACTCACTCCTCCTCACAATCTGTGCCATGTCCCTCCCTCACTCCCCCGCACACTCGGTTTCTCGTCCCTCGCTCACTCCCACTCACACTCTGCGTCTCGTCCTTCCCACACTCCCCCTCCCACTCTGTGTCTCGTCCCTCCCTCACTCCCCCTCACCTTCTCTGTCTCGTCCCTCCCTCACAATCGGTGTCACGTCCCTCCCTCACTCCCACTCACACTCGGTGTCTCGTCCCTCCCTCACTTCCCCTCACAATCGGTGTCACGTCCTTCCCTCACTCCCACTCACACTCGGTGTCTCGTCCCTCCCTCACTTCCCCTCACACTCGGTGTCTCGTCCCTCCCTCACTCCCCCTCACAGTGTCTGTCTCGTCCCTCCCTCACTGCCCCTCACACTCTGAGTCTCGTCCCTCCCTCTCTCCCCCTCACACTCTGTCCCGTCCCTGCATCACTCCCCCTCACACTCCGTGTCTCGTCCCTCCCTCACTCCCCCTCACACTCTGTCTTGTTCCTCCCTCACTCCCCCTCAGACTCTGTGCCTCGACCCTCCCTCATCCCGCTCACACTTGGTGTCACGTCCCTCCCTCACTCCCCCTCACACTCTGTGTCTCGTCCCTCCCTCACTCCTCCTCACACTCAGTCTTGTCTCTCCCTCACTCCCCGTCACACTCTGTCTTATCCCTCCCTCACTCCCCCTCACACTCTGTCTTGTAACTCCCTCACTCCCCCTCACACTCTGTGTCTCGTCCATCCCTCACTCGCCCTCACACCCTGTGTCTCGTCCCTCCCTCACTCCTGCTCACAGTCTCTGTCTCGTCCCTCCCTCACTACCCCTCACACCCCATTTCACGTCCCTCCCTCACTCCCCCGACACTCAGTGTCTCGTTCCTCTCTCACTCCTGCTCACAGTCTCTGTCTCGTCCCTCCCTCACTACCCCTCACACCCCGTTTCACGTCCCTCCCTCACTCCCCCGACACTCAGTGTCTCGTTCCTCCCTCACTCCCCCTCACACTCTGTCTCATCCCTCCCTCACTCCCCCTTACAATCAGTGTCACGTCCCTCCCTCACTCCCCCTCACACTCTATCTCGTCCCTCCCTCACTGCCCCTCACAATCGGTGTCTCGTCCCCCCCTCACTCCCCCTCACACTCTGTGTCGCGTCCCTCTCTCACTCCCCCTCACACTCGGAATCACGTCCCTCCCTCACTCCTCCTCACACTCTGTGTCTTGTCCCTCCCTCACTCCTCCTCACACTCTGTGCCTCGACCCTCCCTCATTCCCCTCACTCTCTGTGTCTCGTCCCTCTCTCACTCCCCCTCACAATCTGTCTCGTCCCTCCCTCACTCCCCCTCACACTCGGTGTCACGTCCCTCCCTCACTCCCCCTCACACTCTGTCACATGCCTCCCTTTCTCCGCCTCACAGTCGGTGTGTCGTCCCTCCGTCACACCCCCTCACACTCTGTGTCTCGTCCCTCCCTCACACCCCTTCACACTCTGTCTCGTCCCTCCCTCACTGCCCCTCACACTCTGTGTCTCATCCCTCCCTCACTCCCCCTCACACTCTGTGTCTTGTCCCTCCCTCACTCCCCCTCACACTCCATGTGTCGTCCCTCCCTCACTTCCCCTCACACTCTGTGTCTCATCCCTCTCTCACTCCCCCTCACACTCGGAATCACGTCCCTCCCTCACTCCTCCTCACACTCTGTGTCTTGTCCCTCCCTCACTCCTCCTCACACTCTGTGCCTCGACCCTCCCTCATTCCCCTCACACTCTGTGTCTCGTCCCTCTCTCACTCCCCCTCACAATCTGTCTCGTCCCTCCCTCACTCCCCCTCACACTCGGTGTCACGTCCCTCCCTCACTCCCCCTCACACTCTGTCACATGCCTCCCTTTCTCCGCCTCAAAGTCGGTGTGTCGTCCCTCCGTCACACCCCCTCACACTCTGTGTCTCGTCCCTCCCTCACACCCCTTCACACTCTGTCTCGTCCCTCCCTCACTGCCCCTCACACTCTGTGTCTCATCGCTCCCTCACTCCCCCTCACACTCTGTGTCTTGTCCCTCCCTCACTCCCCCTCACACTCCATGTGTCGTCCCTCCCTCACTTCCCCTCACACCCTGTGTCTCATCCCTCCCTCACTCCCCCTCACCTACTGTGTCTCGTCCCACCCTCACTCCCACTCACACTCGGTGTCTCGTCCCTCACTCACTTCCCCTCACAATCGGTGTCACGTCCCTCCCTCACTCCGCCTCACACTCGGTGTCTCGTCCCTCCCTCTCTCCCCCTCATGCTCTATGTCTCGTCCCTCCCTCACACCCCCCACACTCTGTCTCGTCCCTGCCTCACTCCCCCTCACACTCCGTGTCTCGTCCCTCCCTCACTCCCCCTCACACTCTGTCTTGTAACTCCCTCACTCCCCCTCACACTCGGTGTCTCGTCCCTCCCTCACTCCCCCTCACACTCTGAGTCTCATCCCTCCCTCACTCCCCCTCACACCCCGTTTCACGTCCCTCCCTCACTCCCCCGACACTCCGTGTCTCATTCCTCCCTCACTCCCCCTCACACTCTGTCTCATCCCTCCCTCACTCCCCCTCACACTCCGTGTCTCGTCCCTCCCTCACTCGCCCTCACAGTCCGTGTCTTGTACCTCCCTCACTCCCCCTCACACTCTGTGCCTCGACCCTCCCTCATTCCCCTCACACTCGGTGTCTCGTCCCTCTCTCACTCCCCCTCACACTTTGTCTCATCCCTCCCTCACTCCCCCTCACACTCTGTGTCTCTTGCCTCCCTCACTCCCCCTCACACTCTGTGTCTCATGCCTCCCTCTCTCCCCCTCTCAATCGGTGTCACGTCCCTCCTTCACTACCCCTCACACTCGCTGTCTCGTCCCTCTCTCACTACCCCTCACACACGGTGTCAAGTCCCTCCCTCACTCCCCCTCACACTCGGTGTCATGTCCCTCCCTCACTCCCCTCACACTCGGTGCCTCGTCCCTCTTTCACTCCCCCTCACACTCTGTCACGTTACTCCCTCTCTCCCCCTCACAATTGGTGTCACGTCCCTCCTTCACTCCCCCTCACACTCGGTGCCTCAACCCTCCCTCACTGCCCCTCACACTCGGTGTCACGTCCCTCCCTCACTCCCACTCACACTCTGCGTCTCGTCCCTTCCTTACTCCCCCTCACACTCGGTGTCTCATCCCTCCCTCACTCCCCCTCACACTCTGTGTCTCGTCCCTCCCTCACTCCCACTCACACTCTGTCACGTTACTCCCTCTCTCCCCCTCACAATTGGTGTCACGTCCCTCCTTCACTCCCCCTCACACTCGCTGTCTCGTCCCTCCCGCACTCCCCCTCACACTCCGTGTCTCGTCCTTCCCTCACTCCCCCTCACACTCGGTGTCATGCCCCTCCCTCACTCCCCCTCACACTCGGTGCCTCGTCCCTCTTTCACTCCCCCTCACACTCGGTGCCTCAACCCTCCCTCACTGCCCCTCACACTCGGTGTCACGTCCCTCCCTCACTCCCACTCACACTCTGCGTCTCGTCCCTTCCTTACTCCCCCTCACACTCGGTGTCTCATCCCTCCCTCACTCCCCCTCACACTCTGTGTCTCGTCCCTCCCTCACTCCCACTCACACTCTGCGTCTCGTCCCTCCGTCACACCCCCTCACACTCTGTGTCTCGTCGCTCCTTCACACCCCCTCACACTCGGTGCCTCAACCCTCCCTCCCTGCCCCTCACACTCGGTGTCACGTCCCTCCCTCACTCCCCCTCACACTCTGTGTGTCGTCCCTCACTCACTCCTCCTCACAATCTGTGCCATGTCCCTCCCTCACTCCCCCGCACACTCGGTTTCTCGTCCCTCGCTCACTCCCACTCACACTCTGCGTCTCGTCCTTCCCACACTCCCCCTCCCACTCTGTGTCTCGTCCCTCCCTCACTCCCCCTCACCTTCTCTGTCTCGTCCCTCCCTCACAATCGGTGTCACTTCCCTCCCTCACTCCCACTCACACTCGGTGTCTCGTCCCTCCCTCACTTCCCCTCACAATCGGTGTCACGTCCCTCCCTCACTCCCCCTCACACTCGCTGTCTCGTCCCTCCCGCACTCCCCTCACACTCCGTGTCTCGTCCTTCCCTCACTCCCCCTCACACTCGGTGTCATGCCCTTCCCTCACTCCCCCTCACACTCGGTGCCTCAACCCTCCCTCACTGCCCCTCACACTCGGTGTCACGTCCCTCCCTCACTCCCACTCACACTCTGCGTCTCGTCCCTTCCTTACTCCCCCTCACACTCGGTGTCTCATCCCTCCCTCACTCCCCCTCACACTCGGTGTCTCGTCCCTCCCTCACTCCCCCTCACACTCTGTGTCTCGTCCCTCCGTCACACCCCCTCACACTCTGTCACGTTACACCCTCTCTCCCCCTCACAATTGGTGTCACGTCCCTCCTTCACTCCCCCTCACACTCGCTGTCTCGTCCCTCCCGCACTCCCCCTCACACTCCGTGTCTCGTCCTTCCCTCACTCCCCCTCACACTCGGTGTCATGCCCCTCCCTCACTCCCCCTCACACTCGGTGCCTCGTCCCTCTTTCACTCCCACTCACACTCTGCGTCTCGTCCCTTCCTTACTCCCCCTCACACTCGGTGTCTCATCCCTCCCTCACTCCCCCTCACACTCTGTGTCTCGTCCCTCCCTCACTCCCACTCAGACTCTGCGTCTCGTCCCTCCGTCACACCCCCTCACACTCTGTGTCTCGTCCCTCCTTCACACCCCCTCACACTCGGTGCCTCAACCCTCCCTCCCTGCCCCTCACACTCGGTGTCACGTCCCTCCCTCACTCCCCCTCACACTCTGTGTGTCGTCCCTCACTCACTCCTCCTCACAATCTGTGCCATGTCCCTCCCTCACTCCCCCGCACACTCGGTTTCTCGTCCCTCGCTCACTCCCACTCACACTCTGCGTCTCGTCCTTCCCACACTCCCCCTCCCACTCTGTGTCTCGTCCCTCCCTCACTCCCCCTCACCTTCTCTGTCTCGTCCCTCCCTCACAATCGGTGTCACTTCCCTCCCTCACTCCCACTCACACTCGGTGTCTCGTCCCTCCCTCACTTCCCCTCACAATCGGTGTCACGTCCCTCCCTCACTCCCCCTCACACTCGCTGTCTCGTCCCTCCCGCACTCCCCCTCACACTCCGTGTCTCGTCCTTCCCTCTTCCCCCTCACACTCGGTGTCATGCCCCTCCCTCACTCCCCCTCACACTCGGTGCCTCAACCCTCCCTCACTGCCCCTCACACTCGGTGTCACGTCCCTCCCTCACTCCCACTCACACTCTGCGTCTCGTCCCTTCCTTACTCCCCCTCACACTCGGTGTCTCATCCCTCCCTCACTCCCCCTCACACTCTGTGTCTCGTCCCTCCCTCACTCCCACTCACACTCTGTCACGTTACTCCCTCTCTCCCCCTCACAATTGGTGTCACGTCCCTCCTTCACTCCCCCTCACACTCGCTGTCTCGTCCCTCCCGCACTCCCCCTCACACTCCGTGTCTCGTCCTTCCCTCACTCCCCCTCACACTCGGTGTCATGCCCCTCCCTCACTCCCCCTCACACTCGGTGCCTCGTCCCTCTTTCACTCCCCCTCACACTCGGTGCCTCAACCCTCCCTCACTGCCCCTCACACTCGGTGTCACGTCCCTCCCTCACTCCCACTCACACTCTGCGTCTCGTCCCTTCCTTACTCCCCCTCACACTCGGTGTCTCATCCCTCCCTCACTCCCCCTCACACTCTGTGTCTCGTCCCTCCCTCACTCCCCCTCACACTCTGTGTCTCGTCCCTCCGTCACACCCCCCTCACACTCTGTCACGTTACTCCCTCTCTCCCCCTCACAATTGGTGTCACGTCCCTCCTTCACTCCCCCTCACACTCGCTGTCTCGTCCCTCCCGCACTCCCCCTCACACTCCGTGTCTCGTCCTTCCCTCACTCCCCCTCACACTCGGTGTCATGCCCCTCCCTCACTCCCCCTCACACTCGGTGCCTCGTCCCTCTTTCACTCCCCCTCACACTCGGTGCCTCAACCCTCCCTCACTGCCCCTCACACTCGGTGTCACGTCCCTCCCTCACTCCCACTCACACTCTGCGTCTCGTCCCTTCCTTACTCCCCCTCACACTCGGTGTCTCATCCCTCCCTCACTCCCCCTCACACTCTGTGTCTCGTCCCTCCCTCACTCCCACTCAGACTCTGCGTCTCGTCCCTCCATCACACCCCCTCACACTCTGTGTCTCGTCCCTCCTTCACACCCCCTCACACTCGGTGCCTCAACCCTCCCTCCCTGCCCCTCACACTCGGTGTCACGTCCCTCCCTCACTCCCCCTCACACTCCGTGTGTCGTCCCTCACTCACTCCTCCTCACAATCTGTGCCATGTCCCTCCCTCACTCCCCCGCACACTCGGTTTCTCGTCCCTCGCTCACTCCCACTCACACTCTGCGTCTCGTCCTTCCCACACTCCCCCTCCCACTCTGTGTCTCGTCCCTCCCTCACTCCCCCTCACCTTCGCTGTCTCGTCCCTCTCTCACTACCCCTCACACACGGTGTCAAGTCCCTCCCTCACTCCCCCTCACACTCGGTGTCATGTCCCTCCCTCACTCCCCTCACACTCGGTGCCTCGTCCCTCTTTCACTCCCCCTCACACTCTGTCACGTTACTCCCTCTCTCCCCCTCACAATTGGTGTCACGTCCCTCCTTCACTCCCCCTCACACTCGCTGTCTCGTCCCTCCCGCACTCCCCCTCACACTCCGTGTCTCGTCCTTCCCTCACTCCCCCTCACACTCGGTGTCATGCCCCTCCCTCACTCTCCCTCACACTCGGTGCCTCGTCCCTCTTTCACTCCCCCTCACACTCGGTGCCTCAACCCTCCCTCACTGCCCCTCACACTCGGTGTCACGTCCCTCCCTCACTCCCACTCACACTCTGCGTCTCGTCCCTTCCTTACTCCCCCTCACACTCGGTGTCTCATCCCTCCCTCACTCCCCCTCACACTCTGTGTCTCGTCCTTCCCTCACTCCCACTCACACTCTGTCACGTTACTCCCTCTCTCCCCCTCACAATTGGTGTCACGTCCCTCCTTCACTCCCCCTCACACTCGCTGTCTCGTCCCTCCCGCACTCCCCCTCACACTCCGTGTCTCGTCCTTCCCTCACTCCCCCTCACACTCGGTGTCATGCCCCTCCCTCACTCCCCCTCACACTCGGTGCCTCGTCCCTCTTTCACTCCCCCTCACACTCGGTGCCTCAACCCTCCCTCACTGCCCCTCACACTCGGTGTCACGTCCCTCCCTCACTCCCACTCACACTCTGCGTCTCGTCCCTTCCTTACTCCCCCTCACACTCGGTGTCTCATCCCTCCCTCACTCCCCCTCACACTCTGTGTCTCGTCCCTCCCTCACTCCCGCTCACACTCTGCGTCTCGTCCCTCCGTCACACCCCCTCACACTCTGTGTCTCGTCCCTCCTTCACACCCCCTCACACTCGGTGCCTCAACCCTCCCTCCCTGCCCCTCACACTCGGTGTCACGTCCCTCCCTCACTCCCCCTCACACTCCGTGTGTCGTCCCTCACTCACTCCTCCTCACAATCTGTGCCATGTCCCTCCCTCACTCCCCCGCACACTCGGTTTCTCGTCCCTCGCTCACTCCCACTCACACTCTGCGTCTCGTCCTTCCCACACTCCCCCTCCCACTCTGTGTCTCGTCCCTCCCTCACTCCCCCTCACCCTTCTCTGTCTCGTCCCTCCCTCACAATCGGTGTCACGTCCCTCCCTCACTCCCACTCACACTCGGTGTCTCGTCCCTCCCTCACTTCCCCTCACAATCGGTGTCACGTCCTTCCCTCACTCCCACTCACACTCGGTGTCTCGTCCCTCCCTCACTTCCCCTCACACTCGGTGTCTCGTCCCTCCCTCACTCCCCCTCACAGTGTCTGTCTCGTCCCTCCCTCACTGCCCCTCACACTCTGAGTCTCGTCCCTCCCTCTCTCCCCCTCACACTCTGTCCCGTCCCTGCATCACTCCCCCTCACACTCCGTGTCTCGTCCCTCCCTCACTCCCCCTCACACTCTGTCTTGTTCCTCCCTCACTCCCCCTCAGACTCTGTGCCTCGACCCTCCCTCATCCCGCTCACACTTGGTGTCACGTCCCTCCCTCACTCCCCCTCACACTCTGTGTCTCGTCCCTCCCTCACTCCTCCTCACACTCAGTCTTGTCTCTCCCTCACTCCCCGTCACACTCTGTCTTATCCCTCCCTCACTCCCCCTCACACTCTGTCTTGTAACTCCCTCACTCCCCCTCACACTCTGTGTCTCGTCCATCCCTCACTCGCCCTCACACCCTGTGTCTCGTCCCTCCCTCACTCCTGCTCACAGTCTCTGTCTCGTCCCTCCCTCACTACCCCTCACACCCCATTTCACGTCCCTCCCTCACTCCCCCGACACTCAGTGTCTCGTTCCTCTCTCACTCCTGCTCACAGTCTCTGTCTCGTCCCTCCCTCACTACCCCTCACACCCCGTTTCACGTCCCTCCCTCACTCCCCCGACACTCAGTGTCTCGTTCCTCCCTCACTCCCCCTCACACTCTGTCTCATCCCTCCCTCACTCCCCCTTACAATCAGTGTCACGTCCCTCCCTCACTCCCCCTCACACTCTATCTCGTCCCTCCCTCACTGCCCCTCACAATCGGTGTCTCGTCCCCCCCTCACTCCCCCTCACACTCTGTGTCGCGTCCCTCTCTCACTCCCCCTCACACTCGGAATCACGTCCCTCCCTCACTCCTCCTCACACTCTGTGTCTTGTCCCTCCCTCACTCCTCCTCACACTCTGTGCCTCGACCCTCCCTCATTCCCCTCACTCTCTGTGTCTCGTCCCTCTCTCACTCCCCCTCACAATCTGTCTCGTCCCTCCCTCACTCCCCCTCACACTCGGTGTCACGTCCCTCCCTCACTCCCCCTCACACTCTGTCACATGCCTCCCTTTCTCCGCCTCACAGTCGGTGTGTCGTCCCTCCGTCACACCCCCTCACACTCTGTGTCTCGTCCCTCCCTCACACCCCTTCACACTCTGTCTCGTCCCTCCCTCACTGCCCCTCACACTCTGTGTCTCATCCCTCCCTCACTCCCCCTCACACTCTGTGTCTTGTCCCTCCCTCACTCCCCCTCACACTCCATGTGTCGTCCCTCCCTCACTTCCCCTCACACTCTGTGTCTCATCCCTCTCTCACTCCCCCTCACACTCGGAATCACGTCCCTCCCTCACTCCTCCTCACACTCTGTGTCTTGTCCCTCCCTCACTCCTCCTCACACTCTGTGCCTCGACCCTCCCTCATTCCCCTCACACTCTGTGTCTCGTCCCTCTCTCACTCCCCCTCACAATCTGTCTCGTCCCTCCCTCACTCCCCCTCACACTCGGTGTCACGTCCCTCCCTCACTCCCCCTCACACTCTGTCACATGCCTCCCTTTCTCCGCCTCAAAGTCGGTGTGTCGTCCCTCCGTCACACCCCCTCACACTCTGTGTCTCGTCCCTCCCTCACACCCCTTCACACTCTGTCTCGTCCCTCCCTCACTGCCCCTCACACTCTGTGTCTCATCGCTCCCTCACTCCCCCTCACACTCTGTGTCTTGTCCCTCCCTCACTCCCCCTCACACTCCATGTGTCGTCCCTCCCTCACTTCCCCTCACACCCTGTGTCTCATCCCTCCCTCACTCCCCCTCACCTACTGTGTCTCGTCCCACCCTCACTCCCACTCACACTCGGTGTCTCGTCCCTCACTCACTTCCCCTCACAATCGGTGTCACGTCCCTCCCTCACTCCCCCTCACACTCTGTGTCGCTTCCCTCCCTCACTCCCCCTCACACTCTGTGTCTTGTCCCTCCCTCACTCCCCCTCACACTCTGTGCCCCGACCCTCGCTCATTCCTCTCACACTCTGTGCCTCGTCCCTCCCTCAATCCCCCTCACACTCTGTCTCATCCCTCCCTCACTCCCCCTCACAATCGGTGTCACGTCCCTCCTTCACTCCCCCTCACACTCGGTGCCTCGTCCCTCCTTCACTCCTCCTGACACTCGGTGTCACGTCCCTCCCTCACTCCCCCTCACACTCTGTCACGTGCCGCCCTCTCTCCACCTCATAATCGGTGTCACGTCCCTCCTTCACTCCCCCTCACACTCGCTGTCTCAACACTCCCTCACTCTCCCTCACACTCTGTGTCTCGTCCCTCCCTCACTCCCCCTCACACTCAGTGTCATGTCCCTCCCTCACTCACCCTCACACTCGGTGCCTCGTCCCTCTTACACTCCCCCTCACTCTCGGTGCCTCAACCCTCCCTCACTGCCCCTCACACTCAGTGTCACGTCCCTCCCTCACTTCTCACACTCTGTGTCACGTCCCTCCGTCACACCCCCTCACACTCTGTGTCTCGTCCCTCCTTCAAACCCCCTCACACTCTGTGTCTCGTCCCTCCTTCACACCCCCTCACACTCTGTGTCTCGTCCCTCCCTCACTGCCCCTCACACTCGGTGTCACGTCCCTTCCTCACTTCTCACACTCTGTGGCACGTCCCTCCCTCACTCCCCCGCACACTCTGTGTCTCGTCCCTCCCTCACTCCCCCTCACACTCGGTGCCTCGTCCCTCCTTCACTCCTCCTCACACTCGGTGTCACGTCCCTCCCTCACTCCCCCTCACACTCTGTCACGTGCCGCCCTCTCTCCACCTCATAATCGGTGTCACGTCCCTCCTTCACTCCCCCTCACACTCGCTGTCTCAACACTCCCTCACTCTCCCTCACACTCTGTGTCTCGTCCCTCCCTCACTCCCCCTCACACTCAGTGTCATGTCCCTCCCTCACTCACCCTCACACTCGGTGCCTCGTCCCTCTTACACTCCCCCTCACTCTCGGTGCCTCAACCCTCCCTCACTGCCCCTCACACTCAGTGTCACGTCCCTCCCTCACTTCTCACACTCTGTGTCACGTCCCTCCGTCACACCCCCTCACACTCTGTGTCTCGTCCCTCCTTCAAACCCCCTCACACTCTGTGTCTCGTCCCTCCTTCACACCCCCTCACACTCTGTGTCTCGTCCCTCCCTCACTGCCCCTCACACTCGGTGTCACGTCCCTTCCTCACTTCTCACACTCTGTGGCACGTCCCTCCCTCACTCCCCCGCACACTCTGTGTCTCGTCCCTCCCTCACTCCCCCTCACACTCCGTGTCTCGTCCCTCCATCACTCCCCCTCACACTCTGTGTCTCGCCCCTCACACTCCGTGTGTCGTCCCTCCCTCACTCCCCCTCACACTCTGTGCCTCGTCCCTCCCTCACTTCCCCTCACACTTCATGTGTTGTCCCTCCCTCACTCCCCCTCACAATCGTTGTCACGTCCCTCCCTCACTCCCCCTCACACTCGGTGTCTCGACCCTCCCTCACTCCCACTCATACTCTGCGTCTCGTCCTTCCCTCACTCCCCCTCACAATCTGTGTCTCGCCCCTCCCTCACTCCCCCTCACACTCGGTGTCTCGTCCCTCCCTCACTCCCCTCACACTCTGTCACGTGCCTCCCTCTCTCCCCCTCACAATCGGTGTCACGTCCACCTTCACTCCCCCTCACACTCGGTGCCTCGTCCCTCTTTCACTCCTCCTCACACTCGGTGTCACGTCCCTCCCTCACTCCCCCTCACATTCTGTCACGTGCCTCCCTCTCTCCACCTCATAATCGGTGTCACGTCCCTCCTTCACTCCCCCTCACACTCGCTGTCTCGACCCTCCCTCACTCCCCCTCACACTCTGTGTTTCGTCCCTCCCTCACACCCCCTCACACTCAGTGTCATGTCCCTCCCTCACTCCCCCTCACTCTCCGAGTCTCGTCCCTCCATCACTCCCCCTCACACTCTGTGTCTCGCCCCTCACACTCCGTGTGTCGTCCCTCCCTCACTCCCCCTCACACTCTGTGCCTCGTCCCTCCCTCACTTCCCCTCACACTTCATGTGTCGTCCCTCCCTCACTCCCCCTCACAATCGTTGTCACGTCTCTCCCTCACTCCCCCTCACACTCGGTGTCTCGTCCCTCCCTCACTTCCCCTCACACTCTGTGTCTCGTCCCTCCCTCACTCCCACTCACACTCTGCGTCTCATCCCTTCCTTACTCCCCCCCACACTCGGTGTCTCGTCCCTCCCTCACTCCCCCTCACACTCTCTGTCTCGTCCCTGCCTCACTCCCCCTCACACTCTGTGTCTCGTCCCTCCCTCAGTCCCCCTTACACTCTCTGTCTCGTCCCTCCCTCTCTCCCCCTCATGCTCTATGTCTCGTCCCTCCCTCACTCCTGCTCACAGTCTCTGTCTCGTCCCTCCCTCACTACCCCTCACACCTCGTTTCACATCTCTCCTTCACGCCCCCTCACACTCTGTCTTGTTCCACCCTCACTCCCCTCAGACTCTGTGCCTCGACCCTCCCTCATCCCGCTCACACTTGGTGTCACGTCCCTCCCTCACTCCTCCTCACACTCAGTCTTGTCTCTCTCTCACTCCCCGTCACACTCTGTCTTATCCCTCCCTAACTCCCCCTCACACTCTGTCTTGTAACTCCCTCACTCCCCCTCACACTCCGTGTCTCGTCCCTCCCTCACTCGCCCTCACAGTCTGTGTCTTGTCCCTCCCTCACTCCCCCTCACACTCTGTGCCTCGACCCTCCCTCATTCCCCTCACACTCGGTGTCTCGTCCCTCTCTCACTCTCCCTCACACTGTCTCATCCCTCCCTCACACCCCTCACACTCTGTCTTGTAACTCCCTCACTCCCCCTCACATTCGCTGTCTCGTCCCTCCCTCACTCCCCCTCACACTCCGTGTCTCGTCCTTCCCTCACTCCCCCTCACACTCGGTGTCATGTCCCTCCCTCACTCCCCCTCACACTCGGTGCCTCGTCCCTCTTTCACTCCCCCTCACACTCGGTGCCTCAACCCTCCCTCACTGCCCCTCACACTCGGTGTCACGTCGCTCCCTCACTCCCCCTCACACTCGGTGACACGTCCCTCCCTCACTTCTCACACTCCGTGTCACGTCCCTCCGTCACACCCCCTCACACTCTGTGTCTCGTCCCTCCTTCACACCCCCTCACACTCTGTGTCTCGTCCCTCCCTCACACCCCTTCACACTCTCTGTCTTGTCCCTTCCTCAATAGCCCTCACACTCTGTGGCACGTCCCTCCCTCACTCCCCCTCACACTCTGAGTCTCGTCCCTCCCTCACTCCCCCTCACACACCGTGTGTCGTCCCTCACTCACTCCCCCTCACAATCTGTGTCATGTCCCCCCCTCACTCTCCCGCACACTCGGTTTCTCGTCCCTCGCTCACTCCCACTCACACTCTGCGTCTCGTCCCTCCCTCACTCCCCCTCACCTTCTCTGTCTCGTTCCTCCCTCACAATCGGTGTCACGTCCCTCCCTCACTCCCACTCACACTCTGTGTCTCGCCCCTCCCTCACTCCCCTCACACTCGGTGTCACGTCCCTCACTCACTACTCACACTCTGTGCCTCGTCCTTCCGTCACACCTCATCACCTTCTGTGTCTCGTCCCTCCCTCACTCCCCTCACAATTGGTGTCACATCCCTCCCTCACTCCCCCTCACACTCGGTGTCTCGTCCCTCCCTCACTTCCACTCACACTCGGTGTCTCGTCCCTCCCTCACACCCCCTCACACTCGGTGTCTCGTCCCTCCCTCTCTCCCCCTCATGCTCTATGTCTCGTCCCTCCCTCACACCCCCTCACACTCTGTCTCGTCCCTCCCTCACTCCCCCTCAGACTCTGTGCCTCGACCCTCCCTCACTCCCCCTCACACTCAGTGTCTCGTCCCTCCCTCACTCCCCCTCACACTTGGTCTTGTCCCTCCCTCACTCCCCGTCACACTCTGTCTTATCCCTCCCTCACTCCCCCTCACACTCTGTCTTGTAACTCCCTCACTCCCCCTCACACTCCGTGTCTCGTCCCTCCCTCACTCCCCCTCACATTCCGTGTCTCGTCCCTCCCTCACTCCCCCTCACACTCAGTGTCTCGTCCCTCCCTCACTCCCCCTCACACTTGGTCTTGTCCCTCCCTCACTCCCCGTCACACTCTGTCTTATCCCTCCCTCACTCCCCCTCACACTCTGTCTTGTAACTCCCTCACTCCCCCTCACACTCCGTGTCTCGTCCCTCCCTCACTCCCCCTCACACTCTGAGTCTCGTCCCTCCCTCACTCCTGCTCACAGTCTCTGTCTCGTCCCTCCCTCACTCCCCCTCACACCCCGTTTCACGTCCCTCCCTCACTCCCCCAACACTCCGTGTCTCGTTCCGCCCTCACTCCCCCTCACACTCTGTCTCATCCCTCCCTCACTACCCCTCACACTCTGTGTCTTCCCTCTCCCTCACTCCCCCTCACACTCTATCTCGTCCCTCCCTCACTCCCCCTCACAACCGGTGTATCGTCCCCCCCTCACTCCCCCTCACACTCTGTGTCGCGTCCCTCCCTCACTCCCCCTCACACTCAGTGTCTCGTCCCTCCCTCACTCCCCCTCACACTCTGTCACGTGCCTCCCTCTCTCCCCCTCACACTCGGTGACTCGTCCCTCTTTCACTCCTCCTCACACTCGGTGTCACGTCTCTCCCTCACTCCCCCTCACACTCTGTCACGTGCCTCCCTCTCTCCCCCTCACAATCGGTGTCAAGTCCCTCCTTCACTCCCCCTCACACTCTGTGTCTCGTCCCTCCCTCATTCGCCCTCACACCCTGTGTCTCGTCCCTCCCTCACTCCTGCTCACAGTCTCTGTCTCGTCCCTCCCTCACTACCCCTCACACCCCGTTTCACGTCCCTCCCTCACTCCCCCGACACTCAGTGTCTCGTTCCTCCCTCACTCCCCCTCACACTCTGTCTCATCCCTCCTCACTCCCCCTCACACTCAGTGTCTCGTCCCTCCCTCACTCCCCCTCACACTCTATCTCGTCCCTCCCTCACTGCCCCTCACAATCGGTGTCACGTCCCTCCTTCACTACCCCTCACACTCACTGTATCGTCCCTCCCTCACCCCCCGTCACACTCGGTGTCAAGTCCCTCCCTCACTCCCCCTCACACTCGGTGCCTCGTCCCTCTTTCACTCCCCCTCACACTCGGTGTCACGTCCCTCCCTCACTCCCCCTCACACTCTGTCAAATGCCTCCCTTTCTCCCCCTCACAGTCGGTGCCTCGTCCCTCTTTCACTCCCCCTCACACTCGGTGCCTCAACTCTCCCTCACTCCCCCTCACACCCGGTGTCACGTCCCTCCCTCACTCACCCTCACACTCTGTCTCATCCCTCCCTCACTCTCCCCACACTCCGTGTGTCGTCCCTCACTCACTCCCCCTCACAATCTGTGTATTGTCCCTCCCTCACTCCCCCGCACACTCGGTTTCTCGTCCCTCGATCACTCCCCTTCACACTCTGCGTCTCGTCCTTCCCTCACTCCCCCTCACACTCTGTGTCTCGCCTCTCCCTCACTCTCCCTTCCACTCTGTGTCTCGTCCCTCCCTCACTACCCTCACATTCTGTGTCTCGGCCCACCCTCACTCCCACTCACACTTGGTGTCTCGTCCCTCGCTCACTTCCCCTCACAATCGGTGTCACGTCCCTCCCTCACTCCCCCTCACACTCTGAGTCTCGTCCCTCCCTCACTCCCCCTCACACTTTGTGTCTTCCCTCTCCCTCACTCCCCCTCACACTCTATCTCATCCCTCTCTCACTCCCCCTCACACTCTGTGTCTCGTCTCTCCCTCACTCCCCCTCACACTCTGTGTCGCGTCCCTCCCTCACTCCCCTCACACTCTGTGTCTCGTCCCTCCCTCACTCCCCCTCACACTCTGTCTCATCCCTCCCTCACTCCCCCTCTCACTCAGTGTCTCGCGCCTCCCTCACTCCCCCTCACACTCTGTGTCTCGTCCCTCCCTCACTCCCCCTCACACACTGTCACGTGCCTCCCTCTCTCCACCTCACACTCGCTGTCTCGACCCTCCCTCACTCCCCCTCACACTCTGTGTCTCGTCCCTCCCTCACTCCCACTCACACTCAGTGTCATGTCCCTCCTCACTCCCCCTCACACTCGGTGCCTCATCCCTCTTACACTCCCCCTCACTCTCGGTGCCTCAACCCTCCCTCACTGCCCCTCACACTCGGTGTCACGTCCCTCCCTCACTCCCCCTCACACTCGGTGTCACGTCCCTCCCTCACTTCTCACACTCTGTGTCACGTCCCTCCGTCGCACCCCCTCACACTCTGTGTCTCGTCCCTCCTTCACACCCCCTCACACTCTGTGTCTCGTCCCTCCTTCACACCCCCTCACACTCGGTGCCTCAACCCTCCCTCACTGCCCCTCACACTCGGTGTCACGTCCCACCCTCACTCCCCCTCACACTCGGTGTCACGTCCCTCCGTCACTTCTCACACTCTGTGGCACGTCCCTCCCTCACTCCCCCTCACACTCTGTGTCTCGTCCCTCCCTCATTCCCCCTCACACTCCGTGTCTCGTCCCTCCATCACTCCCCCTCACACTCTGTGTCTCGCCCCTCACACTCCGTGTGTCGTCCCTCCCTTACTCCCCCTCACACTCTGTGCCTCGTCCCTCCCTCACTTCCCCTCACACTTCATGTGTCGTCCCTCCCTCACTCCCCCTCACAATCGTTGTCACGTCTCTCCCTCACTCCCCCTCACACTCGGTGTCTCGTCCCTCCCTCACTTCCCCTCACACTCTGTGTCTCGTCCCTCCCTCACTCCCACTCACACTCTGCGTCTCATCCCTTCCTTACTCCTCCCCACACTCGGTGTCTCGTCCTTCCCTCACTCCCCCTCACACTCTCGGTCTCGTCCCTCCCTCACTCCCCTCACACTCTGTGTCTCGTCCCTCCCTCACTCCCCCTCACACTCTCTGTCTCGTCCCTCCCTCTCTCCCCCTCATGCTCTATGTCTCGTCCCTCCCTCACTCCTGCTCACAGTCTCTGTCTCGTCCCTCCCTCACTACCCCTCACACCTCGTTTCACATCTCTCCTTCACGCCCCCTCACACTCTGTCTTGTTTCTCCCTCACTCCCCCTCAGACTCTGTGCCTCGACCCTCCCTCATCCCGCTCACACTTGGTGTCACGTCCCTCCCTCACTCCTCCTCACACTCAGTCTTGTCTCTCTCTCACTCCCCGTCACACTCTGTCTTATCCCTCCCTCACTCCCCCTCACACTCTGTCTTGTAACTCCCTCACTCCCCCTCACACTCCGTCTCTCGTCCCTCCCTCACTCGCCCTAACAGTCTGTGTCTTATCCCTCCCTCACTCCCCCTCACACTCTGTGCCTCGACCCTCCCTCATTCCCCTCACACTCGGTGTCTCGTCCCTCTCTCACTCTCCCTCACACTCTGTCTCATCCCTCCCTCACTCCCCCTCACACTCTGTCTTGTAACTCCCTCACTCCCCCTCACACTCCGTGTCTCGTCCCTCCCTCACTCGCCCTCACAGTCTGTGTCTTGTCCCTCCCTCACTCCCCCTCACACTCTGTGCCTCGACACTCCCTCATTCCCCTCACACTCGGTATCTCGTCCCTCTCTCACTCCCCCTCACACTCTGTCTCATCCCTCCCTCACTCCCCCTCACACTCTGTGTCTCTTGCCTCCCTCACTCCCCCTCACACTCTGTATCTCGTGCCTCCCTCTCTCCCCCTCTCAATCGGTGTCACGTTCCTCCTTCACTACCCCTCACACTCGCTGTCTCGTCCCTGTCTGACTACCCCTCACACTCGGTGTCAAGTCCCTCCCTCACTCCCCCTCACACTCGGTGTCATGTCCCTCCCTCACTCCTCCTCACACTCGGTGCCTCGTCCCTCTTTCACTCCCCCTCACACTCTGTCACGTGCCTCCCTCTCTCCCCCTCACAATCGGTGTCACGTCCCTCCTTCACTCCCCCTCACACTCGCTGTCTCGTCCCTCCCTCACTCCCCCTCACACTCCGTGTCTCGTCCTTCCCTCACTCCCCCTCACACTCGGTGTCATGTCCCTCCTTCACTCCCCCTCACACTCGGTGCCTCGTCCCTCTTTCACTCCCCCTCACACTCGGTACCTCAACCCTCCCTCACTGCCCCTCTCACTCGGTGTCACGTCCCTCCCTCACTCCCCCTCACACTCGGTGACACGTCCCTCCCTCACTTCTCACTCTCTGTGTCACGTCCCTCCGTCACACCCCCTCACACTCTGTGTCTCGTCCCTCCCTCACACCCCTTCACACTCTCTGTCTCGTCCCTTCCTCAATACCCCTCACACTCTGTGGCACGTCCCTCCCTCACTCCCCCTCACACTCTGTGTCTCGTCCCTCCCTCACTCCCCCTCACACTCCGTGTGTCGTCCCTCCCTCACTCCCCCTCACACTCTTTGTCTCATCCCTCCCTCACTCCCCCTCACACTCCGTGTGTCGTCCCTCCCTCACTCGCCCTCACACTCTGTGTCTCGTCCCTCCCTCACTCTCCCTCACCTTCTCTGTCTCGTCCCTCCCTCACAATCGGTGTCACGTCCCTCCCTCACTCCCACTCACACTCGGTGTCTCGTCCCTCCCTCACTTCCCCTCACAATCGGTGTCACGTCCCTCCCTCACTCCCCCTCACACTCTGTGTCTGGTCCCTCCCTCACTCCCACTCACACTCTGCGTCTCGTCCCTTGCTCACTCCTCCTCACACTCGGTGTCTCATCCCTCCCTCACTCCCCCTCACTCAGTCTGTCTCGTCCCTCCCTCACTCCCCTCACACTCTGTCTTGACCCTCCCTCACTCCCCCTCACACTCTGCGTCTCGTCCCTCCGTCACTCCCCCTCACACTCCGTCTCAACCCTCCCTCACTCCCCCTCACACTCGGTGTCTTGTCCCTCTCTCACTCCCCCTCACACTCTATCTCGTCCCTCCTACACTCCCCCTCACAATCGGAGTCTCGTCCCTCCCTCACTCCCCCTCACACTCTGTGTCGCGTCCCTCCCTCACTCCCCCTCACACTCGGTGCCTCGTCCCTCCCTCACTCCCCCTCACACTCTGTGGCTCGACCCTCCCTCATCCCCCTCACACTCAGTGTCATGTCCCTCCCTCACTCCTCCTCACACTCTGTGTCTCGTCCCTCCCTCACTACCCCTCACACTCTGTCTCGTCCCTCCCTCACTACCCCTCACGCTCTGAGTCACGTCCCTCCCTCACTGCCCCTCACACTCGGGGTCTCGTGCCTCCCTCACTCCCCCTCACAATCTGTGTCTCATCCCTCGCTCACTCCCCCTCACACTCTACGTCTCGTCCCTCCATCACTCCCCCTCACACACTGTCTCGTCCCTCCCTCACTCCCCCTCACACTCTGTCTCGTCCCTCCCTCATTCCCTCTCACAATCGGAGTCTCGTCCATCCCTCATCCCCCTCACAATCGGTGCCTCGTCCCTCTCTCTCTCCCCCTCACACTCTGTGCCTCGTCCATCCCTCACTCCCCCTCACACTCCGTACGTCGTCCCTCCCTCACCCCCCTCACACTCAGTGTCTCGTCCCTCCCTCACACCCCCTCACACTGTGTCTCATCCCTCCCTCACTGCCCCTCACACTCTGTCTCGTCCCTCCCTCACTTCTCACACTCTGTGTCACGTCCCTCTGTCACACCCCCTCACACTCTGTGTCTCGTCCCTCCCTCACACCCCTTCACACTCTGTGTCTCGTCCCTCCCTCACACCCCTTCACACACCGTGTGTCGTCCCTCCCTCACTCCCCCTCACACTCTGTGTCTCATCCCTCCCTCACTCCCCCTCGTACTCCGTGTGTCGTCCCTCACTCACTCCCCCTCACAATCTGTGTTATGTCCCTCCCTGACTCCCCTGCACACTCGGTTTCTCGTCCCTCGATCACTCCCACTCACACTCTGCGTCTCGTCCTTCCCTCACTCCCCCTCCCACTCTGTGTCTCATCCCTCCCTCACTCCCCCTCACCTTCTCTGTCTCGTCCCTCCCTCACAATCGGTGTCACGTCCCTCCCTCACTCCCACTCACACTCGGTGTCTCGTGCCTCCCTCACTTCCCCTCACAATCGGTGTCACGTCCCTCCCTCACTCCCCCTCACACTCTGTGTCTCGTCCCTCCCTCACTCCCCCTCACACTCTGTGTCTCGTCCCTCCCTCACTCCCCCTCACACTCTGTGTCTCGTCCCTCCCTCACTGCCACTCACACTCTGCATCTCGTCCCTTCCTCACTCCCCCTCACACTCGTGTCTCATCCCTCCCTCACTCCCCCTCACTCAGTCTGTCTCGTCCCTCCCTCACTCCCCCTCACACTCGGTGTCACGTCCCTCCCTCACTCCTCACACTCTGTATCTCATCCCTCCCTCACTCCCCCTCATACTCTGTGTCTCGTTCCTCCCTCACTCCTGCTCACAATCTGTGTCTTGTCCCTCCCTCACTCTCCTTCACACCCCGTTTCACGTCCCTCCCTCACTCCCCCTCACACTCTGTCTTGCCCCTCCCTCAATCCCCCTTACACTCTGTGTCTCGTCCCTCCGTCAATCCCCCTCACACTCTGTCACATCCCTCCCTCACTCCCCCTCACACTCTGTGTCACGTCCCTCCCTCACTCCCCCTCACACTCGGTGTCTTGTCCCTCCCTCACTCCCCCTCACACTCTATCTCATCCCTCCTTCACTCCCCCTCACAATCGGAGTCTCGTCCCTCCCTCACTCCCCCTCACACTCTGTGTCGCGTCCCTCCCTCACTCCCCCTCACACTCGGTGCCTCGTCCCTTCCTCACTCCCCCTCACACTCTGCGGCTCGACCCTCCCTCATCCCCCTCACACTCAGTGTCACGTCCCTCCCTCACTCCTCCTCACACTCTGTGACTCGTCCCTCCTTCACTACCCCTCACACTCTGTCTCATCCCTCCCTCACTACCCCTCACGCTCTGAGTCACGTCCCTCTCTCACTGCCCCTCACACTCGGCGTCTCGTGCCTCCCTCACTCCCCCTCACACTCTGTCTCGTCCCTCCCTCACTCACCCTCACACTCTGTGCCTCGTCCCTCCCTCATTCCCTCTCACAATCGGAGTCTCGTCCATCCCTTATCCCCCTCACAATCGGTGCCTCGTCTCTCTCTCTCTCCCCCTCACACTCTGTGTCTCGTCCATCCCTCACTCCCCCTCACACTCTGTGTCTCGTCCATCCCTCACTCCCCCTCACACTCCGTATGTCGTCCCTCCCTCACCACCCTCACACTCGGTGTCATGTCCCTCCCTCACTCCCCCTCACACTCTATGTCTCGTCCCTCCCTTTCTCCCTCTCATGCTCTATGTCTCGTCCCTCCCTCACACCCCCTCACACTCTGTCTCGTCCCTGCCTCACTCCCCCTCACACTCCATGTCTCGTCCCACCCTCACTCCCACTCACACTCCATGTCTTGTTCCTCCCTCACTCCCCCTCAGTCTCTGTGTCTCGTGCCTCCCTCTGTCCCCCTCACAATCGTGTCACGTCCCTCCTTCACTACCCCTCACACTCGCTGTCTCGTCCCTCCCTCACTCCCCCTCACACTCGGTGTCAAGTCCCTCCCTCACTCCCCCTCACACTCGGTGTCACGTCCCTTCCTCTCTCCCCCTCACAATCGGTGTCACGTCCCTCCTTCACTACCCCTCACACTCGCTGTCTCGTCCCTCCCTCACTCCCCCTCACACTCGGTGTCAAGTCCCTCCCTCACTCCCCCTCACACTTGGTGTCACGTGCCTCCCTCTCTCCCCCTCACAATCGGTGTCACGTCCCTCCTTCACTCCCCCTCACACTCGCTGTCTCGTCCCTCCCTCACTCCCCCTCACACTCGGTGTCAAGACCCTCCCTCACTCCCCCTCACACTCGGTGTCACGTCCCTTCCTCTCTCCCCCTCACAATCGGTGTCACGTCCCTCCTTCACTCCTCCTCACACTCGCTGTCTCGTCCCTCCTCACTCCCCCTCACACTCTGTGTCTCGTCCTTCCCTCACTCCCCCTCACACTCGGTGTCATATCCCTCCCTCACTCCCCCTCACACTCGGTGCCTCGTCCCTCTTTCACTCCCCCTCACACTCGGTGACTCAACCCTCCCTCACTGCCCCTCACACTCGGTGTCACGTCCCTCCCTCACTCCCCCTCACATTCGGTGACACGTCCCTCCCTCACTTCTCACACTCTGTGTCACGTCCCTCCGTCACACCCCCTCACACTCTGTGTCTCGTCCCTCCATCACACCCCCTCACACTCTGTGTCTCACCCCTCCCTCACACCCCTTCACACTCTGTGTCTCGTCCCTCCCTCACTGCCCCTCACACCCTGTCTCATCCCTTCCTCAATACCCCTCACACTCTGTGTCTCGTCCCTCCCTCACTCCCCCTCACACTCCGTGTGTTGTCCCTCCCTCACTCCCCCTACACTCTGTGTCTCATCCCTCCCTCATTCACCCTCACACTCCGTGTGTCGTCCCTCACTCACTCCCCCTCACAATCTCTGTCATGTCCCTCCCTCACTCCCCTGCACACTCGGTTTCTCGTCCCTCGCTCACTCCCACTCACACTCTGCGTCTCGTCCTTCCCTCACTCCCCCTCCCACTCTGTGTCTCATCCCTCCCTCACTCCCCCTCACCTTCTCTGTCTCGTCCCTCCCTCACAATCGGTGTCACGTCCCTCCCTCACTCCCACTCACACTCGGTGTCAAGTCCCTCCCTCACTCCCCCTCACACTCGGTGTCACGTCCCTTCCTCACTCCCCCTCACACTCGGTTTCTCGTCCCTCGCTCACTCCCACTCACACTCTGTGTCTTGTCCCTCCCTTACCCCCCTCACACTCGGTGTCATGTCCCTCCCTCACTCCCCCTCACACTCGGTGCCTCGTCCCTCTTTCACTCCCCCTCACACTCGGTGCCTCAACCCTCCCTCACTGCCCCTCACAATCTGTGTCATGTCCCTCCCTCACTCCACTGCACACTCGGTTTCTCATCCCTCGCTCACTCCCACTCACACTTTGCGTCTCGTCCTTCCCTCACTCCCCCTCCCACTCTGTGTCTCGTCCCTCCCTCACAATCGGTGTCACGTCCCTCCCTCACTCCCACTCACACTCGGTGTCTCGTCCCTCCCTCACTCCCACTCACACTCGGTTTCTCGTCCCTCGCTCACTCCCACTCACACTCTGTGTCTCGTCCCTCCCTTACCCCCCTCACACTCGGTGTCATGTCCCTCCCTCACTCCCCCTCACACTCGGTGCCTCGTCCCTCTTTCACTCCCCCTCACACTCGGTGCCTCAACCCTCCCTCACTGCCCCTCACAATCTGTGTCATGTCCCTCCTTCACTCCCCTGCACACTCGGTTTCTCATCCCTCGCTCACTCCCACTCACACTTTGCGTCTCGTCCTTCCCTCACTCCCCCTCCCACTCTGTGTCTCGTCCTCCCTCACAATCGGTGTCACGTCCCTCCCTCACTCCCACTCACACTCGGTGTCTCGTCCCTCCCTCACTCCCACTCACACTCGGTGTCTCGTCCCTCCCTTACCCCCCTCACACTCGGTGTCATGTCCCTCCCTCACTCCCCCTCACACTCGGTGCCTCGTCCTTCTTTCACTCCCCCTCACACTCGGTGCCTCAACCCTCCCTCACTGCCCCTCACACTCGGTGTCACGTCCCTCCCTCACTCCCCCTCACACTCGGTGTCATGTCCCTCCCTCACTCCCCCTCACACTCGGTGTCACGTCCCTCCCTCACTCCCCCTCACACTCTGTGTCACGTCCCTCCGTCACACCCCCTCACACTCTGTGTCTCGTCCCTCCTTCAAACCCCCTCACACTCTGTGTCTCGTCCCTCCCTCACACCCCCTCACACTGTGTCTCATCCTTCCCTCACTGCCCCTCACACTCTGTCTCGTCCCTCCCTCACTACCCCTCACACTCTGTGTCTCGTCCCTCCCTCACTTCCCCTCACACTTCATGTGTCGTCCCTCCCTCACTCCCCCTCACACTCGTTGTCACGTCCCTCCCTCACTCCCACTCACACTCGGTGTCTCATCCCTCCCTCACTCCCACTCACACTCTGTGTCTCGTCCTTCCCTCACTCCCCCACACACTCTGTTCTCGCCCCTCCCTCACTACCCCTCACTCTCGGTGTCACGTCCCTCACTCACTACTCACACTCTGTTTCTCGTCCCTCCCTCACACCTCCTCACCTTCTGTGTCTCGTCCCTCCCTCACTCCCCCTCACAATCGGTGTCACATCCCTCCTTCACTCCCCCTCACACTCGCTGTCTCGTCCCTCCCTCACTCCCCCTCACACTCCATGTCATGTTCCTCCCTCACTCCCCCTCAGACTCTGTGTCTCGTGCCTCCCTCTCTCCCCCTCACAATCAGTGTCACGTCCCTCCTTCACTACCCCTCACACTCGCTGTCTCGTCCCTCCCTCACTCCCCCTCACACTCGGTGTCAAGTCCCTCCCTCACTCCCCCTCACACTCGGTGTCACGTGCCTCCCTCTCTCCCCCTCACAATCGGTGTCACGTCCCTCCTTCACTCCCCCTCACACTCGCTGTCTCGTCCCTCCCTCACTCCCCCTCACACTCCGTGTCTCGTCCCTCCCTCACTCCCCCTCACACTCGGTGCCTCAACCCTCCCTCACTGCCCCTCACACTCGGTGTCACGTCGCTCCGTCACACCCCCTCACACTCGGTGACACGTCCCTCCCTCACTTCTCACTCTCTGTGTCTCGTCCCTCCCTCACACCTCTTCACACTCTGTGTCTCGTCCCTCCCTCACTGCCCCTCACACTCTGTCTCATCCCTCCCTCACTACCCTTCACACTCTGTGTCTCGTCCCTCCCTCACTGCCCCTCACACTCTGTCTCGTCCCTTCCTCACTCCCCTGCACACTCGGTTTCTCGTCCCTCGCTCACTCCCACTCACACTCTGCGTCTCGTCCTTCCCTCACTCCCCCTCCCACTCTGTGTCTCGTCCCTCCCTCACTCCCCCTCACTTTCTGTGTCTCGTCCCTCCCTCACAATCGGTGTCACGTCCCTCCCTCACTCCCACTCACACTCTGTGTCTCGTCCCTCCCTCACTCCCACTCACGCTCTGCGTCTCGTACCTTCCTCACTCCCCCTCACACACGGTGTCTCATCCCTCCCTCACTCCCCCTCACTCAGTCTGTCTCATCCCTCCCTCACTCCCCCTCACACTCGGTGTCACGTCCCTCCCTCACTCCTCACACTCTCTATCTCATCCCTCCCTCACTCCCCCTCACACTCTGTGTCTCGTTACTCCCTCACTCCTGCTCACACTCTGTGTCTTGTCCCTCCCTCACTCCCCCTCACACTCGGTGTCACGTCCCCCCCTCACTTCTCACACTCTGTGTCACGTCCCTCCGTCTTACCCCCTCACACTCTGTGTCTCATCCCTCCTTCACACCCCCTCACACTCTGTGTCTCGTCCCTCCCTCACACCCCCTCACTGTGTCTCATCCCTCCCTCACTGCCCCTCACACTCTGTCTCGTCCCTCCCTCACTACCCCTCACACTCTGTGTCTCGTCCCTCCCTCACACACCCTCACACTGTGTCTCATCCCTCCCTCACTACCCCTCACACTCTGTGGCACGTCCCTCCCTCACTCCCACTCACACTCTGCGCCTCGTACCTTCCTCACTCCCCCTCACACTCGGTGTCTCATCCCTCCCTCACTCCCCCTCACTCAGTCTGTCTCGTCCCTCCCTCACTCCCCCTCACACACTGTGTCTCATCCCTCCCTCACTCCTCCTCACTCAGTCTGTCTCGTCCCTCCCTCACTCCCCCTCACACTCGGTGTCACGTCCCTCCCTCACTCCTCACACTCTCTATCTCATCCCTCCCTCACTCCCCCTCACACTCTGTGTCTCGTTCCTCTCTCACTCCCCCTCACACTCTGTGTCGCGTCCCTCCCTCACTCCCCCTCACACTCAGTGTCCCGTCCCTCCCTCACTCCCCCTCACACTCTGTCACGTGCCGCCCTCTCTCTCCCTCACACTCGGTGTCACGTCCCTCCCTCACTCCCCCTCACACTCGGTGTCACGTCCCTCCCTCACTCCCCCTCACACTCGGTGTCACGTCCCCCCCTCACTTCTCACACTCTGTGTCACGTCCCTCCTTCACACCCCCTCACACTCTGTGTCTCGTCCCTCCCTCACACCCCCTCACTGTGTCTCATCCCTCCCTCACTGCCCCTCACACTCTGTCTCGTCCCTCCCTCACTACCCCTCACACTCCGTGTGTCGTCCCTCCCTCACTCCCCCTCACACTTCATGTGTTGTCCCTCCCTCACTTCCCCTCACAATCGTTGTCACGTACCTCCCTCACTCCCACTCACACTCGGTGTCTCATCCCTCCCTCACTCCCCCTCACTCTCGGTGTCACGTCCCTCACTCACTACTCACACTCTGTGTCTCGTCCCTCCCTCACACCTCTTCACCTTCTGTGTCTCGTCCCTCCCTCACTCCCCCTCACAATCGGTGTCACATCCCTCCCTCACTTCCCCTCACACTCGGTGTCACGCCCCTCCCTCACTCCCCCTCACAGTCTCTGTCTCGTCCCTCCCTTACTCCCCCTCACACTCTGTGTCTCGTCCCTCCCTCTCTCCCTTTCATGCTCTATGTCTCGTCCCTCCCTCACACCCCCTCACACTCTGTCCCGTCCCTCCCTCACTCCCCCTCACACTCTGTCTCGTCCCTGCCTCACTCCCCCTCACACTCCATGTCTTGTTCCTCCCTCACTTTCCCTCAGACTCTGTGTCTCGTGCCTCCCTCTCTCCCCCTCACAATCGGTGTCACGTCCCTCCTTCACTACCCCTCACACTCGCTGTCTCGTCCCTCCCTCACTCCCCCTCACACTCGGTGTCACGTGCCTCCCTCTCTCCCCCTCACAATCGGTGTCACGTCCCTCCTTCACTCCCCCTCATACTCGCTGTCTCGTCCCTCCCTCACTCCCCCTCACACTCCGTGTCTCGTCCTTCCCTCACTCCCCCTCACACTCGGTGTCATGTCCCTCCCTCACTCCCCCTCACACTCGGTGCCTCGTCCCTCTTTCACTCCCCCTCACACTCGGTGCCTCAACCCTCCCTCACACCCCCTCACTGTGTCTCATCCCTCCCTCACTGCCCCTCACACTCTGTCTCGTCCCTCCCTCACTACCCCTCACACTCTGTGTCTCGTCCCTCCCTCACACACCCTCACACTGTGTCTCATCCCTCCCTCACTACCCCTCACACTCTGTGGCACGTCCCTCCCTCACTCCCACTCACACTCTGCGCCTCGTACCTTCCTCACTCCCCCTCACACTCGGTGTCTCATCCCTCCCTCACTCCCCCTCACTCAGTCTGTCTCGTCCCTCCCTCACTCCCCCTCACACTGTGTCTCATCCCTCCCTCACTCCTCCTCACTCAGTCTGTCTCGTCCCTCCCTCACTCCCCCTCACACTCGGTGTCACGTCCCTCCCTCACTCCTCACACTCTCTATCTCATCCCTCCCTCACTCCCCCTCACACTCTGTGTCTCGTTCCTCTCTCACTCCCCCTCATACTCTGTGTCGCGTCCCTCCCTCACTCCCCCTCACACTCAGTGTCCCGTCCCTCCCTCACTCCCCCTCACACTCTGTCACGTGCCGCCCTCTCTCTCCCTCACACTCGGTGTCACGTCCCTCCCTCACTCCCCCTCACACTCGGTGTCACGTCCCTCCCTCACTCCCCCTCACACTCGGTGTCACGTCCCCCCCTCACTTCTCACACTCTGTGTCACGTCCCTCCTTCACACCCCCTCACACTCTGTGTCTCGTCCCTCCCTCACACCCCCTCACTGTGTCTCATCCCTCCCTCACTGCCCCTCACACTCTGTCTCGTCCCTCCCTCACTCCCCCTCACACTCCGTGTGTCGTCCCTCCCTCACTCCCCCTCACACTTCATGTGTTGTCCCTCCCTCACTTCCCCTCACAATCGTTGTCACGTACCTCCCTCACTCCCACTCACACTCGGTGTCTCATCCCTCCCTCACTCCCCCTCACTCTCGGTGTCACGTCCCTCACTCACTACTCACACTCTGTGTCTCGTCCCTCCCTCACACCTCTTCACCTTCTGTGTCTCGTCCCTCCCTCACTCCCCCTCACAATCGGTGTCACATCCCTCCCTCACTTCCCCTCACACTCGGTGTCACGCCCCTCCCTCACTCCCCCTCACAGTCTCTGTCTCGTCCCTCCCTTACTCCCCCTCAAACTCTGTGTCTCGTCCCTCCCTCTCTCCCTTTCATGCTCTATGTCTCGTCCCTCCCTCACACCCCCTCACACTCTGTCCCGTCCCTCCCTCACTCCCCCTCACACTCTGTCTCGTCCCTGCCTCACTCCCCCTCACACTCCATGTCTTGTTCCTCCCTCACTTTCCCTCAGACTCTGTGTCTCGTGCCTCCCTCTCTCCCCCTCACAATCGGTGTCACGTCCCTCCTTCACTACCCCTCACACTCGCTGTCTCGTCCCTCCCTCACTCCCCCTCACACTCCGTGTCTCGTCCTTCCCTCACTCCCCCTCACACTCGGTGTCATGTCCCTCCCTCACTCCCCCTCACACTCGGTGCCTCGTCCCTCTTTCACTCCCCCTCACACTCGATGCCTCAACCCTCCCTCACTGCCCCTCACACTCGGTGTCACGTCCCTCCCTCACTCCCCCTCACACTCGGTGACACGTCCCTCCCTCACGTCTCACACTCTGTGTCACATCCCTCTGTCACACCCCCTCACACTCTGTGTCTCGTCCCTCCGTCACACCTCCTCACACTCTGTGTCTCGTCCCTCCCTCACACCCCTTCACACTCTGTCTCGTCTCTCCCTCACTGCCCCTCACACTCTGTCTCGTCCCTTCCTCAATACCCCTCACACTCTGTGTCTTGTCCCTCCCTCACTCCCCCTCACACTCCGTGTGTCGTCCCTCACTCACTCCCCCTCACAATCTGTGTCATGTCCCTCCCTCACTCCCCTGCACACTCGGTTTCTTGTCCCTCGCTCACTCCCACTCACACTCTGCATCTCGTCCTTCCCTCACTCCCCCTCACACTCTGTGTCTCATCCCTCCCTCACTCCCACTCACGCTCTGCGTCTCGTCCCTCCCTCACTCCCCCTCACACTCTGTGTCTCGTCCTTCCCTCTCTCCCTCTCATTTTCTATGTCTCGTCCCTCCCTCACACCCCCTCACACTTGGTGACTCACCCCTCCCTCACTCCCCCTCACACTCTGTGTCTCGTCCCTCCCTCTCTTCCCCTCACACTCTGTCTCATCCCTCCCTCACTCCCCCTCAGACTCTGTGCCTCGACCCTCCCTCATCCCCCTCACACTCTCTGGCTCGTCCCTCCCTCACTCCCCCTCACATTCTGTGTCTCGTCCCTCTCTCACTCGCCCTCACACTCTGTCTCTCTTGCTCCATCTTCATCATTCCCGACCCACCTCTTTCCTCACTGCCTCATCACTCCACAAACATCCTCCTTCTTCTTCCACTTTTGTGCTCTCTGTCTTATTCCCCACCCCTCATTCTCCCCTCCACGCCATCTCCGGCTCCCCCCTCAGCCTCCCATCCCCTCATGCCTCCAGCGTCTTTCTCTCCACTTTATTTTGTCCGCAAGAATTCTGGCTGGTATTTCTTTACCTTTCTTGATGAAACCCGTACACCTGGTCAACAGGTCTGGGTGCATATTCTTCGGCGCAGCCTCTCTTGCATTGATAACCACCACACGTTCTGGGAAAGAGATAGAGAATGTCACAGACAGACAGTACATCTCATTGACAGCACCCTGCACATTGCTTAGGGTAGTGTGCGCAGTACAGAGGGTGAGAGTCCGTGTGCACTGTACGGACGCCAGGAGTCCGTGTGCAATGTACAGACGTTGAGAGTCCGTGTGCAATGTACAGACGCCAAGAGTCCGTGTGCACTGTACAGACGGTGAGAGTCCGTGTGCAATGTACAGACGCCAAGAGTCCGTGTGCGCAGTACAGACGGCGAGGGTCCGTGTGCAATGTACAGACGGTTAGAGTCCATGTCCAATGTACAGACGGCGAGAGTCCATGAGCACTGTACAGACGGTGAGAGTCCATGTGCAATGTACAGACAGCGAGAGTCCGTGTGCAATGTACAGACGGCGAGAGTCCGTGTGCAATCTACGGACAGCAAGAATCCATGTGCAATGTACAGACAGTGAGAGTCTGTGCGCACTGTACAGACGGTGAGAGTCCATGTGCAATGTACAGACGGCGAGAGTCCGTGTGCAATGTATAGACAGCGAGAGTCCGTGTACACTGTACAGACAGCGAGAGTCCATGTGCAATGTATAGACAGCGAGAGTCCGTGTACACTGTACAGACAACGAGAGTCCGTGTGCAATGTACAGTCAGCAAGAGTCCGTGTGCACTGTACAGACAGCGAGAGCACGTGTGCACTGTACAGACAGCGAGAGTCAGTGTGCACTGTACAGACAGCGAAAGTCAGTGTGCAATGTACAGACAGCGAGAGTCTGTGTGCACTGTACAGACAGCGAGAGTCCGTGTGCAATATACAGTCAGCGAAAGTCCGTGTACACTGTACAGACAACGAGAGTCCGTGTGCAATGTACAGTCAGCAAGAGTCCGTGTGCAATATACAGACAGTGAGAGTCCGTGTGCAATGTACAGTCAGCGATAGTCCGTGTGCAATGTACAGTCAGCGAGAGTCCGTGTGCAATGTACAGACGGCGACAGTCCATGTGCAATGTACAGACGGTTAGAGTCCGTGTGCAATGTACAGATGTTGAGAGTCCATGTGCACTGTACAGACAGCGAGAGTCCATGTGCAATGTACAAATGGCGAGAGTCCATGTGCAATGTACAGTCAGCGAGAGTCCGTGTACACTGTACAGACAATGAGAGTCCGTGTGCAATGTACAGTCAGCAAGAGTCCGTGTGCTCTGTACAGACAGCGAGAGCACGTGTGCACTGTACAGACAGCGAGAGTCAGTGTGCACTGTACAGACAGCGAAAGTCAGTGTGCAATGTACAGACAGTGAGAGTCCGTGTGCAATGTACAGTCAGCGATAGTCCGTGTGCACTGTACAGACGGCGACAGTCCATGTGCAATGTACAGACGGTGAGAGTCCGTGTGCAATGTACAGACAGTGAGAGTCCGTGTGCAATGTACAGACGGCGAGAGTCCATGTGCAATCTACGGACAGCAAGAATCCATGTGCAATGTGCAGACAGTGAGAGTCTGTGCGCACTGTACAGACGGTGAGAGTCCATGTGCAATGTACAGATGGCGAGAGTCCGTGTGCAATATACAGTCCGCGACAGTACTTGTGCAATGTACAGACGGTGAGAGTCCGTGTGCAATGTACAGACGGCGAGAGAACGTGTGCAATCTACAGACGGTGAGAGTTCGTGTGCAATGTACAGATGGCGAGAGTCCGTGTGCAATATACAGTCCACGACAGTACTTGTGCACTGTACAGACAGCGAGAGTCAGTGTGCACTGTACAGACAGTGAGAGTCCATGTGCAATGTACAGACAGCGAGAGTCCATGTGCAATGTACAGGCAGCGAGAGCCCGTGTGCAATGTACAGTCAGCGAGAGTCTGTGTGCACTGTACAGACAGCGAGAGCACGTGTGCACTGTACAGACAGCGAGAGTCAGTGTGCACTGTACAGACAGCGAAAGTCAGTGTGCAATGTACAGACAGCGAGAGTCTGTGTGCACTGTACAGACAGCGAGAGTCCGTGTGCAATATACAGTCAGCGAAAGTCCGTGTACACTGTACAGACAACGAGAGACCGTGTGCAATGTACAGTCAGCAATAGTCCGTGTGCAATGTACAGTCAGCGAGAGTCCATGTCCAATGTACAGACGGCGAGAGTCCATGTCCAATGTACAGACGGCGAGAGTCCATGTGCAATTTACAGACAGTGAGAGTCCATGTGCAATGTACAGACAGCGAGAGTCCATGTGCAATGTACAGGCAGCGAGAGCCCGTGTGCAATGTACAGACGGTGACAGTCCGTGTGCACTGTACAGTTGGCGAGAGTCCGTGTGCACTGTACAGTCGGCGAGAGTCCGTGTGCACTGTACAGACAGCGAGAGTCCGTGTGTAATGTATAGACAGCGAGAGTCCGTGTGCAATGTACAGACGAAGAGAGTCCGTGTGCACTGTACAGACGTCGAGAGTCCGTGTGCACTGTACGGACGGCGAGAGTACCTGTGCAATCTACGGACAGCAAGAGTCCGTGTGCAAAGTACAGACGGCGAGTGTCCGTGTGCAATGTACAGATGGTGAGAGTCCGTGTGCAATGTACAGTCAGCGAGAGTCCGTGTGCAATGTACAGACGGCGAGAATCCATGTGCAATGGACAGACAGTGAGAGTCCGTGTGCACTGTAGAGTCAGCGAGAGTCCGTGAGCACTGTACAGATGGCGAGACTGGGTGTGCAATGTACAGACAGCGGGAGTCCATGTGCAATGTACTGACAACGAAAGCCCGTATGCAATGTACAGACAGCGAGAGTCAGTGTGCAATGTACAGACAGTGATTGTCCGTGTGCACTGTACAGACAGCGAGAGTCCGTGTGCAATATACAGTCAGCGATAGTCCGTGTACACTGTATAGACAACGAGAGTCCGTGTGCAATGTACAGTCAGCAAGAGTCCGTGTCCTATATACAGAGGGTGAGAGTCGTTGTGCAATGTACAGTCAGCGAGAGCACGTGTGCAATGTACAGACAGCGAGAGCACGTGTGCACTGTACAGACAGCGAGAGTCCGTGTGCAATATAGAATCAGCGATAGTCCGTGTACACTGTACAGACAACGAGAGTCCTTGTGCAATGTACAGTCAGCAAGAGTCCGTGTGCAATGTACAGACAGCGAGAGTCCGTGTGCAATGTATAGACAGTAAGAGTCTGTGTGCACTGTACAGTCAGCAAGAGTCCGTGTGCAATATACAGACGGCGAGAGTCCATGTGCAATGTACAGACGGTGAGAGTCCATGTGCAATGTACAGTCAGCGAGAGTCCGTGTGCTATGTACAGACGGCGACAGTCCGTGTGCAATGTACAGACGGCGAGAGCCCGTGTGCAATGTACAGACAGCGAGAGTCAGTGTGCAATGTACAGACAGTGATTGTCCGTGTGCACTGTACAGACAGCGAGAGTCCGTGTGCAATATACAGTCAGCGATAGTCCGTGTACACTGTATAGACAACGAGAGTCCGTGTGCAATGTACAGTCAGCAAGAGTCCGTGTCCTATATACAGAGGGTGAGAGTCGTTGTGCAATGTACAGTCAGCGAGAGCACGTGTGCAATGTACAGACAGCGAGAGCACGTGTGCACTGTACAGACAGCGAGAGTCCGTGTGCAATATAGAATCAGCGATAGTCCGTGTACACTGTACAGACAACGAGAGTCCTTGTGCAATGTACAGTCAGCAAGAGTCCGTGTGCAATGTACAGACAGCGAGAGTCCGTGTGCAATGTATAGACAGTAAGAGTCTGTGTGCACTGTACAGTCAGCAAGAGTCCGTGTGCAATATACAGACGGCGAGAGTCCATGTGCAATGTACAGACGGTGAGAGTCCATGTGCAATGTACAGTCAGCGAGAGTCCGTGTGCTATGTACAGACGGCGACAGTCCGTGTGCAATGTACAGACGGCGAGAGCCCGTGTGCAATGTACAGTCAGCGACAGTCCATGTGGACTGTATAGTCAGCAAGAGTCCGTGTGCAATGTACAGTCAGCGCGAGTCCATGTGCAATGTATAGACAGTAAGAGTCCGTGTGCACTGTACAGTCAGCAAGAGTCCGTGTGCAATATACAGACGGCGAGAGTCCGTGTGCAATGTACAGACAGTGAGAGTCCGTGTGCACTGTACAGTCAGCAAGAGTCCATGTGCACTGTACAGACAGCGAGAGTCAGTGTGCAATGTACAGACAGCGAAAGTCAGTGTGCAATGTACAGACAGCGAGAGTCGGTGTACACAGTACAGACAGCGAAAGTCAGTGTGCAATGTACAGACAGCGAGAGTCTGTGTGCAATATACAGTCAGCGAAAGTCAGTGTACACTGTAGAGACAACGAGAGTCCGTGTGCAATGTACAGTCAGCGAGAGTCCATGTGCAATGTACAGACTGTGACAGTCCGTGTGCAATGTACAGACAGCGAGAGCACGTGTGCACTATACAGACAGCGAGAGTCCGTGTGCAATGTACAGTCAGCAAGAGTCCATGTGCAATGTACAGACGGTGAGAGTCCATGTGCAATGTACAGACGGTGAGAGTCCATGTGCAATGTGCAGTCAGAAAGAGTCCATGTGCAATGTACAGACGGTGAGAGTCCATGTGCAATGCACAGTCAGCGAGAGTCCGTGTGCTATGTACAGACGGCGACAGTCCGTGTGCAATGTACAGACGGCGAGAGTCCGTGTGGACTGTATAGTCAGCAAGAGTCCGTGTGCAATGTACAGTCAGCGAGAGTCCATGTGCAATGTACAGTCAGCAAGAGTCCGTGTGCAATGTACAGACGGTATGAGTCCGTGTGCAATGTATAGACAGTAAGAGTCCGTGTGCACTGTACAGACAGCGAGAGCACGTGTGCAATGTACAGACAGTGAGAGCACGTGTGCACTGTACAGACAGCGAGAGGCCGTGTGCAATGTACAGTCAACAAGAGTCCATGTGCAATGTACAGACGGTGAGAGTCCATGTGCAATGTACAGTCAGCGAGAATCCGTGTGCAATGTACAGACGGCGACAATCCATGTGCAATGTACAGACGGTGAGAGTCCATGTGCAATGTGCAGTCAGCGAGAATCCGTGTGCAATGTACAGACGGTGAGAGTCCGTGTGCAATGTACAGACGGTATGAGTCCATGTGCAATGTACAGACGGTGAGAGTCCGTGTGCACTGTACAGACGGTGAGAGTCCGTGTGCAATGTACAAACGGCGAGAGTCCGTGTCCAATGTACAGACGGCGAGAGTCCATGTGCAATTTACAGACGGTGAGAGTCCATGTGCAATGTACAGACGGTGAGAGTCCATGTGCAATGTAAAGAAAGTGAGACCCCTGTGCACTGTACAGACAGCGAGAGTCAGTGTGCAATGTACAGGCAGCGAGAGCCTGTGTGCAATGTACAGACGGTGAGAGTCCGTGTGCAATGTACAGACAGCGAGAGCCCGTGTGCAATGTACAGACGGTGACAGTCCGTGTGCACTGTACAGACAGTGAGAGTCAGTGTGCACTGTACAGGCAGCGAGAGCCCGTGTGCAGTGTACAGTCGGCGGGAGTCCGTGTGTAATGTACAGACAGCGAGAGTCCGTGTGCAATGTACAGACGAAGAGAGTCCGTGTGCACTGTACAGACGTCGAGAGTCCGTGTGCACTGTACGGACGGCGAGAGTCCGTGTGCAATCTACGGACAGCAAGAGTCCGTGTGCAAAGTACAGACGGCGAGTGTCCGTGTGCAATGTACAGATGGTGAGAGTCCGTGTGCAATGTACAGTCAGCGAGAGTCCGTGTGCAATGTACAGACGGCGAGAATCCATGTGCAATGGACAGACAGTGAGAGTCCGTGTGCACTGTAGAGTCAGCGAGAGTCCGTGAGCACTGTACAGATGGCGAGACTGGGTGTGCAATGTACAGACAGCGGGAGTCCGTGTGCAATGTACTGACAACGAAAGCCCGTATGCAATGTACAGACAGCGAGAGTCAGTGTGCAATGTACAGACAGTGATTGTCCGTGTGCACTGTACAGACAGCGAGAGTCCGTGTGCAATATACAGTCAGCGATAGTCCGTGTACACTGTATAGACAACGAGAGTCCGTGTGCAATGTACAGTCAGCAAGAGTCCGTGTCCTATATACAGAGGGTGAGAGTCGTTGTGCAATGTACAGTCAGCGAGAGCACGTGTGCAATGTACAGACAGCGAGAGCACGTGTGCACTGTACAGACAGCGAGAGTCCGTGTGCAATATAGAATCAGCGATAGTCCGTGTACACTGTACAGACAACGAGAGTCCTTGTGCAATGTACAGTCAGCAAGAGTCCGTGTGCAATGTACAGACAGCGAGAGTCCGTGTGCAATGTATAGACAGTAAGAGTCCGTGTGCACTGTACAGTCAGCAAGAGTCCGTGTGCAATATACAGACGGCGAGAGTCCGTGTGCAATGTACAGACAGTGAGAGTCCGTGTGCACTGTACAGTCAGCAAGAGTCCATGTGCACTGTACAGACAGCGAGAGTCAGTGTGCAATGTACAGACAGCGAAAGTCAGTGTGCAATGTACAGACAGCGAGAGTCGGTGTACACACTACAGACAGCGAAAGTCAGTGTGCAATGTACAGACAGCGAGAGTCCGTGTGCAATATACAGTCAGCGAAAGTCAGTGTACACTGTAGAGACAACGAGAGTCCGTGTGCAATGTACAGTCAGCGAGAGTCCATGTGCAATGTACAGACTGTGACAATCCGTGTGCAATGTACAGACAGCGAGAGCACGTGTGCACTATACAGACAGCGAGAGTCCGTGTGCAATGTACAGTCAGCAAGAGTCCATGTGCAATGTACAGACGGTGAGAGTCCATGTGCAATGTGCAGTCAGAAAGAGTCCATGTGCAATGTACAGACGGTGAGAGTCCATGTGCAATGTACAGTCAGCGAGAGTCCGTGTGCTATGTACAGACGGCGACAGTCCGTGTGCAATGTACAGACGGCGAGAGTCCGTGTGCAATGTACAGTCAGCGAGAGTCCATGTGGACTGTATAGTCAGCAAGGGTCCGTGTGCAATGTACAGTCAGCGAGAGTCCATGTGCAATGTATAGACAGTAAGAGTCCGTGTGCACTGTACAGTCAGCAAGAGTCCGTGTGCAATATACAGACGGTGAGAGTCCGTGTGCAATGTACAGACAGTGAGAGTCCGTGTGCACTGTACAGTCAGCAAGAGTCCGTGTGCACTGTACAGACAGCGAGAGTCAGTGTGGAATGTACAGACAGCGAAAGTCAGTGTGCAATGTACAGACAGCGAGAGTCCGTGTGCACTGTACAGACAGCGAGCGCACGTGTGCACTGTACAGACAGCGAGAGTCGGTGTACACTGTACAGACAGCGAGAGTCCGTGTGCAATATACAGTCAGCGATAGTCCGTGTACACTGTATAGACAACGAGAGTCCGTGTGCAATGTACAGTCAGCAAGAGTCCGTGTCCTATATACAGAGGGTGAGAGTCGTTGTGCAATGTACAGTCAGCGAGAGCACGTGTGCAATGTACAGACAGCGAGAGCACGTGTGCACTGTACAGACAGCGAGAGTCCGTGTGCAATATAGAATCAGCGATAGTCCGTGTACACTGTACAGACAACGAGAGTCCTTGTGCAATGTACAGTCAGCAAGAGTCCGTGTGCAATGTACAGACAGCGAGAGTCCGTGTGCAATGTATAGACAGTAAGAGTCCGTGTGCACTGTACAGTCAGCAAGAGTCCGTGTGCAATATACAGACGGCGAGAGTCCGTGTGCAATGTACAGACAGTGAGAGTCCGTGTGCACTGTACAGTCAGCAAGAGTCCATGTGCACTGTACAGACAGCGAGAGTCAGTGTGCAATGTACAGACAGCGAAAGTCAGTGTGCAATGTACAGACAGCGAGAGTCGGTGTACACAGTACAGACAGCGAAAGTCAGTGTGCAATGTACAGACAGCGAGAGTCCGTGTGCAATATACAGTCAGCGAAAGTCAGTGTACACTGTAGAGACAACGAGAGTCCGTGTGCAATGTACAGTCAGCGAGAGTCCATGTGCAATGTACAGACTGTGACAGTCCGTGTGCAATGTACAGACAGCGAGAGCACGTGTGCACTATACAGACAGCGAGAGTCCGTGTGCAATGTACAGTCAGCAAGAGTCCATGTGCAATGTACAGACGGTGAGAGTCCATGTGCAATGTGCAGTCAGAAAGAGTCCATGTGCAATGTACAGACGGTGAGAGTCCATGTGCAATGTACAGTCAGCGAGAGTCCGTGTGCTATGTACAGACGGCGACAGTCCGTGTGCAATGTACAGACGGCGAGAGTCCGTGTGCAATGTACAGTCAGCGAGAGTCCATGTGGACTGTATAGTCAGCAAGGGTCCGTGTGCAATGTACAGTCAGCGAGAGTCCATATGCAATGTACAGACAGTGAGAGTCCGTGTGCACTGTACAGTCAGCAAGAGTCCGTGTGCACTGTACAGACAGCGAGAGTCAGTGTGGAATGTACAGACAGCGAAAGTCAGTGTGCAATGTACAGACGGCGAGAGTCCGTGTGCACTGTACAGACAGCGAGCGCACGTGTGCACTGTACAGACAGCGAGAGTCGGTGTACACTGTACAGACAGCGAGAGTCCGTGTGCAATATACAGTCAGCGAAAGTCAGTGTACACTGTACAGACAACGAGAGTCCATGTGCAATGTACAGTCAGCAAGAGTCCGTGTGCAATGTATAGAGGGTGAGAGTCCGTGTGCAATGTACAGTCAGCGAGAGTCCATGTGCAATGTACAGACTGTGACAGTCCGTGTGCAATGTACAGACAGCGAGAGCACGTGTGCAATGTACAGACAGTGAGAGCACGTGTGCACTGTACAGACAGCGAGAGGCCGTGTGCAATGTACAGTCAACAAGAGTCCATGTGCAATGTACAGACGGTGAGAGTCCATGTGCAATGTACAGTCAGCGAGAATCCGTGTGCAATGTACAGACAGCGACAATCCATGTGCAATGTACAGACGGTGAGAGTCCATGTGCAATGTACAGTCAGCGAGAATCCGTGTGCAATGTACAGACGGTGAGAGTCCGTGTGCAATGTACAGACCGTATGAGTCCATGTGCAATGTACAGACAGTGAGAGTCCGTGTGCACTGTACAGTCGGCAAGAGTCCATGTGCACTGTACAGACAGCGAGAGTCAGTGTGCAATGTACAGACAGCGAAAGTCAGTGTGCAATGTACAGACAGCGAGAGTCAGTGTGCAATGTACAGACAGCGAGAGTCCGTGTGCACTGTACAGACAGCGAGAGCACGTGTGCACTGTACAGACAGCGAGAGTCGGTGTGCACTGTACAGACAGCGAAAGTCAGTGTGCAATGTACAGACAGCGAGAGTCCGTGTGCACTGTACAGACAGCGAGAGCACGTGTGCACTGTACAGACAGCGAGAGTCGGTGTGCACTGTACAGACAGCGAAAGTCAGTGTGCAATGTACAGACAGCGAGAGTCCGTGTGCAATGTACAGTCAGCGAGAGTCCGTGTGCAATGTACAGTCAGCGAGCGCACGTGTGCACTGTACAGACAGCGAGAGTCGGTGTGCAATGTACAGACTGTGACAGTCCGTGTGCAATGTACAGACAGCGAGAGCACGTGTGCAATGTACAGACAGTGAGAGTCCGTGTCCAATTTACAGACGGTGAGAGTCCATGTGCAATGTACAGGCAGCGAGAGCCCATGTGCAATGTACAGACGGTATGAGTCCATGTGCAATGTACAGACGGTGAGAGTCCGTGTGCAATGTACAGACGGTGAGAGTCCGTGTGCACTGTACAGACGGTAAGAGTCCGTGTCCAATTTACAGACGGTGAGAGTCCATGTGCAATGTACAGGCAGCGAGAGCCCGTGTGCAATGTACAGACGGTATGAGTCCATGTGCAATGTACAGACGGTGAGAGTCCGTGTGCACTGTACAGTCGGCGTGAGTCCGTGTGCACTGTACAGACAGTGATAGTCCATGTGCAATGTACAGACAGTGAGAGTCTGTGCAATGTACAGACGGTCAGAGTCCGTGTCCAATGTACAGATGGCGAGAGTCCATGTGCAATTTACAGACAGTGAGAGTCCATGTGCAATGTACAGACAGTGAGAGTCCATGTGCAATGTACAGGCAGCGAGAGCCCGTGTGAAATGTACAGACGGTGACAGTCCATGTGCAATGTACAGTCGGCGAGAGTCCGTGTGCAATGTACAGACGGCGAGAGTCCATGTGCAATGTACAGACGGTGAGAGTCCGTGTGTAATGTACAGACAGCGAGAGTCCATGTGCAATGTACCGACAGTGAGAGTCCGTGTGCACTGTAGAGTCAGCGAGAGTCCGTGAGCACTGTACAGATGGCGAGACTGCGTGTGCAATGTACAGTCGGCGGGAGTCCGTGCGCAATGTACTGACAACGAAAGCCCGTATGCAAAGTACAGACGGCGAGAGCCTATGTGCACTGTACAGACAGCGAGAGTCCATGTGCAATGTAAAGAAAGTGAGACCCCTGTGCACTGTACAGACAGCGAGAGTCCGTGTGCAATGTACAGACAGCTAGAGTCCATGTGCAATGTACAGACCGCGACAATCCATGTGCATGTACAGACAGTGAGAGTCCATGTGCAATGTACAGTCAGTGAGAATCCGTGTGCAATGTACAGACAACGAGAGTCAGTGTGCAATGTACAGTCAGCAAGAGTCCGTGTGCTATATACAGAGGGTGAGAGTCCATGTGCAATGTACAGTCAGCGAGAGCACGTGTGCACTGTACAGACAGCGAGAGTCCGTGTGCAATGTAAAGAAAGTGAGACCCCTGTGCACTGTACAGACAGCGAGAGTCCGTGTACAATGTACAGACAGCGATTGTCCGTGTGCACTGTACAGACAGTGAGAGTCCGTGTGCAATGTACAGTCAGCGATAGTCCGTGTACACTGTACAGACAACGAGAGTCAGTGTGCAATGTACAGTCAGCAAGAGTCCGTGTGCTATATACAGAGGGTGAGAGTCCATGTGCAATGTACAGTCAGCGAGAGCACGTGTGCACTGTACAGACAGCGAGAGTCCGTGTGCAATGTACAGTCAGCGAGAGTCCATGTGCAATGTACAGACAGCAATAGTGTATGTGCAATATACAGACAGTGAGGGTCCGTGTGCAATGTACAGACGATATGAGTCCATGTGCAATGTACAGACAGTGAGAGTCCGTGTCTAATGTACAGACGGCGAGAGTCCGTGTGCAATGTACAGACAGTGAGAGTCCATGTGTAATATACAGACGGTGAGAGCCCGTGTGCAATTTACAGGCGACGAGATTCCATGTGCAATGTACAGACGGCGAGAGTCCGTGTGCAATGTACAGGCAGCGAGAGTCCGTGTGCACTGTACAGTCGGCGTGAGTCCGTGTGCACTGTACAGACAGCGATAGTGTATGTGCAATATACAGACAGTGAGAGTCCGTGTGCAATGTACAGACGATATGAGTCCATGTGCAATGTACAGATGGTGAGAGTCCGTGTGCACTGTACAGACGGTAAGAGTCCGTGTGCAATGTACAGACGGCGAGAGTCCGTGTCCAATGTACAGACGGCGAGAGTCCATGTGCAATTTAGAGACGGTGAGAGTCCATGTGCAATGTACAGACGGTGAGAGTCCGTGTGCAATGTACAGACGGTGAGAGTCCGTCTGCACTGTACAGTCGGCGAGAGTCCGTGTGCACTGTACAGTCGGCGAGAGTCTGTGTGCACTGTACAGACAGCGAGAGTCCGTGTGTAATGTACAGACAGCGAGAGTCCGTGTGCAATGTACAGACGAAGAGAGTCCGTGTGCCATGTACAGACGGCGAGAGTCCATGTGCACTGTACAGACGGTGACAGTCCATGTGCAATGTGCAGACAGCGAGAGTCCGTGTGCAATGTACAGACGGTGAGAGTCCATGTGCAATGTACAGTCAGCACGAGTCCGTGTGCAATGTACAGACGGTGAGAGTCCATGTGCAATGTACAGTCACCGCGAGTCCGTGTGCAATGTACAGACGGCGAGAGTCCATGTGCAATGTACAGACGGTGAGAGTCCGTGTGCAATGTACAGACGGTGAGAGTCCATGTGCAATGTACCGACAGTGAGAGTCCGTGTGCACTGTACAGATGGCGAGACTGCGTGTGCAATGTACAGTCGGCGGGAGTCCGTGCGCAATGTACTGACAACGAAAGCCCGTATGCAAAGTACAGACGGCGAGAGCTTAAGTGCACTGTACAGACAGCGAGAGTCCGTGTGCAATGTAAAGAAAGTGAGACCCCTGTGCACTGTACAGACAGCGAGAGTCCGTGTGCAATGTACAGACAGCGATTGTCCGTGTGCACTGTACAGACAGTGAGAGTCCGTGTGCAATGTACAGTCAGCGATAGTCCGTGTACACTGTACAGACAACGAGAGTCAGTGTGCAATGTACAGTCAGCAAGAGTCCGTGTGCTATATACAGAGGGTGAGAGTCCATGTGCAATGTACAGTCAGCGAGAGCACGTGTGCACTGTACAGACAGCGAGAGTCCGTGTGCAATATAGAGTCAGCGATAGTCCGTGTACACTGTACAGACAACGAGAGTCCGTGTGCAATGTACAGTCAGCGAGAGTCCATGTGCAATGTACAGACAGCGATAGTGTATGTGCAATATACAGACAGTGAGAGTCCGTGTGCAATGTACAGACGATATGAGTCCATGTGCAATGTACAGACAGTGAGAGTCCGTGTCTAATGTACAGACGGCGAGAGTCCGTGTGCAATGTACAGACAGTGAGAGTCCATGTGTAATATACAGACGGTGAGAGCCCGTGTGCAATTTACAGGCGACGAGATTCCATGTGCAATGTACAGACGGCGAGAGTCCGTGTGCAATGTACAGGCAGCGAGAGTCCGTGTGCACTGTACAGACGCGATAGTGTATGTGCAATATACAGACAGTGAGAGTCCGTGTGCAATGTACAGACGATATGAGTCCATGTGCAATGTACAGACGGTGAGAGTCCGTGTGCACTGTACAGACGGTAAGAGTCCGTGTGCAATGTACAGACGGCGAGAGTCCGTGTCCAATGTACAGACGGCGAGAGTCCATGTGCAATTTAGAGACGGTGAGAGTCCATGTGCAATGTACAGACGGTGAGAGTCCGTGTGCAATGTACAGACGGTGAGAGTCCGTCTGCACTGTACAGTCGGCGAGAGTCCGTGTGCACTGTACAGTCGGCGAGAGTCTGTGTGCACTGTACAGACAGCGAGAGTCCGTGTGTAATGTACAGACAGCGAGAGTCCGTGTGCAATGTACAGACGAAGAGAGTCCGTGTGCCATGTACAGACGGCGAGAGTCCATGTGCACTGTACAGACGGTGACAGTCCATGTGCAATGTGCAGACGGCGAGAGTCCGTGTGCAATGTACAGACGGTGAGAGTCCATGTGCAATGTACAGTCAGCACGAGTCCGTGTGCAATGTACAGACGGTGAGAGTCCATGTGCAATGTACAGTCACCGCGAGTCCGTGTGCAATGTACAGACGGCGAGAGTCCATGTGCAATGTACCGACAGTGAGAGTCCGTGTGCACTGTAGAGTCAGCGAGAGTCCGTGAGCACTGTACAGATGGCGAGACTGCATGTGCAATGTACAGTCGGCGGGAGTCCGTGCGCAATGTACTGACAACGAAAGCCCGTATGCAAAGTACAGACGGCGAGAGCCTATGTGCACTGTACAGACAGCGAGAGTCCGTGTGCAATGTAAAGAAAGTGAGACCCCTGTGCACTGTACAGACAGCGAGAGTCCGTGTGCAATGTACAGACAGCGATTGTCCGTGTGCAGTGTACAGACAGCGAGAGTCCGTGTGCAATATACAGTCAGCGATAGTCCGTGTACACTGTACAGACAACGAGAGTCCATGTGCAATGTACAGTCAGCAAGAGTCCGTGTGCTATATACAGAGGGTGAGAGTCCATGTGCAATGTACAGTCAGTGAGAGCACGTGTGCAATGTACAGACAGCGAGAGCACGTGTACACTGTACAGACAACGAGAGTCCGTGTGCAATGTACAGTCAGCGAGAGTCCATGTGCACTGTATAGTCAGCAAGAGTCCGTGTGCAATGTACAGGCAGCGAGAGCCCGTGTGCAATGTACAGACGGCGAGAGTCCGTGTCCAATGTACAGACGGCGAGAGTCTGTGTGCAATCTAGAGACGGCGAGAGCCTGTCTGCAATGTACAGACAGCAAGAGCCCATGTACAATGTACAGACGGCGAGAGCCCGTGTGCAATGTACAGACAGCGAGAGTCCATGTGCAATATATAGTCAGCGATAGTCGGTGTACACTGTACAGATGGTGAGAGTCCGTGTGCAGTGTACAGTCAGCAAGAGTCCATGTGCAATGTACAGACAGCGAGTGCCCGTGTGCAATGTACAGACGGTGAGAGTCCATGTGCAATGTACAGACAGTGAGAGTCCATGTCTAATGTACAGACGGCGAGAGTCCGTGTGCAATGTACAGACAGTGAGAGTCCGTGTGTAATATACAGACGGTGAGAGCCCATGTGCAATTTACAGGCGACGAGATTCCATGTGCAATGTACAGACGGCGAGAGTCCATGAGCAATGTACAGATGGTGAGAGTCCGTGTGCAATGTACAGACGGCGAGAGTCCGTGAGCAATGTACAGACGGTGAGAGTCTGTGTGCACTGTACAGGCGGCGAGAGGTCATGTGCACTGTACAGACGGTGACAGTCCATGTGCAATGTACAGACGGTGAGAGCCCGTGTGCAATTTACAGGCGGCGAGAGTCCGTGTGCAATGTACAGAATGCGAGAGTCCGTGAGCAATGTACAGACGGTGAGAGTCCATGTGCAATGTACAGAATGCGAGAGCCCATGTGCAATGTGCAGACGGCGAGAGTCCGTGTGCAATGTACAGACAGCGAGAGCACGTGTGCACTGTACAGACAGCGAGAGTCCGTTTGCAATGTACAGTCAGCAAGAGTCCGTGTGCAACGTACAGACGGTGAGAGTCTATGTGCGATGTACAGTCAGCGAGAGTCCGTGTGCAATGTACAGACGGTGAGAGTCCGTGTCCAATGTACAGATGGTAAGAGTCCGTGTGCAATGTACAGACGGTGAGTGTCCGTGTCCAATGTACAGACGATGAGAGTCCGTGTGCAATGTACAGACGGTGAGTGTCCGTGTCCAATGTACAGACGGTGAGAGCCCATGTGCAATGTACAGACGGCGAGAGTCCGTGAGCAATGTACAGATGGTGAGAGTCCGTGTGCAATGTACAGATGGTCAGAGTCCATGTGCAATGTACAGACAGTGAGTGTCCTTGTGCAACGTACACACACTGAGACTCCGTGTGCAATGTACAGACGGTAAGAGTCCGTGTGCACTGTACAGACTGCAAGAGCCGGTGTGCAATGTACAGACAGCGAGAGGCCGTGTGCAATGTACAGACAGCGAGAGGCCGTGTGCAATGTACAGACGGCGAGAGTCCATCAGCAATGTACAGACAGCGAGAGTCCGTGTGCACTGTACAGACGGTGAGAGTCTGTGTGCAATGTACAGACGGCGAGAGTCCTTGTGCACTTTACAGACAGCGAGAATCCATGTGCAATCTACAGACGGTGAGAGCCCGTGTGCAATGTACAGACAGCGAGAGTCCATGTGCAATGTACAGACAGCGAGTGCCCGTGTGCAATGTACAGACGGTGAGAGTCCGTTTGCGATGTGCAAACGGTGAGAGTCCGTGTGCAATGTACAGACGCTGAGAGTCCGTGTGTAATATACAGACGGTGAGAGTCCGTGTGAAATGTACAGAATGCGAGAGCCCATGTGCAATGTACAGATGGCGAGAGTCCGTGTGCAATGTACAGATGATGAGAGTCCGTGTGCAATGTACAGATGGTGAGAGTCCGTGTGCAATGTACAGACGGTGAGAGTCCGTGTCTAATGTACAGACGGCGAGAGTCCATGTGCAATGTACAGACGGTGAGAGTCCGTGTGCACTGTACAGACGGCGAGAGTCCATGTGCACTTTACAGACGGTGACAGTCCGTGTGCAATGTACAGACGGTTAGAGTCCATGTGCAATTTACAGGCGGCGAGAGTCCGTGTGCAATGTACAGACGGCGAGAGTCCGTGTGCACTGTACAGACGGCGAGAGTCCGTGTGCAATGTACAGACGGCGAGAGTCCATGTGCAATGTACAGACGGTAAGAGTCCGTGTGCAATGTACAGACGGTGAGACTCCATGTCCAATGTACAGACGGTGAGAGTCCGTGTGCAATGTACAGACGGCGTTAGTCCTTGTGCACTTTACAGACAGCGAGAATCCATGTGCAATCTACAGATGGTGAGAGTCCGTGTGCAATGTACAGTCAGCAAGAGTCCATGTGCAATGTACAGACAGCGAGTGCCCGTGTGCAATGTACAGACAGTGAGAGTCCATGTGCAATGTACAGACAGCGAGTGCCCGTGTGCAATGTACAGACGGTGAGAGTCCGTGTGCAATGTACAAACGGTGAGAGTCCGTGTGCAATGTACAGACGGTGAGAGTCCGTGTGTAATATACAGACGGTGAGAGTCCGTGTGCAATGTACAGATGGTGACAGTCCGTGTGCAATGTACAGACGGTGAGAGCCCATGTGCAATTTACAGACGGCGAGAGTCCGTGTGCAATGTACAGACGGTGAGAGTCCATGTGCAATGTGCATTCAGCGAGTGCCCATGTGCAATGTACAGACAGTGAGAGTCTGTGTGCAATGTACAGACGGTGAGAATCCGTGTCTAATGTACAGACGGCGAGAGTCCATGTGCAATGTACAGACGGTGAGAGTCCGTGTGCACTGTACAGACGGCGAGAGTCCATGTGCACTGTACAGACGATGAGAGCCCATGTGCAATTTACAGGCGGCGAGAGTCCGTGTGCAATGTACAGACGGCAAGAGTCAGTGTGCACTGTACAGACGGCGAGAGTCCGTGTGCAATGTACAGACGGCAAGAGTCCATGAGCAATGTACAGACGGTGAGCGTCCGTGTGCAACGTACACACACTGAGAGTCCGTGTGCAATGTACAGACGGCGAGAGTCCGTGTGCAATGTACAGACGGTGAGAGTCCGTGTGCAATGTACAGACGGCGAGAGTCCGTGAGCAATGTACAGATGGTGAGAGTCTGTGTGCAATGTACAGATGGCGAGAGTCCATGAGCAATGTACAGACGGTGAGAGTCCGTGTGCAATGTACAGACGGTGAGAGTCCATGAGCAATGTACAGACGGGGAGAGTCCGTGTGCAATGTACAGACGGCGAGAGTCCGTGAGCAATGTACAGACGGCGAGAGTCCGTGTGCAATGTACAGACGGCGAGAGTCCGTGAGCAATGTACAGACGGTGAGCGTCCGTGTGCAATGTACACACACTAAGAGTCCGTGTGCAATGTACAGACGGTAAGAGTCCGTGTGCAATGTAAAGACTGCGAGAGCCGGTGTGCACTGTACAGACAGCGAGACTCCGTGTGCAATGTACTGACAGCTAGAGTCCGTATGCAAAGTACAGATGGCGAGGGTCCATGTGCAATGTACAAACGGTGAGAGTCCGTGTGCAATGTACAGACAGTGAGAGTCCGTGTGCAATGTACAGACGGTGAGAATCCGTGTGCAATGTACAGACAGTGAGAGTCCGTGTGCAATGTACAGACGGTGAGAATCCGTGTCTAATGTACAGACGGCGAGAGTCCATGTGCAATGTACAGACGGTGAGAGTCCGTGTGCACTGTGCAGACGGCGAGAGCCCATGTGCACTGTACAGACGATGAGAGCCCATGTGCAATTTACAGGCGGCGAGAGTCCGTGTGCAATGTACAGACGGCAAGAGTCCGTGTGCACTGTACAGACGGCGAGAGTCCGTGTGCAATGTACAGACGGCGAGAGTCCGTGAGCAATGTACAGACGGTGAGAGTCCGTGTGCAATGTACAGACGGCAAGAGTCCATGAGCAATGTACAGACGGTGAGCGTCCGTGTGCAATGTACACACACTGAGAGTCCGTGAGCAATGTACAGACGGTGAGCGTCCGTGTGCAATGTACACACACTGAGAGTCCGTGTGCAATGTACAGACGGCGAGAGTCCGTGTGCAATGTACAGACGGTGAGAGTCCGTGTCCAATGTACAGACGGCGAGAGTCCGTGAGCAATGTACAGACGGTGAGAGTCTGTGTGCAATGTACAGATGGCGAGAGTCCATGAGCAATGTACAGACGGTGAGAGTCCGTGTGCAATGTACAGACGGTGAGAGTCCGTGTGCAATGTACAGACGGCGAGAGTCCGTGAGCAATGTACAGACGGTGAGAGTCCGTGTGCAATGTACAGATGGCGAGAGTCCATGAGCAATGTACAGACAGTGAGCGTCCGTGTGCAATGTACACACACTGAGAGTCCGTGTGCAATGTACAGACGGTAAGAGTCCGTGTGCAATGTAAAGACTGCGAGAGCCGGTGTGCACTGTACAGACAGCGAGACTCCATGTGCAATGTACTGACAGCTAGAGTCCGTATGCAAAGTACAGATGGCGAGAGTCCATGTGCAATGTACAGTCAGTGAGGGTCTGTGTACAATGTAAGTCAGCAAGAGTCCATGTGCAATGTGCAGAAGGACAAAGAAGCAGAGTGCACCGCACAGATGGTGCAAGAGCACATCTGCACTCTACAGACAGTGACGAGGACAGTGTGAGGTGTACTCTAAGGGGGACAGTGTGTATTCTACTGTGAGAGAGTCTGTGGGCACTGTACAGTGAGAGTGACGGTGGGTGCTGTACTGTGAGAGGGACAGTGGGTGCAGTATTGTGAGACAGCCAGTGTGTGCAGTACTGTAACAGAGACGGTGCGTGCTCTACTGTGAGAGAGCCAGAGGGCACGGTACACTCAGAGAGCCAGTGTGCGATGTACTGTGAGAGAGACAGTGTGTGCTCTACTGGGAGAGAGACAGAGTGTGCTCTACTGTGAGTAGACATTGTGTGCTGTACTGTGAGAGAGACAGAGTGTGCTCTACTATGAGAGAGACAGTGTGTGCTCTACTGTGGGAGAGACAATGTGTCCTCTACTGTGAGTGGACAGTGTGTTCCTTGCTGTGAATGGACAGTGTGTGCTCTACCGTGAGAGAGACAGTGTGTGCTCTACTGTGAGAGAGACAGTGTGTGCTCTACTGTGAGAGACAGTCTGTGCTCTACCGTGAGAGAGACAGTGTGTGCTCTACTGTGGGAGAGACAATGTGTCCTCTACTGTGACTGGACAGTGTGTTCCTTGCGGTGAATGGACAGTCTGTGCTACCGTGAGAGACAGATTGTGTGCTCTACTGTGAGAGAGACAGTGTGTGCTCTACTGTGAATAGGCAGTGTTTGCTCTACTGTGAGAGAGAGAGAGTGTGCGCTACTGTGAGAGAGACAGAGTGTGCTCTACTGTGCGATAGACAGTGTGTGCTCTACTGTGAGAGTCAGTGTGTGCTCTACTGTGAGTAGGCAGTGTGTGCTCTACTGTGAGAGAGACAGTGTGTGCTCTACTGTGAGTAGGCAGTGTGTGCTCTGCTGTGAGAGAGACAGTGTGCTCTACTGAGAGAGACAGTGTGTGCTCTGCTGTGAGAGAGACAGAGTGTGCGCTACTGTGAGAGAGGCAGAGTGTGCTCTACTGTGAGAGAGACAGAGTGTGCTCTACTGTGAGAGAGACAGTGTGTGCTCTACTGTGGGAGAGAGAGTGTGTGCTCTACTGTGAGAGAGACAGATTGTGCTCTACTGTGCGACAGACAGTGTGTGCTCTACTATGAGTAGGCAGTGTGTGCTCTACTGTGAGAGAGACAGTGTGTGCTCTACTGTGAGAGAGACAGCGTGTGCTCTACTGAGAGATACAGAGTGTGCTCTACTGTGAAAGAGACAGAGTCTGCCCTACTGTAAGTAGACAGTGTGTGGTCTACTGTGAGAGTCAGTGTGTGCTCTACTGTGAGTAGACAGTGGGTGCTCTACTTTGAGAGAGACAGTGTGTGCTCTACTTTGAGAGAGACAGTGTGTGCTCTACTGTGAGAAAGACAATGTGTACTCTACTGTGAAAGAGACAGTGTGTGCTCTACTGTGAGAGAGACAGTGTGTGCTCTACTGTGAGAGAGACAGTGTGTGCTCTACTGTGACAGAGACAGAGTGTGCTCTACTGTGACAGAGACAGTGTGCTCTACTGTGAGAGAGACAGTGTGTGCTCTACTGTGAATTAACAGTGTGTGCTCTACTGTGCGAGAGGCAGTGTGTGCTCTGCTGTGAGAGAGAGAGTGTGTGCTCTACTGTGACAGAGACAGAGTGTGCTCTACTGTGAGTAGGCAGTGTGTGCTCTACTGTGAGAGAGACAGTGTGTGCTCTACTGTGAATTGACAGTGTGTGCTCTACTGTGCCAGAGGCAGTGTGTGCTCTACTGTGAGAGAGACAGTGTGTGCTCTAATGTGAGAGAGACAGTGTGTTCCTTGCGGTGAATGGACTGTGCTCTACCGTGAGAGAGAGAGTGTGTGCTCTACTGTGAGAGAGGCAGTGTGTGCTCTACTGTGAATAGACAGTGTTTGCTCTACTGTGAGAGAAAGAGAGTGTGCGCTACTGTGAGAGAGACAGTGTGCTCTACTGTGAGAGAGACAGTGTGTGCTCTACTGTGAATTAACAGTGTGTGCTCTACTGTGCGAGAGGCAGTGTGTGCTCTGCTGTGAGAGAGAGAGTGTGTGCTCTACTGTGACAGAGACAGAGTGTGCTCTACTGTGAGTAGGCAGTGTGTGCTCTACTGTGAGAGAGACAGTGTGTGCTCTACTGTGAATTGACAGTGTGTGCTCTACTGTGCCAGAGGCAGTGTGTGCTCTGCTGTGAGAGAGAGAGTGTGTGCTCTGCTGTGAGAGAGATAGTGTGTGCTCTACTGTGAATAGGCAGTGTGTGCCCTACTGTGAGAGAGACAGTGTGTTCCTTGCGGTGAATGGACTGTGCTCTACCGTGAGAGAGAGAGTGTGTGCTCTACTGTGAGAGAGGCAGTGTGTGCTCTACTGTGAATAGGCAGTGTTTGCTCTACTGTGAGAGAAAGAGAGTGTGCGCTACTGTGAGAGAGACAGTGTGCTCTACTGTGAGAGAGACAGTGTGTGCTCTACTGTGAATTAACAGTGTGTGCTCTACTGTGCGAGAGGCAGTGTGTGCTCTGCTGTGAGAGAGAGAGTGTGTGCTCTACTGTGACAGAGACAGAGTGTGCTCTACTGTGAGTAGGCAGGTGTGTGCTCTACTGTGAGAGAGACAGTGTGTGCTCTACTGTGAATTGACAGTGTGTGCTCTACTGTGCCAGAGGCAGTGTGTGCTCTGCTGTGAGAGAGAGAGTGTGTGCTCTGCTGTGAGAGAGATAGTGTGTGCTCTACTGTGAATAGGCAGTGTGTGCCCTACTGTGAGAGAGACAGTGTGTTCCTTGCGGTGAATGGACTGTGCTCTACCGTGAGAGAGAGAGTGTGTGCTCTACTGTGAGAGAGGCAGTGTGTGCTCTACTGTGAATAGGCAGTGTTTGCTCTACTGTGAGAGAAAGAGAGTGTGCGCTACTGTGAGAGAGACAGAGTGTGCGCTACTGTGAGAGAGACAGTGTGTGCTCTACTGAGAGAGACAGTGTGTGCTCTGCTGTGAGAGAGGCAGAGTGTGCTCTACTGTGAGAGAGACAGTGTGTGCTCTACTGTGAGAGAGAAAGTGTTTTCTCTACTGTGAGAGAGACAGCCTATGCTCTACTGTGAGAGAGACAGCCTATGCTCTACTGTGAGAGAGACAGCCTATGCTCTACTGTGAGAGAGACAGTGTGTGCTCTACTGTGAGAAAGACAGTGTGTACTGTACTGTGAAAGAGACAGTGTGTGCTCTACTGTGAATTAACAGTGTGTGCTCTACTGTGCAAGAGGCAGTCTGTGCTCTGCTGTGAGAGAGAGAGTGTGTGCTCTACGGTGAGAGACAGTGTGTGCTCTACTGTGAGAGAAACAGTGTGTGCTCTACTGTGACAGAGACAGAGTGTGCTCTACTGTGAATTGACAGTGTGTGCTCTACTGTGCGAGAGGCAGTGTGTGCTCTGCTGTGAGAGAGAGTGTGTGCTCTGCTGTGAGAGAGTGTGTGCTCGACTGTGAGAGAGACTGTGTGTGCTCTACAGTGAGTAGGCAGTGTGTGCTCCTCTGTGAGAGAGACAGAGTGTGCTCTACTGTGGGAGAGAGAGTGTGTGCTCTACTGTGAGAGAGACAGTGTGTGCTCTACTGTGAGAAAGACAGTGTGTGCTTTGCTGTGAAAGAGACAGTGTGTGCTGTACTGTGAAAGAGACAGTGTGTGCTCTACTGTGAGAGACAGAGTGTGCTCTACTGTGAGAGAGACAGTGTGTGCTCTACTGTGAGAGAGACAGTGTGTGCTCTACTGTGAGTAGGCAGTGTGTGCTCTACTGTGAGTGAGACAGTGTGTGCTCTACTGTGAATGAGACAGTGTGTGCTCTACTGTGAGTAGGCAGTGTGTGCTCTACTGTGAGAGAGAGACAGTGTGTGCTCTACTGTTCGAGAGAGTGTGTGCTCTGCTGTGAGAAGGACAGTGTGTGCTCTACTGTGAGGAGACTGTGTGCTCTACAGTGAGAGAGACAGTCTGTGCTCTACTGTGAATACACATTGTGTGCTCTACTGTGAGAGAGACAGTTTGGGCTCTACTGTGAGAGAGGCAGTGTGTGCTCTACTGTGAGAGACACTATGTGCTCTAATGTGAGAGAGACAGTGTGTCCTCTACTGTGAGAGAGACAATGTGTGCTCTACTGTGGGAGAATCAGTGTGTGCCCTGCTGTGAGTGGATAGTGTGTGCTCTACTGTGAGAGAGACAGTGTATACTCTACTGTGAGAGAGACAGTCTATGCTCAACTGTGAGAGAGACAGTGTATGCTCTACTGTGAGAGAGACAGTGTGTGCTCTACTGTGAGTAGACAGTGTGTGCTCTACTGTGGGAGAGACAGAATGTGCTCTACTGTGAGAGAGACAGAGTGTGCTCTACTGTGAGAGAGACAGTGTGTGCTCTACTGTGAGAGAGACAGTGTGTGCTCTGCTGTGAGAAGGACAGTGTGTGCTCTACTGTGAGGAGACTGTATGCTCTACAGTGAGAGAGACAGTCTGTGCTCTACTGTGAATACACATTGTGTGCTCTACTGTGAGAGAGACAGTTTGGCTCTACTGTGAGAGAGGCAGTGTGTGCTCTACTGTGGGAGACACTATGTGCTCTACTGTGAGAGAGACAGTGTGTCCTCTACTGTGAGAGAGACAGGCTGTGCTCTACTGTGAGAGAGACAGTGTGTGCTCTACTGTGAGAGAGACAGTGTGTGCTCTACTGTGAGAAAGACAGTGTGTACTCTACTGTGAAAGAGACAGTGTGTGCTCTACTGTGAATTAACAGTGTGTACTCTACTGTGCAAGAGGCAGTCTGTGCTCTGCTGTGAGAGAGAGAGTGTGTGCTCTACGGTGAGAGACAGTGTGTGCTCTACTGTGAGAGAGACAGTGTGTGCTCTACTGTGACAGAGACAGAGTGTGCTCTACTGTGAATTGACAGTGTGTGCTCTACTGTGCGAGAGGCAGTGTGTGCTCTGCTGTGAGAGAGAGAGTGTGTGCTCTGCTGTGAGAGAGTGTGTGCTCGACTGTGAGAGAGACTGTGTGTGCTCTACAGTGAGTTAGGCAGTGTGTGCTCCTCTGTGAGAGAGACAGAGTGTGCTCTACTGTGGGAGAGAGAGTGTGTGCTCTACTGTGAGAGAGACAGTGTGTGCTCTACTGTGAGAAAGACAGTGTGTGCTTTGCTGTGAAAGAGACAGTGTGTGCTGTACTGTGAAAGAGACAGTGTGTGCTCTACTGTGAGAGACAGAGTGTGCTCTACTGTGAGAGAGACAGTGTGTGCTCTACGGTGAGAGAGACAGTGTGTGCTCCACTGTGAGTGAGACAGTGTGTGCTCTACTGTGAGTGAGACAGTGTGTGCTCTACTGTGAGTAGGCAGTGTGTGCTCTAATGTGAGAGAGAGACAGTGTGTGCTCTACTGTGAGGAGACTGTGTGCTCTACAGTGAGAGAGATAGTCTGTGCTCTACTGTGAATACACATTGTGTGCTCTACTGTGAGAGAGACAGTTTGGGCTCTACTGTGAGAGAGGCAGTGTGTGCTCTACTGTGAGAGACACTATGTGCTCTACTGTGAGAGAGACAGTGTGTCCTCTACTGTGAGAGAGACAATGTGTGCTCTACTGTGGGAGAATCAGTGTGTGCCCTGCTGTGAGTGGACAGTGTGTGCTCTACTGTGAGAGAGACAGTGTATGCTCTACTGTGAGAGAGACAGTCTATGCTCAACTGTGAGAGAGACAGTGTATGCTCTACTGTGAGAGAGACAGTGTGTGCTCCACTGTGAGTAGACAGTGTGTGCTCTACTGTGAGTAGACAGTGTGTGCTCTACTGTGGGAGAGACAGAGTGTGCTCTACTGTGAGAGAGACAGAGTGTGCTCTACTGTGAGAGAGAGAGTGTGTGCTCTACTGTGAGAGAGACAGTGTGTGCTCTGCTGTGAGAAGGACAGTGTGTGCTCTACTGTGAGGAGACTGTATGCTCTACAGTGAGAGAGACAGTCTGTGCTCTACTGTGAATACACATTGTGTGCTCTACTGTGAGAGAGACAGTTTGGGCTCTACTGTGAGAGAGGCAGTGTGTGCTCTACTGTGGGAGACACTATGTGCTCTACTGTGAGAGAGACAGTGTGTCCTCTACTGTGAGAGAGACAGTGTGTCCTCTACTGTGAGAGAGACAATGTGTGCTCTACTGTGGGAGAATCAGTGTGTGCCCTGCTGTGAGTGAACAGTGTGTGCTCTACTGTGAGAGAGACAGTGTATGCTCTACTGTGAGAGAGACAGTCTATGCTCAACTGTGAGAGAGACAGTGTATGCTCTACTTTGAGAGAGACAGTGTGTGCTCCACTGTGAGTAGACAGTGTGTGCTCTACTGTGAGAGAGACAGAGTGTGCTCTACTGTGAGAGAGACAGTGTGTGCTCTACTGTGAGAGATACAGTGTGTGCTCTATTGTGAGTGAGACAGTGTGTGCTCTACTGCGAGTAGACAGTGTGTACTCTACTGTGAGAGAGACAGTGTGTGCTCTGCCGTGAGAGAGACTGTGTGTGCTCTATTGTGAATAGACATTGTGTGCTCTGCCGTGAGAGAGACAGTGGGCTCTGTACAGTGAGTGTAATGGTGAGTGCTGTAACTTACAACTCAGAAGCGTAACCGACAGTAACAGGATAATTACACACAGGGGAGTTCAGAGTAACCAGAAGCACGATCCCACTCTCCGGCTCCCTGCTAACCTGCATGACCCAAGCCACCCAACCCCAGAGGGTTTATTGTCAGTGAATTCAGAATCTCGGAGGTGGAAACTCTTCAGTTGTGGTCACAACCTGGGGAACGACATTATCATCAGCGGCCCCAAGCTGAAGCACATCTGTAGTTCAGACTAAACAGGAAATGGACAGGCACCCCGATCGCGGCCCCTCTTTTACACAGCCCCTCTGGACGAAGCTGAAGTGAGTCACCTTTTGTTGCATCGTAAATGGTGTAGATTGACCCTCCGCCGATGCCCAGACTCTGGGGGTGGACGAGGGAACTGCAGAGCAGAGTCGCAATGGCGGCATCCACGGCAGACCCCCCTTTCTGCAGGATGTCTCTGCAAAGCAAGCCACACATCCGCATCACGACCATCTCTGCACTGGGTCAGGTGCCGTGTTCCCAGTCACCCCCACCCCCTCAGCTCCCTCAGTACCCTACCCTGTCCCCAGTCACCCCCACCCCTTCAGACAGGGGCAGTACCCTTCCGTGACCCCAACAAACCCCCAGCCCCACAGACAGGGGCAGTACCATTCCATGTCCCCAGTAAATCCCCACCCCCACAGACAGGAGCACTATCCTTACCTGTCCTCAGACACCTCCACCCCCTCAGACAGGGGCAGTACCCTTCCCTGTCACCAGTCACCCCCACCCCCCTCAGACAGGGGCAGTACCCTTCCGTGTCCCCAGTAAGCCCCCCACCCCCTCAGACAGGGGTAGTACCCTTCCGTGTCCCCAGTAAACCCCCACCGCCTCAGACAGGAGCAGTACCCTTCCATGACCCCAACAAACGCCCTACCCCCTCAGACAGGGGCAGTACCCTTCCCTGACCCCAGTCACCCTCACCCCCTCAGACAGGGGCAGCACCCTTCCCTGTCCCCAGTAAACCCCCACCCCCTCAGACAGGGGCAGTACCCTTCCCTGTCCCCAGTCACCCCCACCCCCTCAGACAGGGGCGGTACCCAATCGTGTCCCCAGTAAACCCCCCCCCTCAGACAGGGGCAGTACCCTTCCCTGTCCCCCGTCACCCCCACCCCCTCAGACAGGGGCAGTACCCTTCCCTGTCCCCAGTAAACCCCCACCCCCTCAGACAGGGGCAGTACCCTTCCCGGTCCCCCCGTCACCCCCCACCCCCTCAGACAGGGGCAGTACCCTTCCCTGTCCCCAGTAAACCCCCACCCCCTCAGACAGGGGCAGTACCCTTCCCTGTCCCCCGTCACCCCCACCCCCTCAGACAGGGGCAGTACCCAATCGTGTCCCCAGTAAACCCCCACCCCCTCAGACAGGGGCAGTACCCTTCCCTGTCACCAGCCATCCCCACCCCTTCAGACAGGGGCAATACCCTTCCGTGACCACACAAACCCCCACCCCCTCAGACAGGGGCAGTACCCTTCTCTGTCCCCAGTAAACCCCCACCCCCACAGACAGGGGCAGTACCCTTCACCCCCACCCCCTCAGACAGGGGCAGCACCCTTCCCTGTCCCCAGTAAACCCCCACCCCCTCAGACAGGGGCAGTACCCTTCCCTGTCACCCGTCACCCCCACCCCCTCAGACAGGGGCAGTACCCTTCCCTGTCCCCAGTCACACCCACCCCCTCAGACAGGGGCAGTACCCTTCTGTGTCCCCAGTCACCCCCACCCCCTCAGACAGGGGCAGTACCCTTCCGTGTCCCCAGTTACCCCCACCCCCTCAGACAAGGGCAGTACCCTTCCCTGTCACCCGTCACCCTCACTCCCTCAGACAGGGGCAGTACACTTCCCTATCCCCAGTCACCCCCACCCCCCCAAGACAGAGCAGTACCCATCCTAGTCCCCAGTCACCCCCACCCCCTCAGACAGGGGCAGTACCCTTCCCTATCCCCAGTCACCCCCACCCCCTCAGACAGGGGCAGCACCCTTCCGTGACCCCAGTCACCCCCACCCCCTCAGACAGGGGCAGTACCCTTCCCTGTCCCCAGTCACTCTCACCCCTTCAGACAGGGGCAGTACCCTTCCGTGACCCCAACAAACCCCCAGCCCCACAGACAGGGGCAGTACCATTCCCTGTCCCCAGCCACCCCCACCCCCTCAGACAGGGGCAGTACCCTTCTGTGTCCCCAGTCACCCCCACCCCCTCAGACAGGGGCAGTACCCTTCCCTGTCACCGGTCACCCCCACCCCCCTCAGACAGGGGCAGTACCCTTCCGTGTCCCCAGTAAGCCCACCAACCCCTCAGACAGGGGTAGTACCCTTCCGTGTCCCCAGTGAACCCCCACCGCCTCAGACAGGAGCAGTACCCTTCCATGACCCCAACAAACGCCCTACCCCCTCAGACAGGGGCAGTACCCTTCCCTGACCCCAGTCACCCCCACCCCGTCAGACAGGGGCAGTACCCTTCCGTGACCCCAACAAACCCCCACCCCCTCAGACAGGGGCAGTACCCTTCCCTGTCCCCAGTCACTCTCACCCCTTCAGACAGGGGCAGTACCCTTCCGTGACCCCAACAAACCCCCAGCCCCACAGACAGGGGCAGTACCATTCCATGTCCCCAGTAAATCCCCACCCCCACAGACAGGAGCACTATCCTTACCTGTCCTCAGACACCTCCACCCCCTCAGACAGGGGCAGTACCCTTCCCTGTCACCAGTCACCCCCACCCCCCTCAGACAGGGGCAGTACCCTTCCGTGTCCCCAGTAAGCCCCCCACCCCCTCAGACAGGGGTAGTACCCTTCCGTGTCCCCAGTAAACCCCCACCCCCTCAGACAGGAGCAGTACCCTTCCATGACCCCAACAAACGCCCTACCCCCTCAGACAGGGGCAGTACCCTTCCCTGACCCCAGTCACCCCCACCCCGTCAGACAGGGGCAGTACCCTTCCGTGACCCCAACAAACCCCCACCCCCTCAGACAGGGGCAGTACCCTTCCCTGTCCCCAGTAAACCCTCACCCCCTCAGACAGGGGCAGCACCCTTCCCTGTCCCCAGTAAACCCCCACCCCCTCAGACAGGGGCAGTACCCTTCCCTGTCCCCAGTCACCCTCACCCCCTCAGACAGGGGCGGTACCCAATCGTGTCCCCAGTAAACCCCTCCCTCAGAGAGGGGCAGTACCCTTCCCTGTCCCCCGTCACCCCTACCCCTTCAGACAGGGGCAGTACCCTTCCGTGACCCCAACAAACCCCCAGCCCCACAGACAGGGGCAGTACCATTCCATGTCCCCAGTAAATCCCCACCCCCACAGACAGGAGCACTATCCTTACCTGTCCCCAGTCACCCGCACCCCCTCAGACAGGGGCAGCACCCTTCCCAGTCACCAGTCACCCCCACCCCCCTCAGACAGGGGCAGTACCCTTCCGTGTCCCCAGTAAACACCCCACCCCCTCAGACAGGGGTAGTACCCTTCCGTGTCCCCAGTAAACCCCCACCCCCTCAGACAGGGGCAGTACCCTTCTGTGATCCCAACAAACGCCCCACCCCCTCAGACAGGGGCGGTACCCTTACCTGGCCCCAGTCACCCCCACCCCCTCAGACAGGGGCAGTACCCTTCCGTGACCCCAACAAACCCCCACCCCCTCAGACAGGGGCAGTACCCTTCCCTGTCCCCAGTCACCCCCACCCCCTCATACAGGGGCAGCACCCTTCCGTGACCCCAACAAACCCCCACCCCCTCAGACAGGGGCAGTACCCTTCCCTGTCCCCAGTCACCCCCACCCCCTCATACAGGGGCAGCACCCTTCCCTGTCCCCAGTAAACCCCCACCCCCTCAGACAGGGGCAGTACCCTTCCCTGTCCCCAGTAAACCCCCCCCTCAGACAGGGGCAGTAGCCTTCCCTGTCCCCAGTAATCCCCCACCCCCTCAGACAGGGGCAGTACCCTTCCCTGTCACCCATCACCCCCACCCCCTCAGACAGGGGCAGTACCCTTCCCTGTCCCCAGTCACCCCCACCCCCTCAGACAGGGGAAGTACCCTTCCCTGTCCCCAGTCACCCCCACCCCCTCAGACAAGGGCAGTACCCTTCCCTGTCCCCAGTCACCCCCACCCCCTCAGACAGGGGCAGCACCCTTCCCTGTCCCCAGTAAACCCCCACCCCCTCAGACAGGAGCAGTACCCTTCCCTGTCCCCAGACACCCCCCAACCCCTCAGACAGGGGCAGTACCCTTCCCTGTCCCCAGTCACCCCCACCCCCTCAGACAGGGGCAGTACCCAATCGTGTCCCCAGTAAACCCCCACCCCCTCAGACAGGGGCAGTACCCTTCCCTGTCCCCAGTCATCCCCACCCCCTCAGACAGGGGCAGTACCCTTCCCTGTCCCCAGTCACCCCCACCCCCTCAGACAGGGGCAGTACCCTTCCCTGTCCCCAGTAAACCCCCCCCCTCAGACAGGGGCAGTACCCTTCCCTGTCACCAGCCACCCCCACCCCTTCAGACAGGGGCAGTACCCTTCCGTGACCACAACAAACCCCCACCCCCTCAGACAGGGGCAGTACCCTTCCCTGTCCCCAGTAAACCCCCACCCCCTCAGACAGGGGCAGTACCCTTCCGTGTCCCCAGTCACCCCCACCCCCTCAGACAGGGGCAGTACCCTTCCCTGTCCCCAGTCACCCCCACCCCCTCAGACAGGGGCAGTACCCTTCCCTGTCCCCAGTAAACGCCCACCCCTCAGACAGGGGCAGTACCCTTCCGTGTCCCCAGTCACCCCCACCCCCTCAGACAGGGGCAGTACCCTTTCGTGTCCCCAGTCACCCCCACCCCCTCAGACAGGGGCAGTACCCTTCCCTGTCCCCAGTCACCCCCACAGACCAGGGCAGCACCCTTCCGTGACCCCAACAAACCCCCACCCCCTCAGACAGGGGCAGTATCCTTCCCTGTCACCAGTAAACCCACCCACCCCCTCAGACAGGGGCAGTACCCTTCACTGTCACCAGTAAACCCACCCACCCCCTCAGACAGGGGCAGTACCCTTCCCTGTCCCCAGTCACCCCCACCCCCTCAGACAGGGGCAGTACCCTTCCCTGTCCCCAGTCACCCCCACCCCCTCAGACAGGGGCAGTACCCTTCCCTGTCCCCAGTAAACCCCCACCCCCCTCAGACAGGGGCAGTACCCTTCCGTGTCCCCAGTCACCCCCACCCCCTCAGACAGGGGCAGTACCCTTCCGTGTCCCCAGTCACCCCCACCCCCTCAGACAGGGGCAGTACCCTTCCCTGTCCCCAGTCACCCCCACAGACCAGGGCAGCACCCTTCCGTGACCCCAACAAACCCCCACCCCCTCAGACAGGGGCAGTATCCTTCCCTGTCACCAGTAAACCCACCCACCCCCTCAGACAGGGGCAGTACCCTTCACTGTCACCAGTAAACCCAGCCACCCCCTCAGACAGGGGCAGTACCCTTCCCTGTCCCCAGTCACCCCCACCCACCCCCTCAGACAGGGGCAGTACCCTTCCTTGTCCCCAGTCACCCCCACCCCCTCAGACAGGGGCAGTACCCTTCCCTGTCCCCAGTCACCCCCACCCCCTCAGACAGGGGCAGTACCCTTCCCTGTCACCCGTCACCCCCACCCCCTCAGACAGGGGCAGTACCCTTCCGTGACCCCAGTCACCCCCACCCCCTCAGACAGGGGCAGTACCCTTCCGTGTCCCCAGTTACCCCCACCCCCTCAGACAGGGGCAGTACCTTTCCCTGTCCCCAGTCACCCCCACCCCCTCATACAGGGGCAATACCCTTCCGTGTCCCCAGTCACCCCACCCTCTCAGTCAGGGGCAGTACCCTTCCGTGACCCCAGTCACCCCCACCCCCTCAGACAGGGGCAGTACCCTTCCGTGTCCCCAGTTACCCCCACCCCCTCAGACAGGGGCAGTACCTTTCCCTGTCCCCAGTCACCCCCACCCCCTCATACAGGGGCAATACCCTTCCGTGTCCCCAGTCACCCCACCCTCTCAGTCAGGGGCAGTACCCTTCCCTGTCCCCAGTCACCCCCACCCCCTCAGACAGGGGCCGTATCCTTCCCTCTGTTCTAGTCGAATGTCTGAACTGCCATACCCCCACCCCCCGCCTGCCACTTCCATCAGCTTTATCCAGTTGACAGAGACAGCAGGAAACACCTCAGCAGCAATACACACACTACCAGAGGACCTCAGCACGTCAGGCAGCGTCTGCAGAGGGGAACGAACGTTCACCACCACCACCCCTCATGAGGACAGATTTCCATCGTCATAGCAACCTGAAGACCTCAACTCACTTTCAGCTATTCAGTCAGTGAACAGAGTCGTGGCTCTCATATAACTTAGAAAACCTACAGCCCAATACAGGCCCTTCGGCCCTCAAAGCTGTGCCGAACATGTCCTTACTTTAGAAATCACCTAGGGTGACGCATAGCCTCTATTTTTCTAAGCTCCATGTACCTATCCAGGAGTCTCTTAAAAGATCCTATCGCATCTGTCTCCACCACTGTTGCCAGCGGCACATTCCACGCACTCACCACTCTCTGAGTATAAAAACTTACCCCTGACATCTCCTCTGTACCTACTCCCAAGCACCTTAAAACTATGTCCTCTCGTGCCAGCCATTTCAGCCCCGGGAAAAAGCCTCTGACACCCACACCATCCATGCCTCTCGTCATCTTATACACAGAGAAATTCAACTATGGCTACTCAGTGACAGTACATTGGTAACATCACAACGACAACATTGTAACATGACCACGTTGGTGACACAGTCATGCTGAGAGTCACAAGGTTAATTCCTGTGATGAGAGCGTTAACTTCAGAAGCTAGATCTGATTTCTTTGGAGTTTCGAAGAATGAGGGGTGATTGTACTCAAGCAATTGAATCCTTGAGAAGGTTTGTCAGGGGGACTGTGGAGAAGGTTCAGTTCGTGGGAGCACCTGAGATAAAGAGAAGACGTTTGCAAGGCCGCAGGATTCTTCATGCACTTCTCTAGAATTCTACACCCAGAGATGTGGAAGGGCAGAGGGGAGAGACCTACACCTGATATGTCTGTCTGCTTTTCCTGCATTCAAGATCAATTCAGACAAATAACAGTGATCCTGCGACAATGTCTAATGACAGTATTCATTACAATTGCACAGGGACGAGGTCTTAGCGACAATTCTTAAGGCAACATTAAGGTGCATATTTCCCGGGCCTGGCTCACTCCGGAAAGCGGGGGAGGAAATTGCAGTATTGGCAGAGGCATTGGTACTGTGTCATGTTGGGTACCAGAAGACAGAGGGCATTGGCACTGTGTCAGATCGGGCACTGCGGTATTGGCACTGTGTCAGATCGGGCACTGGAAGACAAAGGGTATTGGCACGGTGTCAGATCGGGCACTGGGGTATTGGTACTGTGTCAGATCGGGCACTGGGGTATTGGCACTGTGTCATGTTGGGTACCAGAAGACACAGGGTATTGGCACCGTGTCAGGTCGGGTACCAGAAGACAGAGGGTATTGGCACTGTGTCAGATCGGGCACTGGGGTATTGGTACTGTGTCAGGTCGGGTACCAGAAGACAGAGGGTATTGGCACTGTGTCAGATTACAGAAGACAGAGGGTATTGGCACGGTGTCAGATCGGGTACTGGAAGACAGAAGGCACTGGCACGGTGTCAGATCGAGCACAGGGGTATTGGCACTGTGTCAGGTGACAGAAGACAGAGGGTATTGGCACGGTGTCAGGTCGGGTACCAGCAGACAGAGGGTATTGGCACTGTGTCAGGTGACAGAAGACAGAGGGTATTGGCACCGTGTCAGGTGACAGAAGACAGAGGGTATTGGCACCGTGTCAGATCGGGCACTGGGGTATTGGCACCGTGTCAGGTGACAGAAGACAGAGAGTATTGGCACTGTGTCAGATTGGGCACTGGAAGACAGAGGGTATTGGCACCGTGTCAGATCGGGCACTGGGGTATTGGCACCGTGTCAGGTGACAGAAGACAGAGAGTATTGGCACTGTGTCAGATTGGGCACTGGAAGACAGAGGGTATTGGCACCGTGTCAGGTCGGGTACCAGAAGACAGAGGGTATTGGCACGGTGTCAGATCGGGCACTGGAAGACAGAGGGTATTGGCACTCTGTCAGGTTACAGAAGACAGAGGGTATTGGCACTGTGTCAGATCGGGCACTGGAAGACAGAGGGAATTGGCACTGTGTCAGATCGGGCACTGGGGTATTGGCACTGTGTTAGGTTGGGCACCAGAAGACAGAGGGTATTGGCACTGTGTCAGGTGACAGAAGACAGAGGGTATTGGCACTGTGTCAGATCGGGCACTGGAAGACAGAGGGTATTGGCACTGTGTCAGATTGGGCACTGGGGTATTGGCACTGTGTTAGGTGACAGAAGACAGAGGGTATTGGCACTGTGTCAGATCGGGCACTGGGGTATTGGCACTGTGTTAGGTGACAGAAGACAGAGGGTATTGGCACGGTGTCAGATCGGGCACTGGAAGACAGAGGGTATTGGCACTGTGTCAGATCGGGCACTGGAAGACAGAGGGTATTGGCACAGTGTCAGATCGGGCACTGGGGTATTGGCACTGTGTCAGGTGACAGAAGACAGAGGGTATTGGCATGGTGTCAGGTGACAGGAGACAGAGAGTATTGGCACAGTGTCAGGTGACAGAAGACAGAGGGTATTGGCACGGTGTCAGATCGGGCACTGGAAGACAGAGGGTATTGGCACCATGTCAGATCATGCACTGGAAGACAGAGGGTATTGGCACTGTGTCAGATCGGGCACTGTGTTAGGTTGGGCACCAGAAGACAGAGGGTATTGGCACTGTGTCAGATCGGGTACCAGAAGACAGAGGGTATTGGCACTGTGTCAGATTGGGCACTGGAAGACAGAGGGCATTGGCACTGTGTCAGATCGGGCACTGGGGTATTGGCACTGTGTCAGGTGACAGAAGACAGAGGGTATTGGCACTGTGTCAGATCGGGCACTGGGGTATTGGCACTGTGTTAGGTGACAGAAGACAGAGGGTATTGGCACGGTGTCAGATCGGGCACTGGAAGACAGAGGGTATTGGCACTGTGTCAGATCGGGCACTGGAAGACAGAGGGTATTGGCACAGTGTCAGATCGGGCACTGGGGTATTGGCACTGTGTCAGGTGACAGAAGACAGAGGGTATTGGCATGGTGTCAGGTGACAGGAGACAGAGGGTATTGGCACAGTGTCAGGTGACAGAAGACAGAGGGTATTGGCACGGTGTCAGATCGGGCACTGGAAGACAGAGGGTATTGGCACCATGTCAGATCATGCACTGGAAGACAGAGGGTATTGGCACTGTGTCAGATCGGGCACTGTGTTAGGTTGGGCACCAGAAGACAGAGGGTATTGGCACTGTGTCAGATCGGGTACCAGAAGACAGAGGGTATTGGCACTGTGTCAGATCGGGCACTGGAAGACAGAGGGTATTGGCACCATGTCAGATTGGGCACTGGAAGACAGAGGGCATTGGCACTGTGTCAGATCGGGCACTGGGGTATTGGCACTGTGTCAGGTGACAGAAGACAGAGGGTATTGGCACTGTGTCAGATCGGGCACTGGGGTATTGGCACTGTGTTAGGTTGGGCACCAGAAGACGGAAGGTATTGGCACTGTGTCAGGTGACAGAAGACAGAGTATTGGCACTGTATCAGGTCGGGCACCAAAAGACAGAGGGTATTGGCACTGTGTCAGATCGGGCACTGGAAGACAGAGGGTATTGGCACTGTGTCAGGTGACAGAAGACAGAGGGTATTGGCACTGTGTCAGATCGGGCACTGGAAGACAGAAGGTATTGGCACTGTGTCAGATCGGGCACTGGGGTATTGGCACTGTGTTAGGTTGGGCACCAGAAGACAGAGGGTATTGGCACTGTGTCAGGTGACAGAAGACAGAGGATATTGGCATTGTGTCAGATCGGGTACCAGAAGACAGAGGGTATTGGCACTGTGTCAGATCGGGCACTGGGGTATTGGCACTGTGTCAGATGACAGAAGACAGAGGGTATTGGCACGGTGTCAGATCGGGCACTGGAAGACAGAAGGTATTGGCACTGTGTCAGATCGGGCACTGGGGTATTAGCACTCTGTCAGGTGACAGAAGACAGAGGGTATTGGCACCGTGTCAGATCGGGCACTGGGGTATTGGCACCGTGTCAGGTGACAGAAGACAGAGGGTATTGGCACGGTGTCAGATCGGGCACTGGAAGACAGAGGGTATTGGCACTCTGTCAGGTTACAGAAGACAGAGGGTATTGGCACTGTGTCAGATCGGGCACTGGAAGACAGAGGGAATTGGCACTGTGTCAGATCGGGCACTGGGGTATTGGCACTGTGTTAGGTTGGGCACCAGAAGACATAGGGTATTGGCACTGTGTCAGGTGACAGAAGACAGAGGGTATTGGCACTGTGTCAGATCGGGCACTGGAAGACAGAGGGTATTGGCACTGTGTCAGATTCGGCAGTGGGGTATTGGCACTGTGTTAGGTGACAGAAGACAGAGGGTATTGGCACTGTGTCAGATCGGGCACTGGGGTATTGGCACTGTGTTAGGTGACAGAAGACAGAGGGTATTGGCATGGTGTCAGATCGGGCACTGGAAGACGGAGGGTATTGGCACTGTGTCAGATCGGGCACTGGAAGGCAGAGGGTACTGGCACTGTGTCAGGTCGGGTACCAGAAGACAGAGGGTATTGGCACTGTGTCAGATCGGGCACTGGAAGACAGAGGGTATTGGCACAGTGTCAGATCGGGCACTGGGGTATTGGCACTGTGTCAGGTGACAGAAGACAGAGGGTATTGGCACGGTGTCAGGTGACAGGAGACAGAGGGTATCGGCACAGTGTCAGGTGACAGAAGACACAGGGTATTGGCACGGTGTCAGATCGGGCACTGGAAGACAGAGGGTATTGGCACCATGTCAGATCATGCACTGGAAGACAGAGGGTATTGGCACTGTGTCAGATCGGGCACTGTGTTAGGTTGGGCACCAGAAGACAGAGGGTATTGGCACTGTGTCAGATCGGGTACCAGAAGACAGAGGGTATTGGCACTGTGTCAGATCGGGCACTGGAAGACAGAGGGTATTGGCACCATGTCAGATTGGGCACTGGAAGACAGAGGGCATTGGCACTGTGTCAGATCGGGCACTGGGGTATTGGCACTGTGTCAGGTGACAGAAGACAGAGGGTATTGGCACTGTGTCAGATCGGGCACTGGGGTATTGGCACTGTGTTAGGTGACAGAAGACAGAGGGTATTGGCACGGTGTCAGATCGGGCACTGGAAGACAGAGGGTATTGGCACTGTGTCAGATCGGGCACTGGAAGACAGAGGGTATTGGCACAGTGTCAGATTGGGCACTGGGGTATTGGCACTGTGTCAGGTGACAGAAGACAGAGGGTATTGGCATGGTGTCAGGTGACAGCAGACAGAGGGTACTGGCACAGTGTCAGGTGACAGAAGACAGAGGGTATTGGCACGGTGTCAGATCGGGCACTGGAAGACAGAGGGTATTGGCACCATGTCAGATCATGCACTGGAAGACAGAGGGTATTGGCACTGTGTCAGATCGGGCACTGTGTTAGGTTGGGCACCAGAAGACAGAGGGTATTGGCACTGTGTCAGATCGGGTACCAGAAGACAGAGGGTATTGGCACTGTGTCAGATCGGGCACTGGAAGACAGAGGGTATTGGCACCATGTCAGATTGGGCACTGGAAGACAGAGGGCATTGGCACTGTGTCAGATCGGGCACTGGGGTATTGGCACTGTGTCAGGTGACAGAAGACAGAGGGTATTGGCACTGTGTCAGATCGGGCACTGGGGTATTGGCACTGTGTTAGGTGACAGAAGACAGAGGGTATTGGCACGGTGTCAGATCGGGCACTGGAAGACAGAGGGTATTGGCACTGTGTCAGATCGGGCACTGGAAGACAGAGGGTATTGGCACAGTGTCAGATCGGGCACTGGGGTATTGGCACTGTGTCAGGTGACAGAAGACAGAGGGTATTGGCATGGTGTCAGGTGACAGGAGACAGAGGGTATTGGCACAGTGTCAGGTGACAGAAGACAGAGGGTATTGGCACGGTGTCAGATCGGGCACTGGAAGACAGAGGGTATTGGCACCATGTCAGATCATGCACTGGAAGACAGAGGGTATTGGCACTGTGTCAGATCGGGCACTGTGTTAGGTTGGGCACCAGAAGACAGAGGGTATTGGCACTGTGTCAGATCGGGTACCAGAAGACAGAGGGTATTGGCACTGTGTCAGATCGGGCACTGGAAGACAGAGGGTATTGGCACCATGTCAGATTGGACACTGGAAGACAGAGGGCATTGGCACTGTGTCAGATCGGGCACTGGGGTATTGGCACTGTGTCAGGTGACAGAAGACAGAGGGTATTGGCACTGTGTCAGATCGGGCACTGGGGTATTGGCACTGTGTTCGGTTGGGCACCAGAAGACGGAAGGTATTGGCACTGTGTCAGGTGACAGAAGACAGAGTATTGGCACTGTATCAGGTCGGGCACCTAAAGACAGAGGGTATTGGCACTGTGTCAGATCGGGTACCAGAAGACAGAGGGTATTGGCACTGTGTCAGATCGGGCACTGGAAGACAGAGGGTATTGGCACTGTGTCAGGTGACAGAAGACAGAGGGTATTGGCACTGTGTCAGATCGGGCACTGGAAGACAGAAGGTATTGGCACTGTGTCAGATCGGGCACTGGGGTATTGGCACTGTGTTAGGTTGGGCACCAGAAGACAGAGGGTATTGGCACTGTGTCAGGTGACAGAAGACAGAGGATATTGGCATTGTGTCAGATCGGGTACCAGAAGACAGAGGGTATTGGCACTGTGTCAGATCGGGCACTGGGGTATTGGCACTGTGTCAGATGACAGAAGACAGAGGGTATTGGCACGGTGTCAGATCGGGCACTGGAAGACAGAAGGTATTGGCACTGTGTTAGATCGGGCACTGGGGTATTAGCACTGTGTCAGGTGACAGAAGACAGAGGGTATTGGCACCGTGTCAGATCGGGCACTGGGGTATTGGCACCGTGTCAGGTGACAGAAGACAGAGGGTATTGGCACGGTGTCAGATCGGGCACTGGAAGACAGAGGGTATTGGCACTCTGTCAGGTTACAGAAGACAGAGGGTATTGGCACTGTGTCAGATCGGGCACTGGAAGACAGAGGGAATTGGCACTGTGTCAGATCGGGCACTGGGGTATTGGCACTGTGTTAGGTTGGGCACCAGAAGACATAGGGTATTGGCACTGTGTCAGGTGACAGAAGACAGAGGGTATTGGCACGGTGTCAGATCGGGCACTGGAAGACAGAAGGTATTGGCACTGTGTCAGATCGGGCACTGGGGTATTAGCACTCTGTCAGGTGACAGAAGACAGAGGGTATTGGCACCGTGTCAGATCGGGCACTGGGGTATTGGCACCGTGTCAGGTGACAGAAGACAGAGGGTATTGGCACGGTGTCAGATCGGGCACTGGAAGACAGAGGGTATTGGCACTCTGTCAGGTTACAGAAGACAGAGGGTATTGGCACTGTGTCAGATCGGGCACTGGAAGACAGAGGGAATTGGCACTGTGTCAGATCGGGCACTGGGGTATTGGCACTGTGTTAGGTTGGGCACCAGAAGACATAGGGTATTGGCACTGTGTCAGGTGACAGAAGACAGAGGGTATTGGCACTGTGTCAGATCGGGCACTGGAAGACAGAGGGTATTGGCACTGTGTCAGATTCGGCAGTGGGGTATTGGCACTGTGTTAGGTGACAGAAGACAGAGGGTATTGGCACTGTGTCAGATCGGGCACTGGGGTATTGGCACTGTGTTAGGTGACAGAAGACAGAGGGTATTGGCACGGTGTCAGATCGGGCACTGGAAGACGGAGGGTATTGGCACTGTGTCAGATCGGGCACTGGAAGGCAGAGGGTACTGGCACTGTGTCAGGTCGGGTACCAGAAGACAGAGGGTATTGGCACTGTGTCAGATCGGGCACTGGAAGACAGAGGGTATTGGCACAGTGTCAGATCGGGCACTGGGGTATTGGCACTGTGTCAGGTGACAGAAGACAGAGGGTATTGGCACGGTGTCAGGTGACAGGAGACAGAGGGTATCGGCACAGTGTCAGGTGACAGAAGACACAGGGTATTGGCACGGTGTCAGATCGGGCACTGGAAGACAGAGGGTATTGGCACCATGTCAGATCGTGCACTGGAAGACAGAGGGTATTGGCACTGTGTCAGATTGGACTCTGGGGTATTGGCACTGTGTCAGGTGAAGAAGACAGAGCGTATTGGCACTGTGTTAGGTTGGGCACCAGAAGACAGAGGGTATTAGCACTGTGTCAGGTGACAGAAGACAGAGTATTGGCACTGTGTCAGGTCGGGCACCAAAAGACAGAGGGTATTGGCACTGTGTCAGATCGGGTACCAGAAGACAGAGGGTATTGGCACTGTGTCAGATCGGGCACTGCAAGACAGAGGGTATTGGCACTGTGTCAGATCGGGCACTGGGGTATTGGCACTGTGTCAGGTGACAGAAGACAGAGGGTATTGGCACTGTGTCAGATCGGGCACTGGGGTATTGGCACTGTGTTAGGTTGGGCACCAGAAGACAGAGGGTATTGGCACTGTGTCAGGTGACAGAAGACAGAGTATTGGCACTGTATCAGGTCGGGCACCAAAAGACAGAGGGTATTGGCACTGTGTCAGATCGGGTACCAGAAGACAGAGGGTATTGGCACTGTGTCAGGTGACAGAAGACAGAGGGTATTGGCACTGTGTCAGATCGGGCACTGGAAGACAGAGGGTATTGGCACTGTGTCAGATCGGGCACTGGGGTATTGGCACTGTGTTAGGTTGGGCACCAGAAGGCAGAGGGTATTGGCACTGTGTCAGGTGACAGAAGACAGAGGATATTGGCATTGTGTCAGATCGGGTACCAGAAGACAGAGGGCATTGGCACTGTGTCAGATCGGGCACTGGGGTATTGGCACTGTGTTAGGTTGGGCACCAGAAGGCAGAGGGTATTGGCACTGTGTCAGGTGACAGAAGACAGAGGATATTGGCATTGTGTCAGATCGGGTACCAGAAGACAGAGGGCATTGGCACTGTGTCAGATCGGGCACTGGGGTATTGGCACTGTGTCAGATGACAGAAGACAGAGGGTATTGGCACTGTGTCAGATCGGGCACTGGGGACTTGGCACTGTGTTAGGTTGGGCACCAGAAGACAGAGGGTATTGGCACTGTGTCAGGTGACAGAAGACAGAGAGCATTGGCACTGTGTCAGGTCGGACACCAAAAGACAGAGGGTATTGGCACTGTGTCAGATCGGGTACCAGAAGACAGAGGGTATTGGCGCTGTGTCAGATCGGGCACTGGGATATTGGCACTGTGTCAGGTGACAGAAGACAGAGGGTATTGGCACTGTGTCAGATCGGGCACTGGGGAATTGGCACTGTGTTAGGTTGGGCACCAGAAGACAGAGGGTATTGGCACTGTGTCAGGTGACAGAAGACAGAGAGCATTGGCACTGTGTCAGGTCGGACACCAAAAGACAGAGGGTATTGGCACTGTGTCAGATCGGGTACCAGAAGACAGAGGGTATTGGCGCTGTGTCAGATCGGGCACTGGGATATTGGCACTGTGTCAGGTGACAGAAGACAGAGTATATTGGCATTGTGTCAGATCGGGCACTAGAAGACAGAAAGTATTGGCACTGTGTCGGGTACCAGAAGCAGAGGGTATTGGCACTGTGTCAGGTGACAGAAGACAGAGGGTATTGGCACTGTGTCAGATCGGGCACTGGAAGACAGAGGGTATTGGCACCGTGTCAGATCAGGCACTGGAAGACAGAGGGTATTGGCACTGTGTTAGATCGGGCACTGGAAGACAGAGAGAATTGGCACTGTGTCAGATCGGGCACTGGGGTATTGGCACTGTGTTAGGTTGGGCACCAGAAGACAGAGGGTATTGGCACTGTGTCAGGTGACAGAAGACAGAGAGCATTGGCACTGTGTCAGGTCGGACACCAAAAGACAGAGGGTATTGGCACTGTGTCAGATCGGGTACCAGAAGACAGAGGGTATTGGCGCTGTGTCAGATCGGGCACTGGGATATTGGCACTGTGTCAGGTGACAGAAGACAGAGGGTATTGGCACTGTGTCAGATCGGGCACTGGAAGACAGAGGGCATTGGCACTGTGTCAGATCGGGCACTGGGGTATTGGCACTGTGTCAGGTGACAGAAGACAGAGGGTATTGGCACTGTGTCAGGTGACAGAATACAGAGGATATTGGTATTGTGTCAGATCGGGTACCAGAAGACAGAGGGTATTGGCACTGTGTCAGATCGCGCACTGGGGTATTGGCACTGTGTCAGATGACAGAAGACAGAGGGTATTGGCACTGTGTCAGATCGGGCACTGGGGAATTGGCACTGTGTTAGGTTGGGCACCAGAAGACAGAGGGTATTGGCACTGTGTCAGGTGACAGAAGACAGAGAGCATTGGCACTGTATCAGGTCGGACACCAAAAGACAGAGGGTATTGGCACTGTGTCAGATCGGGTACCAGAAGACAGAGGGTATTGGCGCTGTGTCAGATCGGGCACTGGGATATTGGCACTGTGTCAGGAGACAGAAGACAGAGTATATTGGCATTGTGTCAGATCGGGCACTGGGGTATTAGCACTGTGTCAGGTGACAGAAGACAGAGGGTATTGGCACTGTGTCAGATCGGGCACTGGGGTATTGGCACCGTGTCAGGTGACAGAAGACAGAGGGTATTGGCACGGTGTCAGATCGGGCACTGGAAGACAGAGGGTATTGGCACTCTGTCAGGTTACAGAAGACAGAGGGTATTGGCACTGTGTCAGATCGGGCACTGGAAGACAGAGGGAATTGGCACTGTGTCAGATCGGGCACTGGGGTATTGGCACTGTGTTAGGTTGGGCACCAGAAGACAGAGTGTATTGGCACTGTGTCAGGTGACAGAAGACAGAGGGTATTGGCACTGTGTCAGATCGGGCACTGGAAGACAGAGGGTATTGGCACTGTGTCAGATTGGGCACTGGGGTATTGGCACTGTGTTAGGTGACAGAAGACAGAGGGTATTGGCACTGTGTCAGATCGGGCACTGGGGTATTGGCACTATGTTAGGTGACAGAAGACAGAGGGTATTGGCACGGTGTCAGATCGGGCACTGGAAGACGGAGGGTATTGGCACTGTGTCAGATCGGGCACTGGAAGGCAGAGGGTACTGGCACTGTGTCAGGTCGGGTACCAGAAGACAGAGGGTATTGGCACTGTGTCAGATCGGGCACTGGAAGACAGAGGGTATTGGCACAGTGTCAGATCGGGCACTGGGGTTTTGGCACTGTGTCAGGTGACAGAAGACAGAGGGTATTGGCACGGTGTCAGGTGACAGGAGGCAGAGGGTATCGGCACAGTGTCAGGTGACAGAAGACAGAGGGTATTGGCACGGTGTCAGATCGGGCACTGGAAGACAGAGGGTATTGGCACCATGTCAGATCGTGCACTGGAAGACAGAGGGTATTGGCACTGTGTCAGATCGGACTCTGGGGTATTGGCACTGTGTCAGGTGACAGAAGACAGAGGGTATTGGCACTGTGTCAGATCGGGCACTGGGGTATTGGCACTGTGTTAGGTTGGGCACCAGAAGACAGAGGGTATTGGCACTGTGTCAGGTGACAGAAGACAGAGTATTGGCACTGTATCAGGCCGGGCACCAAAAGACAGAGGGTATTGGCACTGTGTCAGATCGGGTACCAGAAGACAGAGGGTATTGGCACTGTGTCAGGTGACAGAAGACAGAGGGTATTGGCACTGTGTCAGATCGGGCACTGGGGTATTGGCACTGTGTTAGGTTGGGCACCAGAAGGCAGAGGGTATTGGCACTGTGTCAGGTGACAGAAGACAGAGGATATTGGCATTGTGTCAGATCGGGTACCAGAAGACAGAGGGCATTGGCACTGTGTCAGATCGCGCACTGGGGTATTGGCACTGTGTCAGATGACAGAAGACAGAGGGTATTGGCACTGTGTCAGATCGGGCACTGGGGACTTGGCACTGTGTTAGGTTGGGCACCAGAAGACAGAGGGTATTGGCACTGTGTCAGGTGACAGAAGACAGAGGGTATTGGCACTGTGTCAGATCGGGCACTGGAAGACAGAGGGTATTGGCACTGTGTCAGATTGGGCACTGGGGTATTGGCACTGTGTTAGGTGACAGAAGACAGAGGGTATTGGCACTGTGTCAGATCGGGCACTGGGGTATTGGCACTATGTTAGGTGACAGAAGACAGAGGGTATTGGCACGGTGTCAGATCGGGCACTGGAAGACGGAGGGTATTGGCACTGTGTCAGATCGGGCACTGGAAGGCAGAGGGTACTGGCACTGTGTTAGGTCGGGTACCAGAAGACAGAGGGTATTGGCACTGTGTCAGATCGGGCACTGGAAGACAGAGGGTATTGGCACAGTGTCAGATCGGGCACTGGGGTATTGGCACTGCGTCAGGTGACAGAAGACAGAGGGTATTGGCACGGTGTCAGGTGACAGGAGACAGAGGGTATCGGCACAGTGTCAGGTGACAGAAGACAGAGGGTATTGGCACGGTGTCAGATCGGGCACTGGAAGACAGAGGGTATTGGCACCATGTCAGATCGTGCACTGGAAGACAGAGGGTATTGGCACTGTGTCAGATCGGACTCTGGGGTATTGGCACTGTGTCAGGTGAAGAAGACAGAGCGTATTGGCACTGTGTCAGGTGACAGAAGACAGAGTATTGGCACTGTGTCAGGTCGGGCACCATAAGACAGAGGGTATTGGCACTGTGTCAGATCGGGTACCAGAAGACAGAGGGTATTGGCACTGTGTCAGATTGGGCACTGGAAGACAGAGGGTATTGGCACTGTGTCAGATCGGGCACTGGGGTATTGGCACTGTGTCAGGTGACAGAAGACAGAGGGTATTGGCACTGTGTCAGATCGGGCACTGGGGTATTGGCACTGTGTTAGGTTGGGCACCAGAAGACAGAGGGTATTGGCACTGTGTCAGGTGACAGAAGACAGAGTATTGGCACTGTATCAGGTCGGGCACCAAAAGACAGAGGGTATTGGCACTGTGTCAGATCGGGTACCAGAAGACAGAGGGTATTGGCACTGTGTCAGGTGACAGAAGACAGAGGGTATTGGCACTGTGTCAGATCGGGCACTGGAAGACAGAGGGTATTGGCACTGTGTCAGATCGGGCACTGGGGTATTGGCACTGTGTTAGGTTGGGCACCAGAAGGCAGAGGGTATTGGCACTGTGTCAGGTGACAGAAGACAGAGGATATTGGCATTGTGTCAGATCGGGTACCAGAAGACAGAGGGCATTGGCACTGTGTCAGATCGCACACTGGGGTATTGGCACTGTGTCAGATGACAGAAGACAGAGGGTATTGGCACTGTGTCAGATCGGGCACTGGGGACTTGGCACTGTGTTAGGTTGGGCACCAGAAGACAGAGGGTATTGGCACTGTGTCAGGTGACAGAAGACAGAGAGCATTGGCACTGTGTCAGGTCGGACACCAAAAGACAGAGGGTATTGGCACTGTGTCAGATCGGGTACCAGAAGACAGAGGGTATTGGCGCTGTGTCAGATCGGGCACTGGGATATTGGCACTGTGTCAGGTGACAGAAGACAGAGGGTATTGGCACTGTGTCAGATCGGGCACTGGAAGACAGAGGGTATTGGCACTGTGTCAGATCGGGCACTGGGGTATTGGCACTGTGTCAGGTGACAGAAGACAGAGGGTATTGGCACTGTGTCAGGTGACAGAAGACAGAGGATATTGGCATTGTGTCAGATCGGGTACCAGAAGACAGAGGGTATTGGCACTGTGTCAGATCGCGCACTGGGGTATTGGCACTGTGTCAGATGACAGAAGACAGAGGATATTGGCATTGTGTCAGATCGGGTACCAGAAGACAGAGGGTATTGGCACTGTGTCAGATCGCGCACTGGGGTATTGGCACTGTGTCAGATGACAGAAGACAGAGGGTATTGGCACTGTGTCAGATCGGGCACTGGGGAATTGGCACTGTGTTAGGTTGGGCACCAGAAGACAGAGGGTATTGGCACTGTGTCAGGTGACAGAAGACAGAGAGCATTGGCACTGTGTCAGGTCGGACACCAAAAGACAGAGGGTATTGGCACTGTGTCAGATCGGGTACCAGAAGACAGAGGGTATTGGCGCTGTGTCAGATCGGGCACTGGGATATTGGCACTGTGTCAGGTGACAGAAGACAGAGTATATTGGCATTGTGTCAGATCGGGCACTGGGGTATTAGCACTGTGTCAGGTGACAGAAGACAGAGGGTATTGGCACTGTGTCAGATCGGGCACTGGAAGACAGAGGGTATTGGCACCGTGTCAGATCGGGCACTGGAAGACAGAGGGTATTGGCACTGTGTTAGATCGGGCACTGGAAGACAGAGAGTATTGGCACTGTGTCAGATCGGGCACTGGGGTATTGGCACTGTGTTAGGTTGGGCACCAGAAGACAGAGGGTATTGGCTCTGTGTCAGGTGACAGAAGACAGAGTATTGGCACTGTGTCAGGTTGGGCACCAAAAGACAGAGGGTTTTCGCACAGCGTCAGGTCGGGTACCAGAAGACAGAGGGTATTGGCACTGTGTCAGATCGGGCACTGGAAGACAGAGGGTATTGGCACCGTGTCATATCGGGCACTGGAAGACAGAGGGTATTGGCACTGTGTTAGATCGGGCACTGGAAGACAGAGAGTATTGGCACTGTGTCAGATCGGGCACTGGGGTATTGGCACTGTGTTAGGTTGGGCACCAGAAGACAGAGGGTATTGGCTCTGTGTCAGGTGACAGAAGACAGAGTATTGGCACTGTGTCAGGTTGGGCACCAAAAGACAGAGGGTTTTCGCACAGCGTCAGGTCGGGTACCAGAAGACAGAGGGTATTGGCACTGTGTCAGATCGGGCACTGGAAGACAGAGGGTATTGGCACTGTGTCAGGTGACAGAAGACAGAGGGTATTGGCACTGTGTCAGATCGGGCACTGGGGTATTGGCACTGTGTTAGGTGACAGAAGACAGAGGGTATTGGCACTGTGTCAGACGGGCACTGGAAGACAGAGGGTATTGGCACTGTGCAGATTGGGCACTGGAAGAGAGAGGGTATTGGCACGGTGTCAGGTGACAGAAGACAGAGGGTATTGGCACTGTGTCAGATCGGGCACTGGGGTATTGGCACTGTGTTAGGTTGGGCACCAGAACACAGAGGGTATTGGCACTGTGTCAGGTGACAGAAGACAGAGAGTATTGGCACTGTGTCAGATCAGGCACTGGGGTATTGGCACTGTATTAGGTTGGGCACCAGAAGACAGAGGGTATTGGCAATGTGTCAGATCGGGCACCAGAAAACAGAGGTTATTGGCACTGTGTCAGATCGGGCACTGGAAGACAGAGGGTATTGGCACTGTGTCAGATTGGGCACTGGAAGAGAGAGGGTATTGGCACTGTGTCAGGTGACAGAAGACAGAGGGTATTGGCACTGTGTCAGGTCGGGTACCAGAAGACAGAGGGTATTGGCACTGTGTCAGATTGGGCACTGGAAGGCAGAGGGTATTGGCACTGTGACAGGTGACAGAAGACAGAGGGTATTGGCACAGCGTCAGGTCGGGTACCAGAAGACAGAGGGTATTGGCACTGTGTCAGATCGGGCACTGGGGTATTGGCACTGTGTTAGGTTGGGCACCAGAAGACAGAGTGTATTGGCACTGTGTCAGGTGACAGAAGACAGAGGGTATTGGCATGGTGTCAGGTGACAGCAGACAGAGGGTACTGGCACAGTGTCAGGTGACAGAAGACAGAGGGTATTGGCACGGTGTCAGATCGGGCACTGGAAGACAGAGGGTATTGGCACCATGTCAGATCATGCACTGGAAGACAGAGGGTATTGGCACTGTGTCAGATCGGGCACTGTGTTAGGTTGGGCACCAGAAGACAGAGGGTATTGGCACTGTGTCAGATCGGGTACCAGAAGACAGAGGGTATTGGCACTGTGTCAGATCGGGCACTGGAAGACAGAGGGTATTGGCACCATGTCAGATTGGGCACTGGAAGACAGAGGGCATTGGCACTGTGTCAGATCGGGCACTGGGGTATTGGCACTGTGTCAGGTGACAGAAGACAGAGGGTATTGGCACTGTGTCAGATCGGGCACTGGGGTATTGGCACTGTGTTAGGTGACAGAAGACAGAGGGTATTGGCACGGTGTCAGATCGGGCACTGGAAGACAGAGGGTATTGGCACTGTGTCAGATCGGGCACTGGAAGACAGAGGGTATTGGCACAGTGTCAGATCGGGCACTGGGGTATTGGCACTGTGTCAGGTGACAGAAGACAGATGGTATTGGCATGGTGTCAGGTGACAGGAGACAGAGGGTATTGGCACAGTGTCAGGTGACAGAAGACAGAGGGTATTGGCACGGTGTCAGATCGGGCACTGGAAGACAGAGGGTATTGGCACCATGTCAGATCATGCACTGGAAGACAGAGGGTATTGGCACTGTGTCAGATCGGGCACTGTGTTAGGTTGGGCACCAGAAGACAGAGGGTATTGGCACTGTGTCAGATCGGGTACCAGAAGACAGAGGGTATTGGCACTGTGTCAGATCGGGCACTGGAAGACAGAGGGTATTGGCACCATGTCAGATTGGACACTGGAAGACAGAGGGCATTGGCACTGTGTCAGATCGGGCACTGGGGTATTGGCACTGTGTCAGGTGACAGAAGACAGAGGGTATTGGCACTGTGTCAGATCGGGCACTGGGGTATTGGCACTGTGTTCGGTTGGGCACCAGAAGACGGAAGGTATTGGCACTGTGTCAGGTGACAGAAGACAGAGTATTGGCACTGTATCAGGTCGGGCACCTAAAGACAGAGGGTATTGGCACTGTGTCAGATCGGGTACCAGAAGACAGAGGGTATTGGCACTGTGTCAGATCGGGCACTGGAAGACAGAGGGTATTGGCACTGTGTCAGGTGACAGAAGACAGAGGGTATTGGCACTGTGTCAGATCGGGCACTGGAAGACAGAAGGTATTGGCACTGTGTCAGATCGGGCACTGGGGTATTGGCACTGTGTTAGGTTGGGCACCAGAAGACAGAGGGTATTGGCACTGTGTCAGGTGACAGAAGACAGAGGATATTGGCATTGTGTCAGATCGGGTACCAGAAGACAGAGGGTATTGGCACTGTGTCAGATCGGGCACTGGGGTATTGGCACTGTGTCAGATGACAGAAGACAGAGGGTATTGGCACGGTGTCAGATCGGGCACTGGAAGACAGAAGGTATTGGCACTGTGTTAGATCGGGCACTGGGGTATTAGCACTGTGTCAGGTGACAGAAGACAGAGGGTATTGGCACCGTGTCAGATCGGGCACTGGGGTATTGGCACCGTGTCAGGTGACAGAAGACAGAGGGTATTGGCACGGTGTCAGATCGGGCACTGGAAGACAGAGGGTATTGGCACTCTGTCAGGTTACAGAAGACAGAGGGTATTGGCACTGTGTCAGATCGGGCACTGGAAGACAGAGGGAATTGGCACTGTGTCAGATCGGGCACTGGGGTATTGGCACTGTGTTAGGTTGGGCACCAGAAGACATAGGGTATTGGCACTGTGTCAGGTGACAGAAGACAGAGGGTATTGGCACGGTGTCAGATCGGGCACTGGAAGACAGAAGGTATTGGCACTGTGTCAGATCGGGCACTGGGGTATTAGCACTCTGTCAGGTGACAGAAGACAGAGGGTATTGGCACCGTGTCAGATCGGGCACTGGGGTATTGGCACCGTGTCAGGTGACAGAAGACAGAGGGTATTGGCACGGTGTCAGATCGGGCACTGGAAGACAGAGGGTATTGGCACTCTGTCAGGTTACAGAAGACAGAGGGTATTGGCACTGTGTCAGATCGGGCACTGGAAGACAGAGGGAATTGGCACTGTGTCAGATCGGGCACTGGGGTATTGGCACTGTGTTAGGTTGGGCACCAGAAGACATAGGGTATTGGCACTGTGTCAGGTGACAGAAGACAGAGGGTATTGGCACTGTGTCAGATCGGGCACTGGAAGACAGAGGGTATTGGCACTGTGTCAGATTCGGCAGTGGGGTATTGGCACTGTGTTAGGTGACAGAAGACAGAGGGTATTGGCACTGTGTCAGATCGGGCACTGGGGTATTGGCACTGTGTTAGGTGACAGAAGACAGAGGGTATTGGCACGGTGTCAGATCGGGCACTGGAAGACGGAGGGTATTGGCACTGTGTCAGATCGGGCACTGGAAGGCAGAGGGTACTGGCACTGTGTCAGGTCGGGTACCAGAAGACAGAGGGTATTGGCACTGTGTCAGATCGGGCACTGGAAGACAGAGGGTATTGGCACAGTGTCAGATCGGGCACTGGGGTATTGGCACTGTGTCAGGTGACAGAAGACAGAGGGTATTGGCACGGTGTCAGGTGACAGGAGACAGAGGGTATCGGCACAGTGTCAGGTGACAGAAGACACAGGGTATTGGCACGGTGTCAGATCGGGCACTGGAAGACAGAGGGTATTGGCACCATGTCAGATCGTGCACTGGAAGACAGAGGGTATTGGCACTGTGTCAGATTGGACTCTGGGGTATTGGCACTGTGTCAGGTGAAGAAGACAGAGCGTATTGGCACTGTGTTAGGTTGGGCACCAGAAGACAGAGGGTATTAGCACTGTGTCAGGTGACAGAAGACAGAGTATTGGCACTGTGTCAGGTCGGGCACCAAAAGACAGAGGGTATTGGCACTGTGTCAGATCGGGTACCAGAAGACAGAGGGTATTGGCACTGTGTCAGATCGGGCACTGCAAGACAGAGGGTATTGGCACTGTGTCAGATCGGGCACTGGGGTATTGGCACTGTGTCAGGTGACAGAAGACAGAGGGTATTGGCACTGTGTCAGATCGGGCACTGGGGTATTGGCACTGTGTTAGGTTGGGCACCAGAAGACAGAGGGTATTGGCACTGTGTCAGGTGACAGAAGACAGAGTATTGGCACTGTATCAGGTCGGGCACCAAAAGACAGAGGGTATTGGCACTGTGTCAGATCGGGTACCAGAAGACAGAGGGTATTGGCACTGTGTCAGGTGACAGAAGACAGAGGGTATTGGCACTGTGTCAGATCGGGCACTGGAAGACAGAGGGTATTGGCACTGTGTCAGATCGGGCACTGGGGTATTGGCACTGTGTTAGGTTGGGCACCAGAAGGCAGAGGGTATTGGCACTGTGTCAGGTGACAGAAGACAGAGGATATTGGCATTGTGTCAGATCGGGTACCAGAAGACAGAGGGCATTGGCACTGTGTCAGATCGGGCACTGGGGTATTGGCACTGTGTTAGGTTGGGCACCAGAAGGCAGAGGGTATTGGCACTGTGTCAGGTGACAGAAGACAGAGGATATTGGCATTGTGTCAGATCGGGTACCAGAAGACAGAGGGCATTGGCACTGTGTCAGATCGGGCACTGGGGTATTGGCACTGTGTCAGATGACAGAAGACAGAGGGTATTGGCACTGTGTCAGATCGGGCACTGGGGACTTGGCACTGTGTTAGGTTGGGCACCAGAAGACAGAGGGTATTGGCACTGTGTCAGGTGACAGAAGACAGAGAGCATTGGCACTGTGTCAGGTCGGACACCAAAAGACAGAGGGTATTGGCACTGTGTCAGATCGGGTACCAGAAGACAGAGGGTATTGGCGCTGTGTCAGATCGGGCACTGGGATATTGGCACTGTGTCAGGTGACAGAAGACAGAGGGTATTGGCACTGTGTCAGATCGGGCACTGGGGAATTGGCACTGTGTTAGGTTGGGCACCAGAAGACAGAGGGTATTGGCACTGTGTCAGGTGACAGAAGACAGAGAGCATTGGCACTGTGTCAGGTCGGACACCAAAAGACAGAGGGTATTGGCACTGTGTCAGATCGGGTACCAGAAGACAGAGGGTATTGGCGCTGTGTCAGATCGGGCACTGGGATATTGGCACTGTGTCAGGTGACAGAAGACAGAGTATATTGGCATTGTGTCAGATCGGGCACTAGAAGACAGAAAGTATTGGCACTGTGTCGGGTACCAGAAGCAGAGGGTATTGGCACTGTGTCAGGTGACAGAAGACAGAGGGTATTGGCACTGTGTCAGATCGGGCACTGGAAGACAGAGGGTATTGGCACCGTGTCAGATCAGGCACTGGAAGACAGAGGGTATTGGCACTGTGTTAGATCGGGCACTGGAAGACAGAGAGAATTGGCACTGTGTCAGATCGGGCACTGGGGTATTGGCACTGTGTTAGGTTGGGCACCAGAAGACAGAGGGTATTGGCACTGTGTCAGGTGACAGAAGACAGAGAGCATTGGCACTGTGTCAGGTCGGACACCAAAAGACAGAGGGTATTGGCACTGTGTCAGATCGGGTACCAGAAGACAGAGGGTATTGGCGCTGTGTCAGATCGGGCACTGGGATATTGGCACTGTGTCAGGTGACAGAAGACAGAGGGTATTGGCACTGTGTCAGATCGGGCACTGGAAGACAGAGGGCATTGGCACTGTGTCAGATCGGGCACTGGGGTATTGGCACTGTGTCAGGTGACAGAAGACAGAGGGTATTGGCACTGTGTCAGGTGACAGAATACAGAGGATATTGGTATTGTGTCAGATCGGGTACCAGAAGACAGAGGGTATTGGCACTGTGTCAGATCGCGCACTGGGGTATTGGCACTGTGTCAGATGACAGAAGACAGAGGGTATTGGCACTGTGTCAGATCGGGCACTGGGGAATTGGCACTGTGTTAGGTTGGGCACCAGAAGACAGAGGGTATTGGCACTGTGTCAGGTGACAGAAGACAGAGAGCATTGGCACTGTATCAGGTCGGACACCAAAAGACAGAGGGTATTGGCACTGTGTCAGATCGGGTACCAGAAGACAGAGGGTATTGGCGCTGTGTCAGATCGGGCACTGGGATATTGGCACTGTGTCAGGAGACAGAAGACAGAGTATATTGGCATTGTGTCAGATCGGGCACTGGGGTATTAGCACTGTGTCAGGTGACAGAAGACAGAGGGTATTGGCACTGTGTCAGATCGGGCACTGGGGTATTGGCACCGTGTCAGGTGACAGAAGACAGAGGGTATTGGCACGGTGTCAGATCGGGCACTGGAAGACAGAGGGTATTGGCACTCTGTCAGGTTACAGAAGACAGAGGGTATTGGCACTGTGTCAGATCGGGCACTGGAAGACAGAGGGAATTGGCACTGTGTCAGATCGGGCACTGGGGTATTGGCACTGTGTTAGGTTGGGCACCAGAAGACAGAGTGTATTGGCACTGTGTCAGGTGACAGAAGACAGAGGGTATTGGCACTGTGTCAGATCGGGCACTGGAAGACAGAGGGTATTGGCACTGTGTCAGATTGGGCACTGGGGTATTGGCACTGTGTTAGGTGACAGAAGACAGAGGGTATTGGCACTGTGTCAGATCGGGCACTGGGGTATTGGCACTATGTTAGGTGACAGAAGACAGAGGGTATTGGCACGGTGTCAGATCGGGCACTGGAAGACGGAGGGTATTGGCACTGTGTCAGATCGGGCACTGGAAGGCAGAGGGTACTGGCACTGTGTCAGGTCGGGTACCAGAAGACAGAGGGTATTGGCACTGTGTCAGATCGGGCACTGGAAGACAGAGGGTATTGGCACAGTGTCAGATCGGGCACTGGGGTTTTGGCACTGTGTCAGGTGACAGAAGACAGAGGGTATTGGCACGGTGTCAGGTGACAGGAGGCAGAGGGTATCGGCACAGTGTCAGGTGACAGAAGACAGAGGGTATTGGCACGGTGTCAGATCGGGCACTGGAAGACAGAGGGTATTGGCACCATGTCAGATCGTGCACTGGAAGACAGAGGGTATTGGCACTGTGTCAGATCGGACTCTGGGGTATTGGCACTGTGTCAGGTGACAGAAGACAGAGGGTATTGGCACTGTGTCAGATCGGGCACTGGGGTATTGGCACTGTGTTAGGTTGGGCACCAGAAGACAGAGGGTATTGGCACTGTGTCAGGTGACAGAAGACAGAGTATTGGCACTGTATCAGGCCGGGCACCAAAAGACAGAGGGTATTGGCACTGTGTCAGATCGGGTACCAGAAGACAGAGGGTATTGGCACTGTGTCAGGTGACAGAAGACAGAGGGTATTGGCACTGTGTCAGATCGGGCACTGGGGTATTGGCACTGTGTTAGGTTGGGCACCAGAAGGCAGAGGGTATTGGCACTGTGTCAGGTGACAGAAGACAGAGGATATTGGCATTGTGTCAGATCGGGTACCAGAAGACAGAGGGCATTGGCACTGTGTCAGATCGCGCACTGGGGTATTGGCACTGTGTCAGATGACAGAAGACAGAGGGTATTGGCACTGTGTCAGATCGGGCACTGGGGACTTGGCACTGTGTTAGGTTGGGCACCAGAAGACAGAGGGTATTGGCACTGTGTCAGGTGACAGAAGACAGAGGGTATTGGCACTGTGTCAGATCGGGCACTGGAAGACAGAGGGTATTGGCACTGTGTCAGATTGGGCACTGGGGTATTGGCACTGTGTTAGGTGACAGAAGACAGAGGGTATTGGCACTGTGTCAGATCGGGCACTGGGGTATTGGCACTATGTTAGGTGACAGAAGACAGAGGGTATTGGCACGGTGTCAGATCGGGCACTGGAAGACGGAGGGTATTGGCACTGTGTCAGATCGGGCACTGGAAGGCAGAGGGTACTGGCACTGTGTTAGGTCGGGTACCAGAAGACAGAGGGTATTGGCACTGTGTCAGATCGGGCACTGGAAGACAGAGGGTATTGGCACAGTGTCAGATCGGGCACTGGGGTATTGGCACTGCGTCAGGTGACAGAAGACAGAGGGTATTGGCACGGTGTCAGGTGACAGGAGACAGAGGGTATCGGCACAGTGTCAGGTGACAGAAGACAGAGGGTATTGGCACGGTGTCAGATCGGGCACTGGAAGACAGAGGGTATTGGCACCATGTCAGATCGTGCACTGGAAGACAGAGGGTATTGGCACTGTGTCAGATCGGACTCTGGGGTATTGGCACTGTGTCAGGTGAAGAAGACAGAGCGTATTGGCACTGTGTCAGGTGACAGAAGACAGAGTATTGGCACTGTGTCAGGTCGGGCACCATAAGACAGAGGGTATTGGCACTGTGTCAGATCGGGTACCAGAAGACAGAGGGTATTGGCACTGTGTCAGATTGGGCACTGGAAGACAGAGGGTATTGGCACTGTGTCAGATCGGGCACTGGGGTATTGGCACTGTGTCAGGTGACAGAAGACAGAGGGTATTGGCACTGTGTCAGATCGGGCACTGGGGTATTGGCACTGTGTTAGGTTGGGCACCAGAAGACAGAGGGTATTGGCACTGTGTCAGGTGACAGAAGACAGAGTATTGGCACTGTATCAGGTCGGGCACCAAAAGACAGAGGGTATTGGCACTGTGTCAGATCGGGTACCAGAAGACAGAGGGTATTGGCACTGTGTCAGGTGACAGAAGACAGAGGGTATTGGCACTGTGTCAGATCGGGCACTGGAAGACAGAGGGTATTGGCACTGTGTCAGATCGGGCACTGGGGTATTGGCACTGTGTTAGGTTGGGCACCAGAAGGCAGAGGGTATTGGCACTGTGTCAGGTGACAGAAGACAGAGGATATTGGCATTGTGTCAGATCGGGTACCAGAAGACAGAGGGCATTGGCACTGTGTCAGATCGCACACTGGGGTATTGGCACTGTGTCAGATGACAGAAGACAGAGGGTATTGGCACTGTGTCAGATCGGGCACTGGGGACTTGGCACTGTGTTAGGTTGGGCACCAGAAGACAGAGGGTATTGGCACTGTGTCAGGTGACAGAAGACAGAGAGCATTGGCACTGTGTCAGGTCGGACACCAAAAGACAGAGGGTATTGGCACTGTGTCAGATCGGGTACCAGAAGACAGAGGGTATTGGCGCTGTGTCAGATCGGGCACTGGGATATTGGCACTGTGTCAGGTGACAGAAGACAGAGGGTATTGGCACTGTGTCAGATCGGGCACTGGAAGACAGAGGGTATTGGCACTGTGTCAGATCGGGCACTGGGGTATTGGCACTGTGTCAGGTGACAGAAGACAGAGGGTATTGGCACTGTGTCAGGTGACAGAAGACAGAGGATATTGGCATTGTGTCAGATCGGGTACCAGAAGACAGAGGGTATTGGCACTGTGTCAGATCGCGCACTGGGGTATTGGCACTGTGTCAGATGACAGAAGACAGAGGATATTGGCATTGTGTCAGATCGGGTACCAGAAGACAGAGGGTATTGGCACTGTGTCAGATCGCGCACTGGGGTATTGGCACTGTGTCAGATGACAGAAGACAGAGGGTATTGGCACTGTGTCAGATCGGGCACTGGGGAATTGGCACTGTGTTAGGTTGGGCACCAGAAGACAGAGGGTATTGGCACTGTGTCAGGTGACAGAAGACAGAGAGCATTGGCACTGTGTCAGGTCGGACACCAAAAGACAGAGGGTATTGGCACTGTGTCAGATCGGGTACCAGAAGACAGAGGGTATTGGCGCTGTGTCAGATCGGGCACTGGGATATTGGCACTGTGTCAGGTGACAGAAGACAGAGTATATTGGCATTGTGTCAGATCGGGCACTGGGGTATTAGCACTGTGTCAGGTGACAGAAGACAGAGGGTATTGGCACTGTGTCAGATCGGGCACTGGAAGACAGAGGGTATTGGCACCGTGTCAGATCGGGCACTGGAAGACAGAGGGTATTGGCACTGTGTTAGATCGGGCACTGGAAGACAGAGAGTATTGGCACTGTGTCAGATCGGGCACTGGGGTATTGGCACTGTGTTAGGTTGGGCACCAGAAGACAGAGGGTATTGGCTCTGTGTCAGGTGACAGAAGACAGAGTATTGGCACTGTGTCAGGTTGGGCACCAAAAGACAGAGGGTTTTCGCACAGCGTCAGGTCGGGTACCAGAAGACAGAGGGTATTGGCACTGTGTCAGATCGGGCACTGGAAGACAGAGGGTATTGGCACCGTGTCATATCGGGCACTGGAAGACAGAGGGTATTGGCACTGTGTTAGATCGGGCACTGGAAGACAGAGAGTATTGGCACTGTGTCAGATCGGGCACTGGGGTATTGGCACTGTGTTAGGTTGGGCACCAGAAGACAGAGGGTATTGGCTCTGTGTCAGGTGACAGAAGACAGAGTATTGGCACTGTGTCAGGTTGGGCACCAAAAGACAGAGGGTTTTCGCACAGCGTCAGGTCGGGTACCAGAAGACAGAGGGTATTGGCACTGTGTCAGATCGGGCACTGGAAGACAGAGGGTATTGGCACTGTGTCAGGTGACAGAAGACAGAGGGTATTGGCACTGTGTCAGATCGGGCACTGGGGTATTGGCACTGTGTTAGGTGACAGAAGACAGAGGGTATTGGCACTGTGTCAGACGGGCACTGGAAGACAGAGGGTATTGGCACTGTGCAGATTGGGCACTGGAAGAGAGAGGGTATTGGCACGGTGTCAGGTGACAGAAGACAGAGGGTATTGGCACTGTGTCAGATCGGGCACTGGGGTATTGGCACTGTGTTAGGTTGGGCACCAGAACACAGAGGGTATTGGCACTGTGTCAGGTGACAGAAGACAGAGAGTATTGGCACTGTGTCAGATCAGGCACTGGGGTATTGGCACTGTATTAGGTTGGGCACCAGAAGACAGAGGGTATTGGCAATGTGTCAGATCGGGCACCAGAAAACAGAGGTTATTGGCACTGTGTCAGATCGGGCACTGGAAGACAGAGGGTATTGGCACTGTGTCAGATTGGGCACTGGAAGAGAGAGGGTATTGGCACTGTGTCAGGTGACAGAAGACAGAGGGTATTGGCACTGTGTCAGGTCGGGTACCAGAAGACAGAGGGTATTGGCACTGTGTCAGATTGGGCACTGGAAGGCAGAGGGTATTGGCACTGTGACAGGTGACAGAAGACAGAGGGTATTGGCACAGCGTCAGGTCGGGTACCAGAAGACAGAGGGTATTGGCACTGTGTCAGATCGGGCACTGGGGTATTGGCACTGTGTTAGGTTGGGCACCAGAAGACAGAGTGTATTGGCACTGTGTCAGGTGACAGAAGACAGAGGGTATTGGCAATGTGTCAGATCGGGCACCAGAAGACAGAGGGTATTGGCACTGTGTCAGATCGGGCACTGGAAGACAGAGGGTATTGGCACTGTGTCAGATTGGGCACTGGGGTATTGGCACTGTGTTAGGTTAGGCACCAGAAGACAGAGGGTATTGGCACTGTGTCAGGTGACAGAAGACAGAGAGTATTGGCACTGTGTCAGGTCGGGTACCAGAAGACAGAGGGTATTGGCACTGTGTCAGATTGGGCACTGGGGTATTGGCACTGTGTTAGGTTGTGCACCAGAAGACAGAGGGTATTGGCACTGTGTCAGGTGACAGAAGACAGAGAGTATTGGCACTGTGTCAGGTCGGGTACCAGAAGACAGAGGGTATTGGCACTGTGTCAGATCGGGCACTGGAAGACAGACGGTATTGGCACTGTGTCAGATCGGGCACTGGGGTATTGGCACGGTGTCAGATCGGGCACTGGGGTATTGGCACTGTGTCAGATCGGGCACTGCAGTATTGGCACGGTGTCAGGTGACAGAAGACAGAGGGTATTGGCATGGTGTCAGATCGGGCACTAGGGTATTGGCGCGGTGTCAGATCGGGCACTGGGGTATTGGCACGGTGTCAGGTAACATAAGGCAGAGGGTATTGGCACGGTGTCAGGTGACAGAAGGCAGAGGGTGACCAAATCTCTGCCTTTATTTCGGAAGGGCTGCAGGGACAAGCCAGGGAAGGTCAGCGTGGTTTTGTTCATGGGAGATGATAGGACAGAACTGTACATTATAGCACAATACAAGCCCTTTACCTATTCATTGTCATGCAGAGCAAAATAACCCAGCAATCGCCCCCGTTTAATCCTACCCTAATCACAGGACTACCGCTACGTCTCTGGTGTGTGGGAGAAAAGCAGAGTACTCAGAGGAAACACAGGCTTACAAACTCCATGCAAGCAGCGGTGGGCATTGAACCCATGTCGCATGTACAGTACGGTGCTGTGTTAACCACTGTGCTACCCCACGGTACCTACACGAAAATCAGTCTAACCCTGCCCTTATACAGAGCCATCCATTTTTCAACAATTCACATGCCCATATAAGATTGTCCATAATGCATCTGCTTCCACAGCAGTCCTCAAATGGTACTCTATGCAGCTACGCTCTCCGTGTAAAAAAGTTACTTCTGACATCACATAGAAACATAGAAAACCTACAGCACAATACAAGCCCTTCAGCCAACAACGCTGTCCCCAACATGAACTTACTTTAGAAATTACCTAGGCTTACCCATAGCCCTCAATTTTTCTAAGCTCCGTGTACCTATCCAGGAGTCTTTTAAAAGACCCTATCATATCCGCCTCCACCACCATCGCCGATAGCCCATTCCACACACTCACCACTCTCTGTGTAAAAAACTTACCCCTGACATCTCCTCTGTACCTGCTTCCAAACACCTTAAAACTGTGCCCTTTCACGTTAGCCATTTCAGCCCTGGGAAAAAGCCTCTGACTATCCACATGATCAATGCCTCTCATCATCTTATACACTTCTATCATGTCACTTCTCATCCTCCGTCGCTCCAAGGAGAAAAGGCCGAGTTCACTCAACCTATTCTCATAAGGCATGCTCCCCAATCCAGGCAACATCCATATCCTTGTAAATCTCCTCTGCACCCTTTCTATGGTTTCCACATCCTTCCTATAGTGAGGTGACCAGAACTGAGCACAGTACTCCAAGTGGAGTCTGACCAGGGACCTATATAGCTGCAACATTACCTCTCGGTTCTTAAACTCAATCCCACGGTTGATGAAGGCCAATGCACCCTTATACCTCCCTCCTATCATCTTTAAATTATGCCCCCTGGAATTAGCCATTTCTGCCCTGGGAAAAAGTCTCTGACTATCCATGTCTCACACCTTTAACTATTTTTGTAGAGGAGACCACAATGTGGTAAATGTTGTCTACAGGGAGACATTGGCATGATCGCACTGGTAGACCGGTCTGGAAAGTTAGATCACCTTCAATCCAGGGTGGATGAACCAAAAGGATACAAGGTTGGTTGGTGGTTGGAGACTTTATGTGGTAGTGGAGGATTATTCTTCAGACTGCAAGCTTGAGATAGTTTGGTGTTTTGCTTATCATCTATGCTCACAATCTGAATCACAATGTCATTAACATGGTTAATAAGTTAGCAGATGATGCAGTTTGTCTAAGATTACGACAGGATTTAGATCAACTGGGGCTAAGGAATAGCAGATGGAATTCAAATCAGACAAGTGTGAGGTGGGGGATTTTGGTGAGTAAATCAGGCAGTACTTACATAGCAAACAGTACTAGAACAGAGAAACCCAAGGGTACAGATAAGTCGCAACACAGTAGACAGGGTAAAGAAAAAGCATCAGCACACTTGTCTTCAGCAGTCAGGACAACGAGTGCAGGAATTCGGAACATCATCTCACAGCCATACAAGATGTCATTGAGATCTCATTGGGACCATCGTACGGGATCCCAGTAAGATGTCATTGGGAGTATCGTACAGGATGTCACGGAGATCTCATTGGGAGTATTGTACGGGATGTCACGGAGATCTCATTGGGAGTATCGTATGGGATGTCACTAAGATCTCACTTGGAGTATTGTATGGGATGTCACTAAGATCTCATTGGGAGTATCATACAGGATGTCACTGAGATCTCATTGGGAGTATCGCACAGGACGTTGCTGAGATCTCATTGGGAGTATCGTACAGGACATCGCAGAGAACTCATTGGGAGTATTGTACGGGATGTCACTGAGAGCTCATTGAGAGTATCGTATGGGATGTCACTGAGGACTTATTGGGAGTATCATACGGGATGTCACTGAGATCTCATTGGGGGTATCGTACAGGACATTGCTGAGATCTCATTGGGAGTATTGTACAAGACGTCACTGAGATCTCATTGGGAGTATCGTATTCATTCAGCTATAGGAAGGATGTTGTTAATCTGGAAAGGATAGAGAAAAGATTTTGGATGCACATGATTTTGCAGAATCACTCAACAAACCACAGCACACACTGTCAGGTCAATATCAGCAGCACACACCACATGCACACTGCTTTGCTAGGATCTCCAAACTGGCATTATCATGTGGGACTATAACATTGTCACCATCACTGTAATGTGGTTGACATAGGCAGGCCTGGCAACTCTGTACTCTGGGGTAGGGAATTCTTGGACGAGACAGCAGTGTAAAATGAGGAGTTGGCATTACACTGTTAGTCAAGGTGTGCTTTTCTTCAGTAAGAAGTGAGAACGATGCTAGGAGGCTCCTGAAATAAGTCGGTACAGTGTGTAACAGTGAACAGGATGTGCTTCGTTAGAGCTAGCAAGTTATACAGGCCCTTCGATCACATGGTACATGTTGATAAAGATGCACTTTTGAGCCAGGCCCATTGCCAGTGTTTGACCAACTTCTCTCTAAACTTCCTGATGAAGGGTCTCAGAACAAAACAGACTCTTTGTTCCTTTACATAGATGCTGCCTGTCCTGCTGAGTTCCTCCAGCATTTGTGCATTTTACTCTGGATTTCCAGTATCTGTAGAATCTCTTGTTTATCAATACATCCAAATAACTTTTAAATGTTGTTAATGTACTGGCCTTTACCACTCCTCTGACAACTCATTCCATATGCTGACCTCCCTCTGGATGAATAAATTTGCCACTCATATTCCTATTAAATCTCTCCCTTCTCACCTTAAACCTATGCCCTCTAGTTCCTGATTTCCCAGTGCTGGGGAAAAGACTACATTCTAGTTCCTGACGGGGAAAAGACTGCATTCTTTTCTGTGCCCCTCATGGTCTGATACACTTCTGTAAGATGTTCCCCTAGTCTGCTATGTTCCAAAAGACAAAGTCAACCTCTCCCGATAACTCAGTTCTTGACAACATCCTCATAAAACTTTTCAGCACCCTTTCCAGCATAATAGCATCTTTCCTATAACGGAGTGACCAGAACTGAACACGAACATTCCAAATGCAACATCAGTAACATCTTGTAGAACTGCAACGTAACCTCCCCACTGCTATACCCAGAGTCCTGACTGATGAGGGCCAGTGTGTCCTCACCAACCTCTCTACTTGTGCCACTTTCAGGAACGATGTACTTGTTTTCCAGGGTGCCTATGTTCTACAATAGTCCATGGGGCCCTGCCTGTCACTGTGAAAGTCTTCCCAAATGCAACACCTCAGATGTATCTTCATTTGCCATTCCACGGCCCACTTAACCAGCTGATCAAGTTCCCTCTGTAGCTATTGTCTGTAATCTCCCTCCCATGACTTGTATGTTCTCATTCAAATCATTGATGCAGATCCAACACCATGGGGGCAGCACTGAATCCTGGGAAACCCTACTGGTCGCAGGCATCCAGCCCAAGAGACAACATCCCACCATAACCCTCAGCTTCCCACCATCCAGCCAGTTTGCCTGGATCCCGAGTGATCTCACCTTCTCAGCAACCTTCCATAAAGGAGCAGAGGAGGTTCACCAGGTTGATTCCAGAGGTGAGGGGGTTAGACTATGACGAGAGATTGAGTCACCTGGGACTGTACTGGTTGGAAATCAGAAGGGTGAGAGGAGATCTTATAGAAACATATAAAATTATGAAAGGGATAGATAAGATAGAGGCAGGAAGGTTGTTTCCACTGGTAGGTGAGACTGGAACGAGGGAACGAGGGAAGATTCAGGGGAGAAGATTTAGGACGGAGATGAGGAGGAACTGCTTTTCCCAGAGGGTGGTGAATCTGTGGAATTCTCTGCCCAATGAAGCAGTGGACGCTCCGTCAGCAAATATATTTAAGTCAAAGTTGGACAGATTTTTGCAGAGTAGGGGAATGAAGGGTTCTGGGAAAAGGCAGGTAGGTGGAGATGAGTCCATGGTCAGATCAGCCATGATCTTACTGAATGGTGGAGTAGGCTCGACGGGCCAGATGGCCGACTCCTGCTCCTATTTCTTGTGTTCTAATGTAAAACAATACTGCACAGCACATCTCTTTGGCCCACAATGTTTTGCCAACCTTTGAACTTATCCTAAGATCAACCTAACCCTTCTTTCCCACATAGCCTCCATTTTTCAATCATCCATATGCTTATCCAAGAGTTTCTTAAATGCCCCAAATGTATCTGCCTCTACCACCCCCATGCAGAGCATTTCACACACCCATCACTGTGTAAAAAAAAAACTTCACCTCTGACATCCTCCTGCAAGTCACCTTAAAATTATGCCCCTTGTTTTAGCAATTCCACCCCAGGGAAAGTCAATGGCTGTCTACTCGATCTATGCCTCTTGTCATCTTACACACCTCTATCAAGTCAAAAAGTTACCATGCAAGGCCTTCCTGAAGACACACACACACACACACACACACACACACACACTCACTCACACACACTCACACAATGCTGGAGGAACTCAGCAGACTGCTGGGACTACTGCCAACTCTCTTCAAGGGACTCTGATCCTGAAAAAGCTTAAATCGTCCCTACTGTGAAGTCTGTTGGAGGGATGTCTACCCTGAAGAAGTTTATATCTTAGGCTTGCTGAGTTCCTCCAGCACTGTGCGTGTGTGTTGCTCAGGTTTTCCAGCATCTGCAGATTTTCTCCTGTCTATGCACCATATGGACCCCATCTACTACGCTCCCTCGTCGACCTTGGTTACCTCTTCAAAATCAGAACTCGTGAGAGTCGAACCCTTTGTGTATGAGATAGCGTGCCAAGGGTTTGTATCTGCTGTGTAATAATGAGCCGGGCACTGGGCAAATGCATGGAGCTGGACCAGTTGTGGGAATGAGTTAACGTTGTCCGGACGTTTCGGTGGGAGTTGGGGGCGGGGGGCTGCTGTGGATTGGTCGATGGTCTGTGTATCGGTGGAGGGAGGGGAGCGGACTGTATGGGACCGCTCAGCTCTTGACCCTGTATGTGTTGTGAACAGCTCCGGAACACTGTGGTGGATGTCTGTGTATGGGGAGCGTGGGAGCTGTAACTGAACTGAGTCCGGAGTCCTGCCCCTGTCCCTGTCCCTGTCCATGTCCTCAGCGCCCGGCATCTTGCTGGCTACTACTGAGCGAAGCACAGGATTTTGCTGTCTATTAACGGGTGCAATTGTGTTTCTATGCCCAAGATCATACTGTGCATAGGTGAGGTCTGCCTGTTTACCTTATCCCGGGGCCCGGCCCGCCCTGCTCTGCTCTTACCTGCCGACCTGCGAGCACCGTCGGGAATCAGCGGCCACGGCAGCTTGCGAGTACGGGGCGTGCGGAGGACAGCACGGTCTCCGCGCCAAGAACACCAGCACCCCGACAGCCACCAGCAGCCCCAGCAGCAGCAGCGCCAGCAGCAGCCAGCAGCAGCCCTTCCACCGCTTCATGTCCGTCCGCATCGCGATGGGCCGAGCCACACGCTCTCCACACAGCCTCTGCCTTCGCTCCCGCTCCGCGCCCTCCCGCAGCCTGTCCGCTTCTGCACCCCCGGCTCTGGGGTGCAGTTCTGTCCTCTCTTGCTCCTTCGGATCCAACGTGCGTTCCTTCCTCTCCTCCTGCAGTCCACTAATACTGTATTCTACCCCCACCCCCCTCCCGCTGTGGGCGGGGGATTCCCGCTCCCATTTCCTGGATCTCGGCGAATTGAAGTTGCTTAAGATTCTAACCATTCCGGGAGAGCTCAGAGTCCTGAGGTCTTCAGCAGAAAGCAGAGGCAAGAATGGGGACCCTCCGGCATGTCCCACCTGCGTGGCTACCTTCCCTCCTCTCCCGCCATATCTTGATCCATTCAGCATTAACGCTCCCAGCTAGAGAAAGAGACACAAAATGCTGGAGGAACTCAGCAGGTCAGGCAGTATCTACGGAAAGGATTAAACAGTCAATGTTTCCTGGTGAAGGGTTTCGCTGGTGAATTCCTCTCCAAAGATGCTGCCTGACCTGCTGAGTTCCTCCACATTTTGTGTGTGTCGATGTACTTCCAGCAATATAAAAGCTCTTGTGTTTAAGGTATGCATCTACCTTTGGTCAGTGATTTTCCTCCGTATGGGGAATTCCACAGGACCACTTATCCTTTGGGTCAAGAGATTTCTCTTAATCTTGAGTAACACACACACTAGCTACTGGAGAAACTCACCACCTGTGAAGTGGAAAAAACAGTTGATGTTTTGGGCCAAGACTCTTCCTCAGGTCCCAGACCAAGAGCAGAACCATCTCCTGACCTCAGTTCCCAATCGCTTGCACTGAGCCCAGTTCCAGTCACCCACACCATTGGGAACAACCGCCTTGTCAGGGGTCTGTCCAGCGTTGTTGGAGCTTTGTAAGTGTCAATCAGATTCCCTCTGATACGCCAATAACGCTTAGTCAAAAATAGGGCTGTAGTACTAGGAGATTTCAATTTCCTAACTTGGATTGCCTGAACTTTAAAGGCTCAGAATTTTGGAAGTGTGTCTGGGAGAGTTTTGGTATGGAGATAGATCACCAAGGAAAAGAACATCGCTTGTCCTGGGTATTCCATCACTCGAGAGAGCGTCAGTGGGGGAGAATTTTGTAAATATTATTTCATACTACTCAAAGTGGTTATGGAAAAAGATAAGAATAGACCAGGATAAAACTCAATCAGGAGAAGTCCAATTTCTTTAAAATAAGAAAATATCTAGGAAAGGTAAGTATAAACGTCTAAGATCTACCTTGGCAAAGTAGGAGCATTTAAAGCCTTAGTGAGAGGTAAGATGAGGGTTGTCCCAGGCTGCTCCAGGAGGCGAGGGGAGAGACTGCGGGGCTTTCAATCTCCCCTGGATGCGAGCGAGGTGTTGGATGGTTGGAGTACACCAGTGTGGTTGCTCCCTTTCAATGGGAGCTGCGTGGAAAGGCCTGGCTGAGCTGTACTTGGCTTCTTCTCTTTGCTGCCCCTCCATGCTGCCAACCCTCACCAAGTCCAGTCCTGAACCACTGATCCCACAAATTCCTCCACTATTTTGACTGGGAACTCAGCCTTGTAAAGTTCTGCTCGGTCTGTCTCCGCCAGCTTTCCATCATTTTCTCCGTCAGAAGCAGCAGTAAGTCAGCTGGTCCATCGTGCCTACCTGACCCATCAATATGAAAGTGGCTGATATCTCCCTGCACTGATTAACAATCCATTGACTTCTATCTTGAACACACACAGCAGCACACCCTACCTACCACCAATCACCTGCCAACTTGTACTCCTTCCCCTCCCCACCTTATTCTGGGTTAAGTCCCCCTTCCTTTCCAGACCTGATGAAGGGTCTTGGCCCAAAATATCAACTGGTTATTCCTCTCCAGAAATGCTGCCTGAATTGTTGAGTTCCTCCAGAATTTTATGTGTAAGTTAGCCTTCACAGCCACAGGCAGGGAATTCCAATTTTGGCTGACAAAATTTCTCTCTGTTTCTGTTCTAAGTGGCTGATGCTTTATTCCACAACACCATAAGACTTAGGAGCAGAATTAGGCCATTCAGCCCATCAAGTCTGCTCTGCCACTTCATCATGGCTAATCCTTGATCCCACTTAACCCCATACACCACCCTCTCACCATATCCCTTGTTGCCCTGACCGATCAGAAATCTATCAACTTCTGCTTTGAATATACCCACGGACTTGGCCTCCACCGCCCTCTGTGGCCGAGCATTCCACAGACTCACCACTCTCTGGCAAAAACTATTCCTTGCCTCTGTTCTAAAAGGTCGCCCCTCAGTTTTGAGGGTGTGCCCTCTAGTTTGGATATACCCACCCAAAGGAATCATCCTCTCCATATCCACCCTATCTGGTCCTTGCAACATTTCGTAGGTTTCAATGAGATCTCCCTGCATTCTTCTAAATCCCAGTGAGCACAGGCCCAAAGCTGCCAAACTCTCCTCATATGCTAACCCCTTCATTCCTGGAATCATCATTGTGAACCTCTTCTGGACTCTCTCTAATGACAACATATCCTTTCTGAGATATAGGGCCCAAAATTGTTGACAATACTCCAAGTGCGGCCTGACTAGTGACTTATAAAGCCTCAGCATTGTTTTCTTGTTTTTATATTCAATTCCCCTTGAAGTAAATACCAACATTGTATTTGTCTTCTTTATCACAGACTCAACCTGCAAATTAGCCTTCTGAGAGCTTTGCACAAGGACTGCTAAGTCCCTCTGTGCCTCTGATATTTGAAACTTCTCCCCATTTAGATAATATTCTGCACTATTGTTCCTTTACTAGATGCCATACTAGATCTGGTATTAGATAACGAACCGGGTCAGGTCACAGATCTCTCAGTGGGTGAGCATCTGGGGGACAGTGACCACTGCTCCCTGGCCTTCAGCATTATCATGGAAAAGAATAGAATCAGAGAGGACAGGAAAAGTTTTAACTGGGGAAGGGCAAGTTATGAGGCTATAAGGCTAGAACTTGCGGGTGTGAATTGGGATGATGTTTTTGCAGGGAAATGTACTATGGACATGCGGTCGATGTTTAGGGATCTCTTGCAGGATGTTAGGGATAAATTTGTCCCGGTGAGGAAGATAAAGAATGGTAGGGTGAAGGAACCATGGGTGACAACTGAGGTGGAAAATCTAGTCAGGAGGAAGAAGGCAGCATACATGAGGTTTAGGAAGCAAGGATCAGATGGGTCTATTGAGGAATATAGAGAAGCAAGAAAGGAGCTTAAGAAGGGGCTGAGGAGAGCAAGAAGGGGCCATGAGAAGGCCTTGGTGAGTAGGGTAAAGGAAAACCCCAAGGCATTCTTCAATTATTTGAAGAACAAAAGGATGACAGGAGTGAAGATAGGACCGATTAGAGATAAAGGTGGGAAGATGTGCCTGGAGGTGGTGGAAGTGAGCGAGGTCCTCAATGAATACTTCTCTTCGGTATTCACCAATGAGAGGGAACTTGATAACGGTGAGGACAATATGAGTGAGGTTGATGTTCTGGAGCATGTTGATATTAAGGGAGAGGAGGTGTTGGCGTTGTTAAAATGCATTAAGACGGATAAGTCCCCGGGGCCTGACGGAATATTCCCCAGGCTGCTCCACGAGGTGAGGGAAGAGATTGCTGAGCCTCTGGCTAGGATCTTCATGTCCTCGTTGTCCACGGGAATGGTATCGGAGGATTGGAGGGAGGCGAATGTTGTCCCTTTGTTCAAAAAAGGTAATAGGGATAGTCCAAGTAATTATAGACGAGTGAGCCTTACGTCTATGGTGGGAAAGCTGTTGGAAAAGATTCTTAGAGATAGGATCTATGGGCATTTAGAGAATCATGGTCTGATCAGGGACAGTCAGCATGGCTTTGTGAAGGGCAGATCGTGTCTAACAAGCTTGAGGAGGTGACCAGGCATATAGATGAGGGTAGTGCAGTGGATGTGATCTACATGGATTTTAGTCAGGCATTTGACAAGGTTCCACACGGTAGGCTTATTCAGAAAGTCAGAAAGCATGGGATCCCCGGAAGTTTGGCCAGGTGGATTCAGAATTGGTTTGTCTGCAGAAAGCAGAGGGTCATGGTGGAAGGAGTACATTCAGATTGGAGGATTGTGACTAGTGGTGTCCCACAAGGATCAGTTCTGGGACCTCCACTTTTCGTGATTTTTATTAACAACCTGGATGTGGGGGTAGAAGGGTGGGTTGGCAAGTTTGCAGACGACACAAAGGTTAGTGGTGTTGTAGATAGTGTAGAGGATTGTCAAAGATTGCAGAGAGACATTGATAGGATGCAGAAGTGGGCTGAGAAGTGGCAGATGGAGTTCAACCCGGAGAAGTGTGAGGTGGTATACTTTGGAAGGACAAACTCCAAGGCAGAGTACAAAGTAAATGGCAGGATACTTGGTAGTGTGGAGGAGCAGAGGGATCTCGGGGTACATGTCCACAGATCCCTGAAAGTTGCCTCACAGGTAGATAGGGTAGTTAAGAAAGCTTATGGAGTGTTAGCTTTCATAAGTCGAGGGATAGACTTTAAGAGTTGTGGGGTAATGATGCAGCTCTATAAAACTCTGGTTAGGCCACACTTGGAGTACTGTGTCCAGTTCTGGTTGCCTCACTGTAGGAAGGATGTGGAAGCATTGGAAAAGGTACAGAGGAGATTTACCAGGACGCTGCCTGGTTTAGACAGTATGCATTATGATCAGAGATTAAGGGAGCTGGGGCTTTACTCTTTGGAGAGAAGGAGGATGAGAGGAGACATGATAGGGGTGTACAAGATATTAAGAGGAATAGATAGAGTGGACAGCCAGCGCCTCTTCCCCAGGACACCACTGCTCAATACAAGAGGACATGGCTTTAAGGTAAGGGGGGGGGGGGAGTTCAAGGGGGATATTAGAGGAAGGTTTTTTACTCAGGGAGTGGTTGGTGCATGGAATGCACTGCCTAAGTCAATGGTGAAATTTAAGAGACTACTAGACAGGTATATGGAGGAATCTAAGGTGGGGGCTTATATGGGAAGCAGGGTTTGAGGGTCGGCACAACACTGTGGGCCAAAGGGCCTGTACTGTGCTGTACTATTCTATGTTCTATGTTCTATGTTTACCAAAATGCATTATCATACATTTCCCAATACTGGATTCCATCGGCCACTTTTTGCCCATTCTTCCAATTTGTCCAAGTCCTGCTGCAATTGCATTGCTTCCCTAGAACTACCTACCCCTCCACTTAGCTTTGTATCATCCGCAAACTTGGCCACAAAGCCATCAATTCTATTATCTAAATCACTGACAGACAATGTGAAAAGTAGTGGTCCCAATACCGACCCCTGAAGAACACCACTAGTCACTGGCAGCCAACCAGAAAGGGCCCCCACTCACTGCCTCCTGCCATCAGCCATTCCTCTATCCATGCCAGTATCTTTCCTGTAACACCATAGGATTTTATCTTGTAGAGCAGCCCCATGTATGACACCTTATCAAGTGCCATGCTGACTTTGACTTATTTCATCATTTGTCTCCAAGTACCCTGAAACCTCGTCCTTAATAATAGACTCCAACACTTTCCCAGCCACAGAGGTTAGGCTAACTGGCCTATAATCTCCTCTCTCCTGTCTTCTTCCTTTCTGAAAGAGTGGAGTGACATTTTCAATTTTCCAGTCCTCTGTGACCATACCAGAATCAAATAATTCTTGAAAGATCATGACCAATGCATCCATTATCTCTTCAGCAACCTCTCTCAGGACTCTGGGATGTAGTTCATCTGGTCCCGGTGACTTATCCACCTTCAGACCTTTGAGTTTGCCTGGCACTTTTCCTTTGTAATAGTCATGGGACTGACTCTTTACATAATTGAAAACAACTTCTGGTATTCTGCTTTATGTTATTAGCCCTAATATTTAATCTTTTCCCTTCTTATAGCTTTTTTGGTTGCCTTAAGTCAGATTTTAAAAGCTTCCCAATCATCCAATTTCCCATTCACTTTTGCTACCTTATATTCCCTTTCCTTGGCTTTTATGCAGTCTTTAATTTCCTTTGTCACCCACGATTGAGAACTGCCATTTGACAACTTCTTCTGTGGAACATAACTATCCTGCACTTTGTGAACTATTCCCAGAAACATTAGACGCCTCTGCTCTGCTGTCATCTCCGCCAGTATCTTCCTCCAATCCACCTGGGCAAGCTCCTCTCCCATGTCTCTGTAATTCCCTTTATTCCGGTGTGAGACTGATACACGTGACTTATGCTTGTCCCTCTCAAATTGTCATATGAATTCAATCAGTGGTTAGTGACCCTGGTTCCAGACACCTCAGCAAGGGAAAGCATTGTCCCTGCAACTAAGCTGTCAAAATCTGCCAGAAGTTTTGTTAAATTCAGATAACCTTTCATCAATTTGAATTAAGAGTACAGAGCCAATCTGCCCAACCCCTCTTCACACAACATGCTGCAAAGAACGGGGCAAACCCAAACGCAGGACACTGGCACGGAGTTTGAGTTGGGATGCGGATGCAGACGAGGGTGTGAGAGTGGCTGGAGCTGAACGGCAAACAGGAAACCAGGAGTCAGGCAGAACTTACCTTGACACGGAACGTAGAAAGGCAAACAGTAGACAATACTTTTCTCGACATGGAGAGACAGAGTTACCCAGGTAAACCTCGGTACTGAAGTAAAACTAAAGCTACATCCCCACTAGACCAGATAAATCTGTACCCGAGGCTTTGTCTCTTTGTTTTGATCCTCCATCCACACTGAAATGGTGTTTTCCTCCCCCGAAAACGGAGATTTTCAGAAATGCTCTCCACAGTGTTTAAATCTGAAAACGCCGGTTGGGCGGTGTAGTGTGTACGGGGTAACCAGCTCATTTTAAAACCGCTGTCATGACCTGCCGGAACAAATGGTGGCGGCAGCGCGGCATTTCATTGTTTTCTTGAACGCAACCTCCAACACCACAACAATATCTGACAGTAGATGTGTAACAGCCTAACGTAACATTGTATGGAAATACAAGATAACACTGATGCGGACATGTTTTATACGTTTAACAAGGTGTTTTATTAACGTATTGCTTGTGCAAACATTCAATAGATGCAATTGTCACTTTTGCCCAGTAACTCGTTTTATTGCACATGTTAAATACAGCAAAATAATACATAAAGACATGGCAAAAGTAAAGGCAAACAAATGAGGTAACAGCAAATTTCACTTTTGCCCAGTAACAAGCCTTATTGCATTTAGTTGTAGCTGTTGTCCCTTTCATCGGTGAAGAGACTATGGCTATAGGAAATGCTTCTGGACAAACGCGCACCAAGTCTTTCGTTTGGCAATTTCCTTTTAAGTTTTTCTAGTCTGTAACTGAACAAATCTGCACTAAGTCTTTCATTTGGCAATTTCCTTTTAATTTTTTCTAGTCTGTAACTGGACAAACGCACACCAAGTACACCATTTCCTCTTCACTTGTTTTCTGTGTGTCCTGTGCATGCCCAATAGGAGGAGATTCGCCCAAATATCTGTTTTAATGTGGACAGAGGTATTTTCAAAAACGCCTGGTGTGGATGCCTATCATTTTTAATCGAAACCGGCGTTTGCAAAATTATCCAGTCTAGTGTGGACGTAGCCTTAGAATACACAATCCTAAGAGGCCGGGATCATTAATTACCACACTGGCTAAAACAACGATCTGGCATCGAGTGGATGCAAAGCCGGGGTTTTTATGCTGCAGATCTTCATGAGAACCAGGTGTGCCGCCATCAAAGGGAATTGGGAGAAAATGGGGAATTAACGGTTGGGACCGTGACACAACAAACTATTTGTCGTGGAAAATGAAGGTTCATTGAGTCCTTCAGGGGTAGGGAGGTGAGACCTGCACAGAACGTTCCAGCTGGGGCCTCATCAGGCCCCTGTATAATTGAGCAAAATGTCATTACTTGTTACTCTCCACCCCCGTGCCTCAGGTTAATCATGTTCCGCAGGGGTCAGAAGTAGCTGTGTTTAGATCCTAAAATCCCCAAGCTAGCTCCCAATGTTCCACTTTACAAGCACTGTGTGAGCCTGCTGATGTCTGCTGGGCTCCAGAATGTAGTGTCTGGCTCATCTTGTTTGCTGGCACTGTGCACCTTCTTAGTGCCTGAGTGTGCACCATGAGGGCGGTGATCAAGGTGCAGCTGGGAGGTAGAGGGTGGAATGTTTGTCAGGGGACTGCTAACCTTCGGACTGTGACAGGTGTCCAAAGCTGGCCCAGAACTGGCCCTTCATTTTGAGAAGAGGCTGTCCTCCCTTAGCTCTCTCTCCCAGTGTGAGGCAGCACGCAGTAACCCTGCCCCTCCCCCCCAGACCGCTCCCTGCCGTCAGCTCGAGCAGGAGCTCTCTGTACCTGACTCCAGAGCATTCTTTTCGTCAGACATAGGGAAGTTGCTGTTGGTGTTCACAGACACTCACCATGGCTGAGAACTGATTAATTGGCCAGCAGCCTGCAGTCTTTGGCAGCAAGAACTTTAGCAGCTCTTCACTAAACTGTTTACCTAACCAAGGGTGACAAGTCCATTGCAGAGGCACAATTCTTATGAACAAGAAAGTACTATTCTTACCAGCTGGGAAAACGTTGCAGACAACCAGGTCATTTGTCGTTAAAAGGAGGTTATGAGAAGTGATTCTCCTCAGGTAGAGGCCAAGTAGTGACTCTATCTCTTAAATCTCCGCAACTCCTAACCACCCTCTGCCATCTGATATTTATATAGGTTTTAAATTGTTTGTCATTTTGTAAGGCCTAAGTCATGTCTCCTGATCAAATACACTCCTAATGGATCAGCTAGTGAGGCTGATCTGTAAATGCTGTAAATACTGATCTGTAAATGTTTGTTTTCCTCTCGGTAAGCAGGATGAACAAAAAATGCCGTTCAAGAATTTGAATTATTTCATGCTAACCACCTTCCCTACCTTCTTATTCTGGCTTCTGCTGTCTCACCTTTCAGTCCTGATGAAGTGCTCAGTCTGAAATATCGACAGTTTATTCCCCTCCACAGATGCTGCCTGATCGGCTGAGTTCCTTCAGCACAATCTGTGTGTGATCTACCTGAAACTGGTACTTCCCTACTGCTGTCCAGTTCTCCTGGCCTCGTTCCTTGAGGCTGTCTCCTTCACCTGGAGCTTCCCAGCTCTGTCTTGACCAGGATCCGCCTTGGAGCAGGAAATGTGTAAAAAAAAACAAAAGTGCAGGGGGAAAGAGTTCATGACTCAGTCCATGAGCTGGGAAAAAGTTAGAGATAAAGCCAGGTGTAAGGTTCCTGAGAAGGGAGGAGAGAGGAGGTGGAGGTGGAGTGAATAAAAGGGTTGTGAGTGATAGGATAGTGAGGGTTATGACAGAGTCTATGCCTCTTGGCAATGCATAAAAGAGACAGGTTAAATTTGCAATGCCAGCAGAGGTGAAAAGTGTAGAATGTGAGACTCAAACTGGAATAGCGAGTTATCTGAAATCACGTGATTCAATATGGAGTCTTGAGAGCCAAGCTACCAAAGCTAGAGGTTGAGATGTCCATGTAACGATTTATGTGAATATAACAGATATTAATTCAAATGAGAACTGGCCTTCAGGAAATAAAACTTGTTCACAACTTAACTTCAAACTGATATTTTGTGGTTAGTGAAACCAATTCTGATTGTCTCATTGAAGGGAAAACAATGGATGAATATTCATGAGCAGCACACACAGAATGCAGGATGAACTCAGCAGGCAAGGAAAGATCTATAGAGGGGAATAAACAGTCAATGTTTGAGCTGAGCCCCTTCACCGAGACTGGAAAGGAAGGGGCAGGAGCTATAATAAGGTGGTGGGGGAGAAGAGATGTCCACGTTAATCAGTGATCATTGAACATTTAAGAATGAGGACAGGAAAGGACATTTGCTGCATTAATATATCATTAATGGTCTATCCTTGACAGTTAAGGCACAGTCAGAACAGGTCCCTTCTGTCACTTCATGTTCTGAGTAGTCGTATATTCCAGAAGCTGCCCCTCAACACTGTCAGCAAGGGAGTCTGAAGAAAGCTCACGAGCTTATGGAATGGCCACCAGGACTAAATATTGAAAGCAATTCTATCAGCTGGGATATGCTAACATTGTGATTATAAATTCTGCCAAGTTACCTGAATACATTCAAGAAGTTAACATTAAGTAGCTGATTATAACCATTGAAGCTGGAGTGAATTGTTTATTGGTTACCTTTGTATTTCAAAGGTTTAAAACATCATGTCAGGAGAGTGAGATTCCCTTATCCCTCCTAAAGGTCTGCTGTGTGAATAGGGACTTGCACTTCCCAGTGATGAGGCTCAAGTTTAGTTGGTCACAATACTTACATGCAGATGTACCGATCAGGGGCAGCACAAGGCAGCCATCTGGCCTGCAAGATCCACAACAGAACACTTACATGTAACTTCAGTTGGTCCCCATCCACCCCTATAACTTTAAACAATTTCCTTATCAGGAAATGACCTACCTTTACCTAAAAATATTTCACTGTCGCTCGAGGAAGAGATGTCAAAGACTCACTTTTCTCTCAGGAGGATGGGAACCAGAGTGATAGGGCAGAGGATGGGACAGTGGGGATACGGGTAAATGCAGGGTGTAGTGACACTGTGAACTACCAAGGCTTTACCCATAGCCCTCTATTTTTCTAAGCTCCGTGTAGCCATCCAGGAGTCTCTTAAAAGACCCTATCGTATCCGCCTCCACCACCGTCGCTGGCAGCCCATTCCACCCACTCACCACTCTCTGCGTAAAAAAACTTACTCCTGACATCTCCTCTGTACCTACCTCCAAGCACCTTAAAACTGTGCCCTCTCGTGCCAGCATTTCAGCCCTGGGGAAAAGCCTCTGACTATCTAGATGATCAATGCCTCTCATTATCTTGTACATCTCTATGAAGTCACCTTTCATCCTCCATCGCTCCAAGAAAAGGCCGAGTTCACTCAATCTGTTCTCATAAGACATGCTCCCCAATCCAGGCAACATCCTTGTAAATCTCCTCTGCACCCTTTCTATGGTTTCCACGTCCTTCCTATAGTGAGGCGACTAGAATTGAGCACAGTACTCCAAGTGGGGTCTGACCAGGGTCCTATATAACTGCAACATTACCTCTCGTCTCTTAAACTCAATCCCACGATCAATGAAGGCCAATGCACCGTATGCCTTCTTAACCACAGCATCAACCTGTGCAGCAGCTTTGAGTGTCCTATGGACTCAGACCCCAAGATCCCTCTGATCTTCCACACTGCCAAGAGTCTTACCATTAATACTATATTCTGCCATCATATTTGACCTACCAAAATGAACAACCTCACAAAAATCTGGGTTGAACTCCATCTGCCACATCTCAGCCCAGTTTTGCATCCTGTCAATGTCCCGCTGTAACCTATGACAGCCCTCCCCGCTATCCAGAACACCCCCAACCTTTGTGTCATCAGCAAATTTACTAACCCATCCCTCCACTTCCTCATCCAGGTCATTTATAAAAATCACAAAGAGTAGTGGTCCCAGAACAGATCCTTGAGGCACACCACTGGTGACCGACCTCCATGTAGATATGACCCGTCTACAACCACTCTTTGTCTTCTGTGGGCAAGCTAGTTCTGGGTCCACAAAATAATGTCCCCATGTAACCCATGCCTCCTTACTTTCTCAATACGCCTTGCATGGGGTACCTTATCAAATGCCTTGCTGAAATCCATATACACTACATCTACGGCTCTACCTTCATCAATGTGCTCAGTCAAATCCTCAAAAAGTTCTAGCAGGCTCGTAAGGCACAACCTGACTTCCACAAATCCATGCTGACTATTCCTAATCATATTATGCCTCTCCAAATGTTCATAAATACTGCTTCTCAGGATCTTCTCCATCAACTTACCAACCACTGAAGTAAGACTCTCTGGTCTATAATTTCCTGGGCTATCTCTACTCCCTTTCTTGAATAAAGGAACAACACCCGTAGCCCTCCGATCTTCCAGAACCTCTCCCATCCCCATTGATGATGCAAAGATCATCGCCAGAGGCTCAGCAATCTCCTCCCTCGCTTCCCACAGTAGCCTGGGATACATCCCGTCCGGTCCCGGCAACTTATCCAACTTGGTGCTTTCCAAAAGCTCCCACACAAATTCTTCCTTAATATCTACATTCTCAAGCTTTTCAGTCCACTGCAAGTCCTCCCTACAATCGCCAAGATCCTTTTCCATAGTGAATACTGAAGCAAAGTATTAGGTACCTCCGCTAACTCCTCCAGTTCCATACACACATTTCTACTGTCACACTTGATTGGTCCTATTCTCTCGTGTCTTATCCTCTTGCTCTTCATATACATGTAGAATGCCTCGGGGTTTTCCTTAATCCTGTCCACAAAGGCCTTCTCATGGCCCATTCTGGCTTTCCTAATTTCATTCTTAAACTCCTTATCATCTTCTAGATTCATATCATTACCTAGTTTTTTGAACCTTTCATAAGCTATTCCTTTCTTCTTGACTAGATTTACAACAGCCTTTGTACACCATGGATCTTGTATCCTACCATCCTTTCCCTGTCTTATTGGAACATACCTACGCAGAACTCCATGCAAATATCCCCTGAACATCTGCCACATTTTTTCAGTACATTTCACTGATAACATCTGTTTCCAATTTATTCTTCCAAGTTCCTGCCTGATAGCCTCGTATTTCCCCTTACTCCAATTAAATGTTTCCCTAACTTGTCTGTTCCTATCCTTCTCCAATGTTATGGTAAAGGAGATAGAATTGTGATCACTACCTCCAAAGTGCTCTCTTCCTGAGAGACCTGACACCTGAACAGGTTCATTTCCCAATACCAGATCAAGTACAACCTCTCCTCTTGTAGGCTTATCTACATATTGTGTCAAGAAACCTTCCAGAACACACCTAACAAACTCTACCACATCTAAACCCCTCACTCTAGGGAGATGGCAATTGATATTTGGGAAATTAAAGTCTCCCACCATAACAACCATGTTACTATTACTCCTTTCCAGAATCTGTCTCCTTATCTTGCTCCTTGATGTCCCTGTTACTATTGAGTGCTCTATAAAAACACCCAGTAGAGTTATTGACCACTTCCTGTTCCTAACGTCCACCCACAGAGACTCCATAGACAATCCCTCCATAACGTCCTCCTTTTCTGCAGCCGTGACACTATCTCTGATCAACAATGCCACACTCCCACCACTTCTCCCTCCCCCACATCCTTCCTGAAACATCTAAAGCCTGGCACTTCAAGTAGCCATTCCTGCCCCTGAGCCATCCAAATCTCTGTAATGGCCACAACAACATAGCTCCAAGCACTGATCCACGCTCTACACTCATCCGTTTCATTCATGATACTCCTCACATTAAAACAGACACATCTCAAACCATCGGACTGAGCGCGTCCCTTCTCTATCACCTGCCTGTCCTCCCTTTCGCACTGTCTCCAAGCTTTCTCTAGTTGTGAGCCAACCTCCCTTTCCTCCGTCACTTCACTTCGCTTCCTACACACCAGCAATTCCAGTTTAAACTCTCCCCAATAGCCTTAGCAAACCTTCCCACGAGGATACTGGTCCCCCTCGGATTCAAGTGCAACCCGTCCTTTTTGTACAGGTCACACCTGCCCCAGAAGAGGTCCCAAAGATCCAAAAATCTGAATCCCTGCCCCCTGCTCCAATCCCTCAGCCACGCATTTATCCTCCACCTCATTCTATTCCTATACTCACTGTCACGTGGCACAGGCAGTAATCCCAAGATTACTAATACATAATACAGTTACCGATACAGAGACACGACTGCTGGGGTAACTCAGCAGGTCAGATACAGTTACCGATACAGAGACACGAGTGCTGGGGTAACTCAGCAGGTCAGATACAGTTACCGATACAGAGACACGACTGCTGGGGTAACTCAGCAGGTCAGATACAGTTACCGATACAGAGACGCGACTGCTGGGGTAACTCAGCAGGTCAGATACAGTTACCGATACAGAGACGCGACTGCTGGGGTAACTCAGCAGGTCCAATACAGTAACCAATACAGAGACACGACTGCTGGGGTAACTCAGCAGGTCAGATACAGTTACCGATACAGAGACACGACTGCTGGGGTAACTCAGCAGGTCAGATACAGTAACTAATACAGAGACACGACTGCTGGGGTAACTCAGCAGGTCAGATACAGTTACTGATACAGAGACACGACTGCTGGGGTAACTCAGCAGGTCAGATACAGTTACCGATACAGAGACACGACTGCTGGGGTAACTCAGCAGGTCAGATACAGTAACTAATACAGAGACACGACTGCTGGGGTAACTCAGCAGGTCAGATACAGTAACTGATACAGAGACACGACTGCTGGGGTAACTCAGCAGGTCAGATACAGTAACTGATACAGAGACACGACTGCTGGGGTAACTCAGCAGGTCAGATACAGTTACCGATACAGAGACACGACTGCTGGGGTAACTCAGCAGGTCAGATACAGTTACCGATACAGAGACACGACTGTTGGGGTAACTCAGCAGGTCAGATACAGTAACTGATACAGAGACACGACTGCTGGGGTAACTCAGCAGGTCAGATACAGTTACCGATACAGAGACACGACTGCTGGGGTAACTCAGCAGGTCAGATACAGTTACCGATACAGAGACACGACTGTTGGGGTAACTCAGCAGGTCAGATACAGTAACTGATACAGAGACACGACTGCTGGGGTAACTCAGCAGGTCAGATACAATAACTAATACAGAGACACGACTGCTGGGGAAAGTCAGCAGGCCAGATACAGTAACTAACTCTTAGATACAACTGCTGGGGAAACTCAGCAGGTCAGTCTGCGGTTACGGAACGGTACAAACAGTCAATGGTTGGGTTAAGACTGTCATGAACAGTTCTGGTGATGTGTCTCAGCCTGAAACGGCCCCTGTTTAATCCTTGAGATAGGTGTTGCCTGGCCTTCTAAGTTCCTCCAACATTTTATGTGCATTGCTCTAGATTTCCGGCTTCTGCAGAATTTCTAGTGTTAGTCATTAATATAAACAAGAGCCAGACTTCACAAACTATTACAAAATGTGACGTCTAGTAAGCTTTGAAATGTAATGGGCATCTCTATGAGCAAAGAGTTCTGTGTGAGGAACCACAGCTGGGGATCTGGAATGCAAACTGATATGTCTATGAGTTATTTTCGTTGGCTTCAGGCCAAATGCAAGAGCATGGCGTTGTATTAATCTTCCTAATTCTAACTACGATTCCGCTCCCTTCACCTCAGTTATTCTGCACCATTGTGACAGGGGGCAAGCGTCTACACCAGACTCCTTTTGTCACTTAGTACATAAACATGGTGATAGCTGTATTTGCACTCTCTAGATAGAGAGATTGGTACTTTATTGACCCCAAAGGAAATTACGGTGTCACAGTAGCATTACATGTGCACAGATATACAAATATTAGCAGAGAAATAGAAAGGATAAAAAATAAGTCACCACAAACTGTCATCACTTCTCCTGCTATAGGTTGACTGATTACAGAGCCTAATGGCCGAGAGTAAGAATCACCTCATAATGTGCTCTTTGGAGCAGTGCAGTTGTGTTTGTCTGTTACTGAAAGTGCTCCTGCGTTCAGCCAAGGTGGAGTGCAGCGGGTGTCCAGAATTGCCAGGATTTTCCGTAGGGTCCTTTTTTCTACCACAGCCTCCAGTGTGTCCAGTTTGACTCCGATAACAGAGCCAGCCGTTCTACTCAGTTTATTGAGCCTTGTAGATGCCCCTGCCCCAGCACATCATTGCATGGAAGATTGTATTGGCAACAACAGACTGGAAGAAGATGTGACGGAGAGGTGTGCACACTCTCAAGGCCTTCAGTCTCCTCAGGAAGTCTATTAATGACTGCGATACCAGAGCCAGCCCTCACAACACCCGTGGAGTTGCAGACACTCCTGACTGCAGATGCCGAAATCTTCAGCAACACTATCTGCTGGAGGGACTCAGCATTGAGGGGCAAAATGAATGATCATTCTTTTGGACTGAAAACCTACGTTCAGGCTGATCGGGGATCTCTGTCCTCAAATGTTTCAGATAATCTGTGTAAATTACTTTGTCCCAGCAATGATCACTGAATATTTAGAAGAGGGACAGAGGGCAGACTGTGAGGGAGAGAGAGGGACAACAGTAGAGTGCGAGGGAGGGAGAGGGACAACAGGAGAGTGTGGTGGAGGGAGAGGGACAGGGGGAGAGTGTAAGGGACAGAGAGAGACAATGGGAGAGTGTGAGGGAGGGAGAGGGACAAGCAGAGAGTTTGAGGGAGGGAGAGGGACAAGCAGAGAGTGTGAGGGAGGGAGAGAGACAACGGGAGAGTGTGAGGGAGAGGGAGAGACAACGGGAGAGTGTGAGGGAGGGAGAGAGACAACGGGAGAGTGTGAGGGAGGGAGAGGGACAAGGGGAGAGTGTGAGAGAGGGAGAGGGACAACAGGAGAGTTTGACGGAGGGAGAGAGACAACGGGAGAGTGTGAGGGAGGGAGAGGGACAACGGGAGAGTGTGAGGGAGGGAGAGGAACAACGGGAGAGTGTGAGGGAGGGAGAGGGACAACGGGAGAGTGTGAGGGAGGGAGAGGGACAAGGGGAGAGTGTGAGGGAGGGAGTGGGACAACAGGAGAGTATGAGAGAGGGAGAGGGAAAAGGGGAGAGTGTGAGGGAGGGAGAGGGACAAGGGGAGAGTATGAGGGAGGGAGAGGGACAAAGGGAGAGTGTGAGAGAGGGAGAGGGACAAGGGGAGAGTGTGAGGGAGGGAGAGGGACAGGTGGAGAGTGTGAGGGAGGGAGAGGGAAAAGGGGAGAGTGTGAGGGAGGGAGAGGGAAAAGGGGAGAGTGTGAGGGAGGGAGAGGGACAAGGGGAGAGTATGAGGGAGGGAGAGGGACAAAGGGAGAGTGTGAGAGAGGGAGAGGGACAAGGGGAGAGTGTGAGGGAGGGAGAGGGACAGGTGGAGAGTGTGAGGGAGGGAGAGGGAAAAGGGGAGAGTGTGAGGGAGGGAGAGGGACAAGGGGAGAGTATGAGGGAGGGAGAGGGACAAGGGGAGAGTGTGAGGGTGGGAGACGGACAACAGGAGAGTGTGAGGGAGGGAGAGGAACAACAGGAGAGTGTGAGGGAGGGAGAGGGACAACGGGAGAGTGTGAGGGAGGGAGAGGGACAAGGGGAGAGTGTGAGGGAGAGAGAGAGACAAGGGGAGAGTGTGAGGGAGGGAGAGGGACAAGGGGAGAGTGTGAGGGAGGGAGAGGGACAAGAGGAGAGTATGAGAGAGGGAGAGGGACAAGGGGAGAGTGTGAGGGAGGGAGAGGGACAGGTGGAGAGTGTGAGGGAGGGAGAGGGAAAGGGGGAGAGTGTGAGGGAGGGAGAGGGACAAGGGGAGAGTATGAGGGAGGGAGAGGGACAAGGGGAGAGTGTGAGGGTGGGAGACGGACAACAGGAGAGTGTGAGGGAGGGAGACGGACAACAGGAGAGTGTGAGGGAGGGAGAGGGACAACAGGAGAGTGTGAGAGAGGGAGAGGGACAAGGGGAGAGTGTGAGGGAGGGAGAGGGACAAGGGGAGAGTATGAGGGAGGGGGAGGGTCAAGGGGAGAGTGTGAGGGTGGGGGACGGACAATGGGAGAGTGTGAGGGAGAGAGACAGAGAGAGAGACAATGGGAGAGTGTGAGGGAGGGAGAGGGACAACGGGAGAGTGTGAGGGAGGAAGAGGGACAACGGGAGAGTGTGAGGGAGAGAGAGAGACAACGGGAGAGTGTGAGGGAGGGAGAGGGACAATGGGAGAGTGTGAGGGAGAGGGACAAGTTGATAGTGTGAGGGAGGGAGAGGGACAACGGGAGAGTGTGAGGGAGGGAGAGGGACAAAGCAAAAGTGTGAGGGAGGGAGGGAGAAAAGGAGAGAGTGTGAGAGAGGGAGTGGGAGAAGGGGACAGGGACAAGGGGAGGTGGACAAGGGGAGGGGGACAAGGGGAAAGGGACATGGGGAGTTGGACAAGGGTTGGGGGAGAAGAGGAGAGGGACAAAGGGAGGGGGAAAAGGGGAGAGGGAGAAGGGGAGGGGGACAAGGGGAGGGGGACAATGGGAGAGCGACAAGGGAAGAAGGATAAGGGGAGGGGGACAAGGGGAAAGGGACACGGGGAGAGGGACACGGGGAGAGGGACACAGGGAGAGGGACAACGGGAGAGGGACATGGGGCGAGGGACAAGGGGAGAGGGAGAAAGGGAGGGGAGAAAGGGAGGGGAGAAAGGGAGGGGAGAAAGGGAGAGGGACAAGGGGGGAGGACAAGAAGAGAGGGAGAAGGGGAGGGGGACAAGGGGAGGGGGACAAGGGGAGGGGGACAAGGTGAGGGGGACAAGGTGAAGGGGACAAGGGGAGGGGGACAAGGGGAGGGGGACAAGGGGAGGGGGACAAGGGGAGGGGGACGAGGGGAGGGGGACGAGGCGAGAGGGACGAGGCGAGAGGGACGAGGGGAGAGGGAGAAGGGGAGAGGGAGAAGGGGAGTGGGACAATGGGAGGGGGACAAGGGGAGAGGGACAAGGGGAGGGGGACAAGGGAAGGGGGACAAGGGGAGGGGGACAAGGGGAGGGGGACAAGGAGAGGGGGCAAGGGGAGAGGGACAAGGGGAGAGGGACAAGGGGAGAGGGACATGGGGAGAGGGACAAGGGGAGAGGGACAAGGGGAGGAGAAGGGGAGAGGGACAAGGGGAGGAGAAGGGGAGGGGGACAAGGGAAGGGGACAGGGAGAGGGGGACAAGGGGAGAGGGAGAAGGGGAGAGGGACAAGGGGTGGGGGACAAGGGGAGGGGGACAAAGGGAGGGGGACAAGGGGGACAAGGGGAGAGGGACAGGGGGGACAAGGGGAGGGAGACAAGGGGTGGGGGACAAGGGGAGGGGGACAAGGGGAGGGGGAGAGGGTGTGGGAGTGGGAGGGGAGGGGGATGGGGATAGTGGGTGGTGGCGGGTCAGGGGGAGAGGGACGGGAGAAGGGTGGTAGGGGAGTGGGAGGGAGTGGTTTGCGGAGGGAGAGGGACAAGTGGAGGGGGTGAGCAACACTGTGAGATGGAGTGTGAGAGGGTAGTGAAAGGGAGATGGAGACAGAGAGGGAAGATGGAGGGGAGGGTCTTGGGGAGGGAGAGGTTAATGGAGGAAGGAGGCAGAGAGACAAGGGGAGAGGGAGTGGGAGACAAACTATGTGGTTGATAAAGCTCTTCACCACAGGAAGAACATGGAAATCATAGAAAGAGTGCAGAGGAGATTTACAAGGGTGTTTGCTGGATTGGGGAGCATGCCTTATGAGAATAGGTTGAGTGAACTTGGCCTTTTCTCCTTGGAGTGACGGAGGATGAGAGGTGACCTGATAGAGGTGTACAAGATGATGAGAGGCATTGATCGTGTGGATAGTCAGAAGCTTTTTCCCAGGGCTGAAATGGCCAGTACGAGCCGGCACAGGTTTAAGGTGCTGGGAAGTAGGTACAGAGGAGATGTCAGGGGTAAGTTTTTTACTGAGAGAGTGGTGAGTGCATGGAATGGGCTGCCGGCAACGGTGGTGGAGGTGGATACGATAGGGTTTTTAAAGAGACTCCTGGATGGGTACATGAAGCTTAGAAAAATAGAGGGCTATGGGTAACCCGAGTGATTTCTAAAGTAAGGACATGTTCAGCACCGCTTTGTGGGCCAAAGGGCCTGTATTGGGCTGTAGGTTTTCTGTTTCTATGTCCAGTCTGTACGCACCTCCATATCTCACCAGAAAGGCCTCAAAGCTCTCCTTTTCTGTCTGCACAGCAAACGCAACCTGTTGCCTTGCACCACTCTCTGTGTGGCCGAAATTGTCCTCACTCTCAATAATTTCTCCTTTGGCTCCTCCCACTTTAGACAATAGACAATAGGTGCAGGAGTAGGCCATTCAGCCCTTCGAGCCAGCACCGCCATTCACTGTGATCATGGCTGATCATCCACAATCAGTATCCAGTTCCTGCCTTATCCCCATAACCTTTGATTCCGCTATCTTTAAGAGCTCTATCCAGCTCTTTCTCGAAAGCATCCAGAGACTTGGCCTCCACTGTCTTCTGGGGCAGAGCATTCCACATATCCACCACTCTCTGGGTGAAAAAGTTTTGCCTCAACTGTGGCCTCTGATTTCTGGACTCACCCATCAGCGGGAACATGCTTCCTGCCTCCAGCGTGTCCAATCCCTTAATAATCTTATATGTTTCAATAAGATCCCCTCTCAGCCTTCTAAATTCCAGAGTATACAAGCCCAGTCGCTCCAATCTTTCAACATATGACAGTCCCGCCATCCCGGGAATTAACCTTGTGAACCTACGCTGCACTCCCTCAATAGCAAGAATGTCCTCCTCAAATTTGGAGACCAAAACTGCACACAATACTCCAAGCGTGGTCTCACCAGGGCCCTGTACAGCTGCAGAAGGACTTCTTTGCCCTTGCATTTGCCCACTCACCCAGCCTGTCCAAGTCACCCTGCATTCTCATAACATCCTCTTCATATTTCACACTACCACCCAGCTTTGTGTCATCGACAAATTTGCTAATGTTACTTTTAATTCCCTCATCTAAATCATTAATATATATTGTAAACAGCTGCAGTCCCAGCACTGAACCCTGCAGTACCCTACTGGTCACCACCTGCCATTCCGAAAGGGACCCGTTAATCGCTACTCTTTGTTTTCTGTCAGCCAGCCAGTTTTCAATCCATGTCAGTACTCTGCCCCCAATACCGTGTGCCCTAATTTTGCCCACTAATCTCCTATGTGGGACTTTTCAAAGACTTTCTGAAAGTCCAGGTACACTACATCCACTGGCTCTCCCTTGTCCATTTTCATACTTACATCCTCAAGAAATTCCAGAAGATTAGTCAAGCATGATTTCCCCTTCGTAAATCCATGCTGACTGGGACAGATGCTATCTAGATGTGTCGCAATTTCATCTTTTATAGTTGACTCCAGCATCTTTCCCCCCACCGACGTCAGGCTAACCGGTCTATAATTCCCTGTTTTCTCTCTTCCTCCCTTCTTGAAGAGAGGGACAACATTAGCCACCCTCCAATCCACGGGAACTGATCCTGAATCTATAGAACATTGGAAAATGATTACTGATGCGTCCACGGTTTCTAAAGCCACCTCCTTAAGTACCCTGGGATGCAGACCATCAGGTCCCGGGGACTTATCAGCCATCAGACCCAACAGTCTATCCAACACCATTTCCTGCCCAATATAAATTTCCTTCAGTTCATCCATTACCCTAGGTCCTTTGGCCACTATTATATCTGGGAGATTGTTTGTGTCTTCCCTAGTGAAGACAGATCCAAAGTACCTGTTCAACTCGTCTGCCATTTCCTTGTTCCCCATAATAAATTTACCCGTTTCTGTCTTCAAGGGCCCAATTTTAGTCTTAACTATTTTTTTCCTTTTCTCATGCCTGAAGAAGCTTTTACTATCTTCCTTTATATTCTTGGCTAGTTTACCTTCATACCTCATTTTTTCTCCGCGTATTGCCTTTTTAGTTACCTTCTGTTGCTCTTTAAAAGTTTCCCAATCCTCCAGCTTCCCATTCGTCTTTGCTATGTTATACTTCTTCTCTTTTATTTTTATGCTGTCCATTACTTCCCTTGTCAGCCACGGCCTCCCCTTACTCCCCTTAGAATCTTTCTTCCTCTTTGGAATGAACTGATCCTGCACCTTCCACATTATTCCCAGAAACACTTGCCATTGCTGTTCCCCTGTCATCCCTGCTAGGGTATTGTTCCATTGAACTTTGGCCAGCTCCTCCCTCATAGCACCATAGTTCACTTTGTTCAACTGTGGTACTGACACTTCCGAGTTTCCCTTCTCCCTCTCAAATTGTAGATTAAAACTTATCATATCATGGTCACTACCTCCTAATGGCTCCTTTACCTTGAGGTCCCTGATCAAATCCGGTTCATTGCACAACACTAAATCTAGAATTGCGTTCTCTCTGGTAGGCTCCAGTACAAGCTGTTCTAAGAATCCATCTCGGAGGGACTCCACAAACTCCCTTTCTTGGGGTCCAGTACCAACCTGATTCCTCCAGTCTACCTGCATGTTGAAGTCCCCCATAACAATTGTAGCAATACCTTTGGACATGCCAATTTTAACTCTTGATTCAACTTACACCCTACATCCAGACTACTGTTTGGGGGCCTGTAGATAACTCCCATTAGGGTCTTTCTACCCCTAGAATTTCTCAGTTCTATCCATACTGACTCTACGTCTCCTGTTTCTATGTCCCTCCTCGCAAGGGACTGAATATCATTCCTCACCAACAGAGCCACCCCACCCCCTCTGCCCATCAGTCTGTCCTTTCGATAGGATGTATACCTTGAATATTCATTTTCCAGGCCCTGTCCACTTGAAACCATGTCTCTGTTATTCCCACAACATCATACTTACCAATTCCCAACTGAGTCTCAAGCTTTATTTCTTTTACTCCGTGCATGAATATATAATACCTTTAATTCATTACGCCCCTCACCTCCCATATCAATTCCTATTTCACTTGGCCAAACTGTATGATCCCTTCTTGAAACAAAACGAACACTTTCTTCAAACAAGAGGTGTAGCCATGGGCACTGGCACAGGTCCCAGCTATGCCTGCCTTTTTGTTAGCTACATGGAACAGTCTTTGGTCCAAGCCTGCACTGGTGCCTCTCCCCAATTTTTCCTGCGCTACGTCAACAACTGCATTGGTGCTGCTTCCTACACCCATGTTGAGCTCATCAACTTCATCCAGTTTGTCTCCAACTTCCACTCTGCCCTCAAGTTTACCTGGTCCATTTCCAACACCTCCCTCCCCTTTCTTGATCTCTCTGTCTCTGTCCCTGGAGACAGCTTATCTACTGATGTCTACCATAAACCCACTGATTCTCACAGCTATCTGGACTATGTCTCTTCCCATCTGGTTACTTGTAAAAATGCCCCCACCACTTTATTTTCACCATGGATGTCCAGTCCCTATATACTTCCATCCCCCACCAGGAAGGTCTCAAAGCTCTCCGCTTCTTTTTGGATTCCAGACCTAACCAGTTCCCCTCTACCAACACTCTCCTCCATCCAGCGGAATTAGTCCTTACTCTTAATAATTTCTCCTTTGGCTCCTCCCACTTCCTCCAAACTAAAGGTGTAGCTATGGACACCCTTTTTGTTGGCTTTCTGGCACAATCTATGTTCCAAACCTATTCTGGTATCTGTCCTCCACTTTTCCTTCGCTACATCGATGACTGCATTGGCGCTGCTTCCTGCACGCATGCTGAGCTCGTTGACTTTATTAACTTTGCCTCCAACTTTCACCCTGCCCTCAAATTTACCTGGTCCATTTCCGACACTTCCCTCCCCTTTCTAGATCTTTCTGTCTCTGTCTCCAGAGACAGCTTATCCACTGATGTCTACTATAAGCCTACTGACTCTCACAGCTATCTGGACTACTCCTCTTCTCACCCTGTCTCTTGCAAAAATGCCATCCTCTTCCCTCAATTCCTCCGTCTCCGCCGCATCTGCTCTCAGGATGAGGCTTTTCATTTCAGGACAAGGGAGATGTCCTCCTTTTTTAAAGAAAGGGGCTTCCCTTCTTCCACTATCAACTCTGCTCTCAAACGCATCTCTCTCATTTCATGCGCATCTGCTCTCACCCCATCCTCCCGCCACCCCACTAGGAATAGGGTTCCCCTTGTCCTCACCTACCACCCCACCAGCCTCCGGGTCCAACATATAATCCTCCGTAACTTCTGCCACCTCCAATGGGATCCCTCCACTAAGCACATCTTTCCCTCCCCTCCCCTCTCTGCTTTCCGCTGGGATCGCTCCCTACGCGACTCCCTTGTCCATTCGTCCCCCCCATCCCTCCCCACTGATCTCCCTCCTGGCACTTATCCGTGTAAGCGGAGCAAGTGCTACACATGCCCTTACACTTCCTCCCTTACCACCATTCAGGGCCCCAGACAGTCCTTCCAGGTGAGGCAACACTTCACCTGTGAGTCGGCTGGGGTGATATACTGCGTCCGGTGCTCCCGATGTGGCCTTTTATATATTGGCGAGACCCGACGCAGACTGGGAGACCGCTTTGCTGAACACCTACGCTCTGTCCGCCAGAGAAAGCAGGATCTCTCAGTGGCCACACATTTTAATTCCACGTCCCATTCCCATTCTGATACGTCTATCCACGGCCTCCTCTACTGTAAAGATGAAGCCACACTCAGGTTGGAGGAACAACACCTTATATTCCGTCTGGGTAGCCTCCAACCTGATGGCATGAACATTGACTTCTCTAACTTCTGTTAATGCCCCTTCTCCCCTTCTTACCCCATCCCTTATTATTAATTAATTAATTTATTTATTTGTTTATCCTTTCTTTCTCTCTCTCTTTTTTCTCCCTCTGTCCCTCTCACTATAATTCCTTGCCTGCTCTCCATCTTCCTCTGGTGCTCCTCTCCTCCTGTCCCATGATCCTCTCATAACCCCTTTGCCAATCACCTGTCCAGCTCTTGGCTCCATCCCTCCCCCTCCTGTCTTCTCCTATCATTTTGGATCTCCCCCTCCCCCTCCCCCTCCCCCTCCCACTTTCAAATCTCTTACTAACTCTTCCTTCAGTTAGTCCTGACGAAGGGTCTCGGCCCGAAACGTCGACTGTACCTCTTCCTACAGATGCTGCCTGGCCTGCTGCGTTCCACCAGCATTTTGTGGGTGTTGCCTGAATTAACAGCATCTGCAGACTTCCTCGTGTTTGCAACTTCATATTGTGTTTTGGTAGCCTCCAACCTGATGGCATGAACATCAATTACTGAGACTTCTGGTGCTGCCCCCCTCCTTCACCATGTCCCTCTGTCACCTTGTCTCCTTGCCTGCCCATCACCTCCCTCTGAGCCTTCCTTTTACTTTCTTCCGTGGTCTTCTATCCTGTCCTGTCAGATTTCCCCTTCTCCAGACCTGTATCTCTTTCACTGATCAACTTCCCAGCTCTTTACTTCACCCCTCCCCCCTGCTCCCAGTTTCACCCTCACCCTGTGTTTCTTCATCCCCTCCTCCCACTTTCTAACTCTGACTACTTGTCTTTCTCTCCAGTCCTGATAAAGGTCTTGGCCCGAAACATCGACTGTACTTTTTTCCATAGCTGCTGCCTGGCCTGCTGAGTTCCTCCAGCATTTTGTGTGTGTTGCTCAGATTTCCTGCATCTGCAGACTTCCTCTGGTTTGTGAAAAAACTGGTAACTGTTTGTGGGATTGAACTGGGAGGAAATACTGCGTTACTTAACCAATGATCTCTCCAAGATTGTTATTCACAAGAGAATAAAAAGAAGCGGGTGTTCTGCACGGCTTGGTGTAAAATAAAGTCACAGAAAGTTCTGGCTTTAAGAATTGACGTGTGTGATGTGTGAATCTATAAGCTGTTTTTTCCCTTTTCCTTCCTCCTTTGTCATATGTATTAAAGGTCTTCAATTTATGGAAATATATATTTTAAATGATATTGTTGTTATTTGCAAAGGCTGTTGAAGACGGAAACATGCACCAAGGGTTTGGTTTCTCCCTCATTTTGAATAAAGAGCCTTCTTGCACAATTGTGTGGAATGAAGGGTTTTCACTGCAGAGTTAAAAACTGAGATTGTGGACTAGAGAGCAGTCTGCAAGGAATTATGCTACTTTACAAAGAGCAACTTTTATCTATTTTGACTCTGATTAAGAACTCCTTTTGGGTTGATAGGATATGAATGAAAATAACAACAGCTGGAATATTTACCAAAGCACTATCAGCTTGTGTTGTGGAAGACAATCGGCACTGAGCAGTGGACTGCTGTGCCAATAACAGGGACCATGGGGAGGACCGGGGAATTTTTAGGCTTGGTATAGATGGCAGTCGAGATTCACTGTTGCCTTTCCATGTGCTCCCAAGTACAAACGTTAAACCTCATCCAAAGTGTCAGTTTGGACGGCTTTCTGTCTAGTCCTGGCGGTTTCTGTCCCTTCCTCTCTGACTGGGTTCTTCCTGATATTCCAAACAATCGATATTCTCCCACACTTGCAGCGACAGAGGATGAGAGGTGACCTGATAGAGGTGTATGAGATGATGAGAGGCATTGATCATGTGGATAGTCAGAGGCTTTCTCCCAGGGCTGAAATGGCTAACATGAGGGACACAGTTTGAAGGTGCTTGGAATGGGCTGCCAGCAACTGTGGTGGAGGCAGATACAATAGGGTCTTTTAAGAGACTCCTGGATAGGTACATGGAGCTTAGAAACAGAGGGCTGTGGGTAACCCTCAGTAATTTCTAAAGTAAGTACATGTTCGGCACAGCATCGTGGGCCGAAGGGCCTGTATTCTGCTGTAGGTTTTCTATGTTTCACTCTCGATAATGCCTCTCAGTTCCTCCTGCCTTTTGAGTGTTCCCCTCATATTCTGCCACTCACCCACACAACTGGAGGGGCTGTAGAGCAGCCTGTTACCTACGTGGCTGTGGAATTTGGGAGGTAATCAAAGCACTCCAGGGAAACCCATGAAATCACAGAGAGAATATGCAGACTCCACACAGAGTGCCTGAGCTCAGGATTGATGGCATACCGCTGCAGCTAAACGGCAGCTGCTCCACCACATGTTGCTCCTGATCAGCCACATCATTGGTGTCCAAACACAGAATGGGACGAGACTCTGTATCACTGACAACACAAACAGGTTTCCGGCTAAGACTCCCCTGATCGAGTCCTACTCTGGGGCTGTGTGCAATAAGGGAGAGTAGAGATGTACTAAGACACACAATCGTGGTGTAGAGAGAGTAGAGCTGTAATAAGACACACAATTGTGGGTGTAGGGAGAGTAGACCTGTACTGAGACACACAATCGTGGGTGTAGAGAGAGTATAGCTGTACTGAGACACACAATCGTGAGTGTGGAGAGAGTAGAGCTGTGAGACACACAATCGTGGGTGTAGGGAGAGTAGAGCTGTACTGAGATACACACAATCATGGGTGTAGAGAGAGTAGGGCTGTACTGAGACACACAATCGTGGGTGTAGAGAGAGTAGAGCTGTACTGAGACACACAATCGTGGGTGTAGGGAGAGTAGAGCCGTACTGAGATACACACAATCGTGGGTGTAGGGAGAGTAGAGCTGTACTGAGATACACACAATCATGGGTGTAGAGAGAGTAGAGCTGTACTGAGATGCACAATCATGGTGTAGAGAGAGTAGATCTGTAGTGAGCCTCACGTTTCTTAACTTTCACAAAGAGCTGGTTCTCCAGGAGGGACTGGAGAACTCTGCAGATGTGACCTATGTGTTTAGCAAGTGACTTAGAAAAAGTCATAAATGTTGTCAAGATACACAAAAACGAATTGGTTGAGAATGTAATTTACCAGGGCTTGGAAGACGGCAGTGCATTGTGAGACCGAATGGCATGACCAGATACGCATAATGGCCTAAGGTGGTGTTGAAGGAAGTCTTCTTCTCGTCCCCTTCGCGGGTGCGGACAAGATGGTAGGTGTTACGTAGATCAAGCTTGGTGAAAACTGAGGCTCCTTGCAGTAGTTCAAATACTGAGGTGATGTGTGGAAGAGGGTAATGGTTCTTAACAGTGACTTCCTTCAGCCCCCGGTAATCAATGCATGGACGTAAGGAGCCGTCCTTCTTTTCAACAAAGAGAAAATTGGCACCAGCAGGGGAGGAAGACGGCCGGATGATGCCTGCAGCCAGAGACTCTGGAATGTACTTACTCATGGCTTCTGTCTCAGGTACGGACAGGGAATAGAGGCAGCCCCTTGGGGGAGATGTGCCAGGCAAGAGGTCAATGACACAATCATATAGACGATGAGGTGGTTGGGAATTGGCCTGGAACTTGCTGAACACAGGCTTGAGGCCCATCTATTCAGGAGGGATGGCACTAAGGTCCGGAAATTCCTCAGGGGATCTGGGCTTGGAGACAAGGGGATCTGAGCATGGAGGAGGCGGTGGGACTGACAGAATGGGCTCCAGCCTACAACCTTGCAACTGAGCCAGTCAATTTGGGAGTTGTGTTTAACTAACCAGTGATGGTCCAGGACAATGGGAACTTGAGGAGAATCAATAACTTAAAGGGTTAACTGTTCATGATGGTTGCCGGATAATCTGAGACTCTGGTGCCGTGACATGGGTGACGTTAGCCAGTCTCTGACCATTCAAGGTGTTGGCAATTAATGGTGACTGGAGAGCAGACATGGGTAGTCCTCTCTGGCATTGATAAAACACCCCTCAGCACTAAGATCGACCAAGATGGAGACTGCTCGTCGTTGGACACCCCACTCCAGAGAAGCAGATATGAGAGTGAGTGGTGTCGAGGAGGGCCGACAGGGGTCACGCCCGCCAGTAATACTCATCCTACTGGTGAACATTTGGCTTTTACTGGGCAGGTGGAGATGAAGTGGTCTGGTTGGCCACAGCACAGGCAGGAGCGGGTGATGATTCTCTTTTGTCTTTCAGTCGACGTCAAGCAGGTACAGTCAACCTTCATAGCTTCGGGCTCTAGAATGGGAATTGTAGATGGGGGCAAACGGCAGGGCAATGTAGACTGACGAGGAGCTTAGAACTCACCCAGTGCCCCCAGGGACCCTCTGGAACCCCTCCCTCTGCGGCCCTGCTGAAGGCAACATCAATACGGATAGCCAAATCCACCAGGGCTTCAAAGGTGGCAGGAAGGTCCTGGGTGACCAGCTCATCCTTGATGTTTTCGGAGAGGCTGTTCAGGAAGGTGTCGTACTGTGCCTCTGGGTTCCAGCCACTGGAGGTGGCTAGGGTCCGGAACTCTATGGCGTAATCTGACAGATCTGTGTCCCTGGTGCATGTGCAGCATTTCATGGGCAGCCTCTCTCCCATGTTTGGAGCGATCAAACACTTCCCACCTCCTCAGAAAATACCTGAAAACTACTGGTGGCCGGCTGGTGGCACAGTGGCATCAGCGCCAGACTTCGGAGCGAAGGCTCCCGAGTTCGAACCCAACTGGCTCCCTGTGCACGCTTTCTTTCTCTGCTGGGTTGAGCATCGAGCTAGCAACATGACCTCGTAAGAAAGAAATTGCCTGCTACAGAAACATCAACAGCAAAAAGTTGATAGCCTATGCTCTCTCGTGAGTTTGAAGGCAATTTCTCTCTCTGCAGAAAGGGGAACTGCCTCCCAGACGTCTGTTCCCCATTCTCTTGCCCGACCAGACAGCTGGGTGATGACGTAGGCTACCTTGGCTCGATCAGTCGGAAATGTTGTTGGTTGTAAATCAAAAATATGGGTGCACTGGGGAAGGAAAGAGCGGCAGGTACCGGGCTCACCTGAGTACTTTTCTGAACGAGGTTGCCAGGACTTTTGGACGGGAGGAGTAAGTGATATCACAGAGGGCGGGACAGAAAATGCAGTCGCAGAATGTCGATGGGCGCTCTGGGACATCTGGAGTGACTGAGTCCGGGTCACAAGATTGGCTACATTAGCAGAAAGTGACTCCACTGGCCTGAACACAGAGTCCAGCTGGTTCTGGTGTCTCCCCAGCATCACTCCCTGTTGTTCCAGGACAGCTCTCAGACGACCAGGGTCTGCTGGATCCATTCTGGCCAGATTGTACTGTCAGGGCACTGGAGCAGGGACCCAATCGCAGAGCCAGTACTGTGCACACCGTGACATTAATTGAACAACAAATCCCAAGGTGCAAACAAAGTCAGCATCAAAGTTCAGGCAGAGATCAAAACATCCAGAGAAATCCAGAAACCAGAATCGGGAAACAGGCAGAGTCGATATTCAGACAGATAGGGTACAGATATGAATGCTGGAAAGGCTCAAGAAAATTCACTGGCATAATCTGGCCACAAACAGGTGAAAACACAGGACTGAAATACACTGAGCAATGAACAGAGAGGCAGATGATAGGTGGAGCACAACAAGACACAGGTGGCAGCAATACAGGTAATAATGAGAAACAGGTGAGAGACGGAGTACTCAGTAATACAGGGGCCGGAGTAGAGCAGGAGCGGGGACAGGAGCACATGGCAATACAAAACCACAGACTGACAGCTAGGGGGAAACACAGGTCAACTGGAGGTACAGACAGCCACACAATCATGGGTGCAGAGAGAGTAGAGCTGTACTGAGACACACACTCGTGGGTGTAAAAAGAGTAGAGCTGTACTGAGACCCACAATCGTGGGTGTAGGGAGAGTAGAGCTGTACTGAGACACACACTCGTGGGTGTAAAAAGAGTAGAGCTGTACTGAGACCCACAATCGTGGGTGTAGGGAGAGTAGAGCTGTACTGAGACCCACAATCGTGGGTGTAGAGAGAGTAGATCTGTCATGAGCCTCACGTTTCTTAACCTTCACAAAGAGCTGGTTCTCCAGGAGGCACTGGAGAACTCTGCAGACGTGACCTATATATTTAGCAAGTGACTTAGAAAAAGTCATAAATGTCATGGAGATATACAAAAACAAATTGGTTCAGCATGTCCCTGAGAATGTAGACGGGGTTCTTGTATTCTCTGCTATCCTCTTTCTCTGGCTTCTTCCACTTTCCTTTCCAGTCCCAATGAGTGGCCTTCATCTGAAATGTAACCGTTCATTACTTTCCACAGATGCTGCCTGACCTGCTGAGTTCCTGTATGTGTCACTCTGGGTTTGCAGCATCTGCACAATCTCTTGTATTTATATTCCCAATATCAATGAGGATGTGATGCTGCTGCAAACACGTTTCTTTTGTATCTCACCGTCCTTGTGCATATGATAATAAACTCGAACCGAGAAGAAATATTGTGGATGAAAATTCACTTATTTCCCAGCAGCGAGACACCTGCCTGCTCTTTATTAACAGTACCAGTCCACAAACACTGTTGAGGACATCATGAAAAACATCAGCACTGCATCATGTAGGCAGGCTGGGTTAAGGACAAAATCCGTAGAAGTCGAGGACAACATCAGACAAGATGTAGAACACAAGAAAGCCTGCAGATGCTGGAAATCCAGAGCAACCCGCGCGGAATGCTGGAGATCCAGAGCAACTCGCGCGGAATGGTGGAGATCCAGAGCAACCCGCACGGAACGCTGGAGATCCAGAGCAACACGCGCGGAACACTGGAGATCCAGAGCAATGCGCGCGGAACGCTGGAGATCCAGAGCAACCCGCGCGGAACGCTGAAGATCCAGAGCATCCCACGCGGAATGCTGGAGATCCAGAGCAACCCACGCGGAATGCTGGCGATCCAGAGCAACACGTGCGGAATGCTGGAAATCCAGAGCAACCCGCGCGGAATGCTGGAGGATCTCAGCAGGACAGACAGCATCTGTGGAGGGGAACAAACAGTCAACATTTTGAGCGAAGATCTTTCTTCATGACATTTGAATTTGGATTTGGTTTATTTACCAAGATACAATGAAAAGCTTGCCTTACATACTGGACAGTGGAACAATGCAGAATAAAATGTAACAGCTACAGAGAGAGTGCAGAATGGGTAAACAAGGCCATGATAGCGTAGATTGTGAGGTCAAGTGTCTTCCAGCCGTGGGTTAGTAACTGTTCTGGAGCCTGGTTGTAGATGCTTCCAGCCGTGGGTTAGTAACTGTTCTGGAGTCTGGTTGTAGATGTTTTCAGCCATGGGTTAGTAACTGTTCTGGAGCCTGGTTGTAGATGTTTTCAGCCGTGGGTTAGTAACTGTTCTGGAGTCTGGTTGTAGATGCTTCCAGCTGTGGGTTAGTAACTGTTCTGGAGTCTGGTTGTAGATGTTTTCAGCCGTGGGTTAGTAACTGTTCTGGAGTCTGGTTGTACATGCTTCCAGCCGTGGGTTAGTAACTGTTCTGGAGTTTGGTTGTAGATGTTTTCAGCCGTGGGTTAGTAACTGTTCTGGAGTCTGGTTGTAGATGCTTCCAGCCGTGGGTTAGTAACTGTTCTAGAGTCTGGTTGTAGATGTTTTCAGCCGTGGGTTAGTAACTGTTCTGGAGCCTGGTTGTAGATGCTTCCAGCCGTGGGTTAGTAACTGTTCTGGAGTCTGGTTGTAGATGCTTCCAGCCGTGGGTTAGTAGCTGTTCTGGAGTCTGGTTGTAGATGTTTCCAGCCGTGGGTTAGTAACTGTTCTGGAGCCTGGTTGTAGATGCTTCCAGCCGTGGGTTAGTAACTGTTCTGGAGCCTTGTTGTAGATGCTTCCAGCCGTGGGTTAGTAACTGTTCTGGAGTCTGGTTGTAGATGCTTCCAGCCGTGGGTTAGTAACTGTTCTGGAGTCTGGTTGTAGATGCTTCCAGCCGTGGGTTAGTAACTGTTCTGGAGCCTGGTTGTAGATGTTTTCAGCTGTGGGTTAGTAACTGTCCTGGAGTCTGGTTGTAGATGTTTTCAGCCGTGGGTTAGTAACTGTTCTGGAGTCTGGTTGTAGATGCTTCCAGCCGTGGGTTAGTAACTGTTCTGGAGTCTGGTTGTAGATGTTTTCAGCCGTGGGTTAGTAACTGTTCTGGAGTCTGGTTGTAGATGCTTCCAGCCGTGGGTTAGTAACTGTTCTGGAGTCTGGTTGTAGATGTTTTCAGCCGTGGGTTAGTAACTGTTCTGGAGTCTGGTTGTAGATGCTTCCAGCCGTGGGTCAGTAACTGTTCTGGAGCCTGGTTGTAGATGTTTTCAGCCGTGGGTTAGTAACTGTTCTGGAGCCTGGTTGTAGATGTTTTCAGCTGTGGGTTAGTAACTGTCCTGGAGTCTGGTTGTAGATGTTTTCAGCCGTGGGTTAGTAACTGTTCTGGAGCCTGGTTGTAGATGCTTCCAGCCGGGGGTTAGTAACTGTTCTGGAGTCTGGTTGTAGATGCTTCCAGCCGTGGGTTAGTAACTGTTCTGGAGCCTGGTTGTAGATGCTTCCAGCCGTGGGTTAGTAACTGTTCTGGAGCCTTGTTGTAGATGCTTCCAGCCGTGGGTTAGTAACTGTTCTGGAGTCTGGTTGTAGATGCTTCCAGCCGTGGGTTAGTAACTGTTCTGGAGCCTGGTTGTAGATGCTTCCAGCCGTGGGTTAGTAACTGTTCTGGAGTCTGGTTGTAGATGCTCTCAGCCGTGGGTTAGTAACTGTTCTGGAGCCTGGTTGTAGATGCTTCCAGCCGTGGGTTAGTAACTGTTCTGGAGCCTGGTTGTAGATGTTTTCAGCCGTGGGTTAGTAACTGTTCTGGAGCCTGGTTGTAGATGTTTTCAGCTGTGGGTTAGTAACTGTCCTGGAGTCTGGTTGTAGATGTTTTCAGCCGTGGGTTAGTAACTGTTCTGGAGTCTGGTTGTAGATGCTTCCAGCCGTGGGTTAGTAACTGTTCTGGAGTCTGGTTGTAGATGTTTTCAGCCGTGAGTTAGTAACTGTTCTGGATTCTGGTTGTAGATGCTTCCAGCCGTGGGTTAGTAACTGTTCTGGAGTCTGGTTGTAGATGTTTTCAGCCGTGGGTTAGTAACTGTTCTGGAGTCTGGTTGTAGATGCTTCCAGCCGTGGGTTAGTAACTGTTCTGGAGTCTGGTTGTAGATGTTTTCAGCCGTGGGTTAGTAACTGTTCTGGAGTCTGGTTGTAGATGCTTCCAGCCGTGGGTTAGTAACTGTTCTGGAGTCTGGTTGTAGATGTTTTCAGCCGTGGGTTAGTAACTGTTCTGGAGTCTGGTTGTAGATGCTTCCAGCCGTGGGTTAGTAACTGTTCTGGAGTCTGGTTGTAGATGCTTCCAGCCGTGGGTTAGTAACTGTTCTGGAGTCTGGTTGTAGATGCTTCCAGCCGTGGGTTAGTAACTGTTCTGGAGCCTTGTTGTAGATGTTTCCAGCCGTGGGTTAGTAACTGTTCTGGAGTCTGGTTGTAGATGCTTCCAGCCGTGGGTTAGTAACTGTTCTGGAGCCTGGTTGTAGATGCTTCCAGCCGTGGGTTAGTAACTGTTCTGGAGTCTGGTTGTAGATGCTCTCAGCCGTGGGTTAGTAACTGTTCTGGAGCCTGGTTGTAGATGCTTCCAGCCGTGGATTAGTAACTGTTCTGGAGCCTGGTTGTAGATGTTTTCAGCCGTGGGTTAGTAACTGTTCTGGAGCCTGGTTGTAGATGTTTTCAGCTGTGGGTTAGTAACTGTCCTGGAGTCTGGTTGTAGATGTTTTCAGCCGTGGGTTAGTAACTGTTCTGGAGTCTGGTTGTAGATGCTTCCAGCCGTGGGTTAGTAACTGTTCTGGAGTCTGGTTGTAGATGTTTTCAGCCGTGGGTTAGTAACTGTTCTGGAGTCTGGTTGTAGATGCTTCCAGCCGTGGGTTAGTAACTGTTCTGGAGTCTGGTTGTAGATGTTTTCAGCCGTGGGTTAGTAACTGTTCTGGAGTCTGGTTGTAGATGCTTCCAGCCGTGGGTTAGTAACTGTTCTGGAGTCTGGTTGTAGATGTTTTCAGCCGTGGGTTAGTAACTGTTCTGGAGTCTGGTTGTAGATGCTTCCAGCCGTGGGTTAGTAACTGTTCTGGAGCCTGGTTGTAGATGCTTCCAGCCGTGGGTTAGTAACTGTTCTGGAGCCTTGTTGTAGATGCTTCCAGCCGTGGGTTAGTAACTGTTCTGGAGTCTGGTTGTAGATGCTTCCAGCCGTGGGTTAGTAACTGTTCTGGAGTCTGGTTGTAGATGCTCTCAGCCGTGGGTTAGTAACTGTTCTGGAGTCTGGTTGTAGATGCTTCCAGCCGTGGGTTAGTAACTGTTCTGGAGTCTGGTTGTAGATGTTTTCAGCCGTGGGTTAGTAACTGTTCTGGAGTCTGGTTGTAGATGCTTCCAGCCATGGGTTAGTAACTGTTCTGGAGCCTGGTTGTAGATGCTTCCAGCCGTGGGTTAGTAACTGTTCTGGAGCCTTGTTGTAGATGCTTCCAGCCGTGGGTTAGTAACTGTTCTGGAGTCTGGTTGTAGATGCTTCCAGCCGTGGGTTAGTAACTGTTCTGGAGCCTGGTTGTAGATGCTTCCAGCCGTGGGTTAGTAACTGTTCTGGAGTCTGGTTGTAGATGCTCTCAGCCGTGGGTTAGTAACTGTTCTGGAGCCTGGTTGTAGATGCTTCCAGCCGTGGATTAGTAACTGTTCTGGAGCCTGGTTGTAGATGTTTTCAGCCGTGGGTTAGTAACTGTTCTGGAGTCTGGTTGTAGATGTTTTCAGCCGTGGGTTAGTAACTGTCCTGGAGTCTGGTTGTAGATGTTTTCAGCCGTGGGTTAGTAACTGTCCTGGAGTCTGGTTGTAGATGCTTCCAGCCGTGGGTTAGTAACTGTTCTGGAGTCTGGTTGTAGATGTTTTCAGCCGTGGGTTAGTAACTGTTCTGGAGTCTGGTTGTAGATGCTTCCAGCCGTGGGTTAGTAACTGTTCTGGAGTCTGGTTGTAGATGTTTTCAGCCGTGGGTTAGTAACTGTTCTGGAGTCTGGTTGTAGATGCTTCCAGCCGTGGGTTAGTAACTGTTCTGGAGTCTGGTTGTAGATGTTTTCAGCCGTGGGTTAGTAACTGTTCTGGAGTCTGGTTGTAGATGCTTCCAGCCGTGGGTTAGTAACTGTTCTGGAGTCTGGTTGTAGATGTTTTCAGCCGTGGGTTAGTAACTGTTCTGGAGTCTGGTTGTAGATGCTTCCAGCCGTGGGTTAGTAACTGTTCTGGAGCCTGGTTGTAGATGTTTTCAGCCGTGGGTTAGTAACTGTTCTGGAGTCTGGTTGTAGATGTTTTCAGCCATGGGTTAGTAACTGTTCTGGAGTCTGGTTGTAGATGCTTCCAGCTACGGATTAGTAACTGTTCTGGAGATTGGTTTGGCTCTATCACATGCAGTTTAATAATCCAGCACGTGGCTTAGCTAGGAATCAAAGTCCTTGAACATCACTGTGCCAGTAACAACAGAGCCCCTCTTCGCTCTGTGACCACCCTTGCAGGAAGTGGGAGCTTTGCGCATCCAGCTTCCACTGAGCTCCAAGTACAAGAACGCACTGACCCTTCTGTTCCATCATGGACCTTTCCAGTTATCTCAATCCAAACCATTAGGTTGTGGTAGTAGCTTTCACTAATAAACACTATGGAGAGGTAGAGTACAGAAATAGGCCCCTCAGCCCATCAAGTCAATGCCATGGCTGATTGCCTACATCAGTCAAACCTACATCAATCCCATTCTATCCTCCTGATAGATTCTACCCTTTCAACTACACACCAGAGGCAATTTACAATGGTCAGGGATTATTCTGGAGTTGGGAAATTATGGATAGCAGATGTTAACTAAAATGAGAACCAGTCTTCAGGAAGTAGAACCAGTTCAGAATTTAACTTTAACTGATAACTTTAGGCTATTAAAACAATCACTAGGTGTGGGCAGTCCCATTGTAGGAGGTACAGAAGCCTGAAGGCACACCTTCAGTGATTCAGGAACAGCTTCTTCCCCTCTGCCATTGAATCCGTGAACACTACCTCACTTCTTAATATATATTTTTCTGCTTTCGCACAATTTTTAATTGATTCAACATATATAATATAATGGATTTATTCATTTATTTATGCTTTTTCATTTTCTTTTTCTATATTATGTATTGCATTGAACTTCTGCTGCAAAGTTAACAAATTTCACGACCTACACTGGTGATAATAAATCTGGTTCTTATTTTGATTCTGAAGCTCTGCATCGGGAGATAAATATTTCAGAATGAGAAATAGAGCACTAAACGTCAGGATGAGATGAAGAAAGTTATGAAGTAGCCATCTCCTGTTAAAGGCATGTTCCTGCTACTTGATGTACAGTTCAGGGCAGGGCTACTCTGGCACTTAATATTTTGGCTAGGTGTACATTCTTGCAGCCGTTACAATGCTGTAACAAAAGAGGCATAATTTGGGTGTTTAGTATTCATGCTCAGAAGCTCTTAGACCAGCTGCTAGTCATAGAGTCACAGGCCAATACAGCACATAAACAGACCTTTGGCCCATCTAATCTGTGCCAAACTATTATTCTGCCTGGCATCATTGACCTGTACACACAAGGAAATCTGCAGATGCTGGAATTTCAAGCAACACAGATAAAAGTTGCTGGTGAACGCAGCAGGCCAGGCAGCATCTCTAGAAAGAAGTACAGTCAACCTTTCGGGCCGAGATCCTTCGTCAGTCCTGACAAAGGGTCTCAGCCTGAAACGTCAACTGTACCTCTTCCTAGAGATGCTGCCTGGCTCATTGACCTGTACCTGGACCATAGCTGCCCATATCCTTCTCACCCATCTACTCATCCAACTTCTCTTAACTGTTGCAATCAAACCCACTGGCAGCTCATTCCACATTATCACCACCCTCTGAGTGAAGAACTTCACCCTCAGGTTCCCCTTAAATCTTTCACATTTCCCCTTAATCTATGACTTCCAATTCTATTCTCATCCAGCCTCAGTAGAAAAAATCTGATGAATTTGGTAGTATTGTGATAAATGAATTCTGATGTTCTTCTGAGGGGTTGTCTATCGGTGGGTCCTCAAGTTGAGTATGATTTCTCCTGAGGGGTTGTCTATCGGTGGGTCCTCGAGTCAAGTATGATCTTCTCCTGAGGGGTTGTCTATCGATGGGTCCTCGAGTCGAGTATGTTCTTCTCCTGAGAGGTTGTCTATTGGTGGGTCCTCAAGTCGAGTATGATTTCTCCTGAGGGGTTGTCTATCAGTGGGTCCTCGAGTCGAGTATGATCTTCTCTTGAGGGGTTGTCTATCGGTGGGTCCTCGACTCCAGTATGATCTTCTCCTGAGGGGTTGTCTATCGGTGGGTCCTCGAGTCAAGTATGTTTTCTCCTGAGGGGTTGTCTATCAGTGGGTCCTTGAGTCGAGTATGATCTTCTCCTGAAAGGTCCTTTGGCAGTATTGTTCCAGGGTTTTCAGGTGTCTGTATAGATAGTTCATGTTTCAGCTCCATGTAGGAAGGATGACTGCTCGATAGACCAAGTGTTTTGTTTGGACCTGTAGGTCTTCAAAGATTCTTTTCCTTAATCTTACAAAGGCTCCACTATCACTACGCAGGTTGTGGTTGATCTGCGAGTTGATGTTTGCTTTTGAGGAGAGAACACTGCCAAGATAAGAAAGTGGTCTCATTTTCAAGGGCAAGATCATCGACTTTTATGGAGAGCTGGATAAATTGGCTGGTTGGCCCGTGGCTTAGTTAGTTAGAGCTTTATTGTCATTGTTGAGGACAATGAGATTGCATTCCTGCACCATTCAGTCGAAAACAGCACACTGGCAATTGAATTACTAAAACACAATGACTACATTTAAAATAATGTCTGAGTTATTTAGAATACCAAGGTCCTGGGAGGTTGGTCAAGAAGGTTCAGTCACTCAGCATTCAAGGTGAGGTAGTAAATTGAATTAGATATTGGCTTTGTGGGAGAAGCCAGAGAGTGGTAGTATATGGTCGCCTCTCTGACAAGAGGCCTATAATTCATGGAGTGCTGCAGGGATCAGTGCTGGGTCCGTTGTTGTTTGTCATCTACAGCAATGATCTGGATGATAATGTGGTTAAGTAAGTCAGCAAATTTGCAGATGACATCAAGTTTGGGGGTGTAGTCCATGTGAGGAAGGCTTGCAGAGGGACCTGGACCAGCTGGAATAATGGCAGGTGGGCTGAAAGAGGACTGAAAAAATGGCAAATATTGCAGAGAAGTGTGCGGTTTTGCATTTGGGTAGGATCAACAGCAGTAAGAGTTACACAATGAATAGTATGACACTGAGGAGTGTGGTACAACAAATGGACCTGGGAATACAAGTCCATCATTTATTGAAAGTGGTGTCACAGGTAGATAGAGTCATAAAGAAAGCTTTTGGCATATTGGCCTTCATAAATCAATGTATCAATGTATGAGTACAGGGGAAAGAAAAGAGATGTGGAGGTTGGGGAGGAGCACCAGAGGGAGGTGATGGAAGGCAAGGAGATAACATGAGTGAGGGACAAGGGGATGGGAAATGGTGAGGGGGGTGGAGGGCATCATTGGAAGTTTGAGAAATCGATGTTCATGCCATCAAATTGGAGGTTACTCAGACAGAATTTAAGGTCTTGTTCCTCCGGCCTAAGTGTGGCCTCATCACGACATGTGGGCTACTGTCAAGAGAGCGAATCCAAGGAAAGCATCTGGTCCAGACGGAGTACGTGGCCGAGTACTGAAGATCTGGGCTAACCAGCTGGCTAGGCTATTGACAGATATCATCAACTTCTCACTCTGGCAGTATGTTGAACCCACCTGTTTCAAGCAGACTTCAACCCTACAGGTACCCAAGAAAAGCATGGTAATCTGTCTAATAACTATCGCCCAGTGGCACTTACATCCACAGTGATGAAGTGTTTAGAGAGGCTGGTGTTGAAGCATATCAGCTCCTGTCTGAGTGGTGACTTGGATTCGGACCAATTCACCTACTGAAGCAACAGGTCTACAGCAGATGGTATCTCGTTGGCTCCTCACACAACCCTGGCACATCTGGACAGCAAAGATGCTCCTTATCGATTACAGCTCAGCATTTAACACAATCATCCCCTTAAAACTAATCAGTAAACTCCAAGACCTGAGCCTCAATACCCCTTTGTGCAATTGGATCCTGGATTTCCTCACTTGTAGAGCCCAGTCAGTTCAGATTGGCAAGAATATCTCCTGACAATCTCCAGCAGCACAGGAGCACCACAAGGATGTGTACCTAGCCTCCTGCTCTATTCACTTGACACCTATGACTGTGTGGCTAAGTACAGCTCCAACACCATATTCAAGTTTGCTGATGACACAAGTACTGTAGGCTGTATCAAAGGTGGTGATGAATCAACATACAGGAGGGAGCTGGAAAACTTGGCTGAATGGTGTAATAACATTCAATAAAGTCAGTAAGACCAAGGAACTGATAGTAGACTTCAGGAGAGGGAAACCAGAGGTCCATGAGCCAGTAATCATTGGAGGATCAGAGGTAGAGAGGGTCAGTAACGTTAAATTCCTGGGTGTTACTATCTCAGAGGACCTGTCCTGGAACCATCATATAAATATTATTGTGAAGAAAGCGCAGCAGCACCTCTACTTCCTCGGGAGTCTGTGGAGATTTGGCATTCATCAAAAACCTGGACAAACTTCTATTAATGTGTGGTCAAAAGTGTGCTGACAGGCTGCATTAAAGCTCGGTATGGGAACACCAAAGCCTTTGGGCGGAAAATCCTACAAAAGGTAGTGGATTTGGCCCAGTAAATCAGGGGGAAATGCTCCCAACTATTGAACACATCTACATGAAATGTTGCCATAGAAAAGCAGCATCCTCACCACCCAGGCCATGCTCTTTTCTCGCTGCTGCCATCAGTAGAAGGTACAAGAGCCTCAGGACTCACACCACCAGGTTCAAGAACAGTTACTACCCCTCAACCATCAGGCTCTTGAACAAAAGGGGTAACTACACTCACTTAAGGACTCTGTTATATTGTTATTTCATGCTCATTATTTATTGCTATTTATTTATATCTGCATTTGCACAGTTTGTTTACAGTTACTGTTCTAAGTACTCACGCAGAAAATGAATTTCAGGGTTGTATGTGGTGACTAACATGTATGCACTCTGATAATAAATCTTACTTTGAACTTTGTTTGGTTGCACAACAGCCCTGGAGAAAAAGGTATTTTTCAGTCTGGATGTCAGGGTCTTCATCACCAGTTTATTGTTGACCGTGGCAAATCAAGTAAAGAAGTTGTTTATTTCCTCAGCTAGAGTGGCACTGTTGTTTACAGGGCAGGGGATCTTTCTTTTATAGTCCGTGATGGACCTGATGCCTTCGCACATGCACTGGGGGCTGGTAGTGTTATTGAAGTGTGTCTCTATCTGTGTATAGGACCTGTGTCTTATATCCAAAACAAGACTCAGGGCTCTCCATGTCTTAGCAAAGGCATTCAGGATACAGTGAAGGTCTCTTTCAGTGTGCTGCCATGGGGTTGCATCCAGATAGTGAAGCTGCATGATAGTGATGGTACTGACCTTGTTCCTGGCCTTGAACCAGTTGAGGTTGAAAAACCTGTTGCACATTCTATACACAAGTGGCATTCCCCGTGGCAGTGCCATCCTCCTTGAGGATGCTCGACAGGCAAGCGTAGGAGGCCTCTTTTTCACACTCATGCAAGTCCAGAGCTGATGCACAAGCACTCACGACAGTTGCTAACGGGTTGTTGGCAAGCACCAAATGGATCATCATGAGGTGTTCAATATTCCCCACGAGAAGTTCAGCAAGTCGACTGACAAGTTGGTTCTTTATCACTATGGACCCTGGGTTTGTCAGCTGCCTTGCCTTTACAGAAGAGTGTGTAATCACCCTTCCCCTCCCTCAGTTGCCCATGGTCTCCCAGTCGGGTTTCAGAAAGAACAGCTAGATCCTCAGTTCTCTGGTGATGATCGCAGTTTTCCTTTCTGGTAAATCACTGGCTGCACTATGTATCAGAATGTGCACATTCCATGTTCCAAAGGGCATCTTTCTTTCTTTCTTTCTGACCACATCTGGTGTTCCCTCTGGCTGCAGTAATGCAGTCAGGAGATTTTGAGGGACCTTTTCAGTCCCTTCCCCAAGTGAGGTCAGCAGAGTAGAGTCTAAACAGGGCTGCGTAGTCGTGAATGGAGCTGTTGAAATGCTCTTTCTGCCTCAGTGATTGAATCAAGCACCCACCACCCAGCATGCTGAGGGGCTTCCAGACCTCACAATCCTGCCCCCGTAGACACCTGCTGATCGCTATTGGACTTAATCTGGGTAATGGGGTGGATTCCCTTAATGGAGAATACCCATTAATCTGTGCATGAATTTGTTTAATGTAGGTAGGCTGATGCATGGGCAGCCACCACACAGTTCTTGGTATATCGGAGTCAGAATCCAGTTGCATAGAGTGCAAGATGACTGGGGACCCCTCACCTTTCTCTGCCTTCTCTGACAGTGTGACGTGACATCATCTTCCACTAGCTCCACCATTGATTGGTTTAGAAACAGAGAAACATAGAAAACCTACACCACAATACTTTCTCTGCCTTCTCTGACAGTGTGACATGGCATCATCTTCAAAATGGGGTCTTGGTTGGATTCTCTTTCTCTGGAATTTTCCCTTTGCTCTTACCACCATGGGTGACCCTGCCAGGAGCTAAACTCCAGACGGCATCGCTCCCAAGATCTCAGAAACTCACCACCACAACACAGTGACCAACCTTGCAGAAACTTGGATTTACCCCAACTATACCCTACATAATTCTGTACACCTCTATCAAATCTTTCCTCATTCTCCTCTGCTCTGGGAATAAAGTCCCAATTTATTCAATCTTTCAGTCCTCAAGACTCAGCAACATCCTGGTAAATTTTCTCTGCACTATTTCAGTTTAGTGACATCTTTCCTGTGGGTAGGTGCCCAGAGCTGCACACAGTCCTCCAGATTAGGCCTTGCCAACATTTTATACAACTTCAACCTAACGTCCCAACTCAATACTGTGATAGATGAACGCCAATGAATATACCAAAGGCTCTTACTCGTTACCGTCGTAGGTATGTAATTCTGTAAGTTACCTGCCTAAATCTAAAATGTTAAAGTTAAGAAGACAGTTACTGAACTGATACTGTAGTTAATCATTTATTGGTGTCTTTGTACTTAAACACTGTATTGGGAGAGAAAAACTAGATTCTTTCCAGAATATCTGTTGTGTTGTGACTTTTAAATCACTGCCTTCACTGTCTCTTCAGGAACCTCTCAGTCACAACAACACGCCCCCCCATTTGATCCAAACTTACACCAATCTCAGTTTTTATTCTCCCCACTCCTCGCCTACACACTATGGACAATTTACAGTTGCCAATTCTGCATCTGTTTGAGCTGTGGGAGGAATCTAAAGCACCCAAAGGGAAATTCACAGGCGGAGAACATACAGACAGTACTGGGGGTCAGGACTGAACCCTCGTCTCCAGACCTGTGAAGCTGTATCTCTACCTGCTGTGCCAACACGTTGTTCCAGAGCAAGTCCACCTGTAGTAGAGTGAAGGGAGGATGAGAATGGACAGGGAGGATGTGAAGTCTTGGCTCAGAAAGTACAGCAGAGGTATTAATCTCTGGTCACTCAAAGGCAAACATGGAGTCAAGCCTGTAGCACAAGAAAACAGGAGCAAGAACAGGTCACTTGGCCCCTCAAAACTTCAAGTTTGTTGTGTATGTGTCCCGTTTACACAACTCTGTTATTAATAAAAATGCCAGAGACAGGAACTAAGTTTCATGGTTCTTTACTGGTAGAGTCCGAACTTGACACACACATACAGATCAGTACACGCCTAATAGCACATGCAATGTGTTACTACAACATGAAGTAGTCCCTTATTATAATGTAGGCTATATGGTACACTTTTCCACTTTTAGTATATCAACTGTTTTTTACTGGGGCACTATGCTAAACAAATATTTTTACCGTTAAGATACAAACGCTTACCATTTGTTTACAAATTATAACAAAGTAACTTAATAATATCAAATTACAACAAGCCTTCTTCCTCTTTTTTTCACTTTTGGTCTAAGACCCATTGAGAGGTCAAGTTTCTGCCGGGGGCGGTGGGGGGGGGGGATCTTCTCTGCCTCTCCGGGTAATGTCTGTCCTGAAACGTTTGCTTTGGGGAATGAGTCTCCACAGGTACATCAGGTGGGTCCTCAGCACTGATGACAGCTTATCTGTGGATGCGGCTGATGTGGTCACATCAGGAGTGTTTGTTTCTATGTCAGGGGAATCCGGGCAAGGTGTTGTTGTGTTTTTCACCTGAGCATCCAGGATTTGGTCCACATGACGTCTCCATATGTTCTCTCCCACCTCCACTGTATACACCAGTGGCCTGTCTATGGTGGAAATTGTACCCGGCTGCCACTTTTCAGTCCGGTAATCACGTGCAAGAACTGACTGTCCCACACTGAAGCTCCGTATTGACTTAGCATTCAAGTGTTTGAGCTGTCTGTTCTCCACATCACGCCGTACATTTGGTTTGAGAAGATCCATGCAGGACCTCAGGTTCCTGTTCAGAAAGAGCATTGCTAGAGTCTGATTAGTGGTTGCGTGTACTGCATTACAATAGGCAAGGAGCAGGTTGTCTATCTTGTGTTGCAGTGGTCGATTTTCACTGTCCATTGCCTTGATGGCTTCTTGAATGTCTGCACAAATCTTTCTGCCAAGCCATTTGAGGATGGATGGTAAGGGGCAGATGTAAAGTGCTTCATTCCATTGTTCTTCACAAAACTTTGGAATTCTTCAGAAACAAATAGAACATAGAACATAGAATAGTACAGCACAGTACAGGCCCTTCGGCCCACAATGTTGTGCCGACCCTCAAACCCTGCCTCCCATATAAGCCCCCACCTTAGATTCCTCCATATACCTGTCTAGTAGTCTCTTAAACTTCACTAGTGTATTTGCTTCCACCACTGACTCAGGCAGTGCATTCCACGCACCAACCACTCTCTGAGTAAAAAACCTTCCTCTAATATCCCCCTTGAACTTCCCACCCCTTACCTTAAAGCCATGTCCTCTTGTACTGAGCAGTGGTGCCCTGGGGAAGAGGCGCTGGCTGTCCACTCTATCTATTCCTCTTAATATCTTGTACACCTCTATCATGTCTCCTCTCATCTTCCTTTTCTCCAAAGAGTAAAGCCCTAGCTCCCTAAATCTCTGATCATAATGTATACTTTCTAAACCAGGCAGCATCCTGATAAATCTCCTCTGTACCCTTTCCAATGCTTCCACATCCTTCCTACAGTGAGGTGACCAGAACTGGACACAGTACTCCAATCGTGGCCTAACCAGAGTTTTATAGAGCTGCATCATTACATCGCGACTCCTAAGCTCTATCCCTCGACTTATAAAAGCTAACACCCCATAAGATTTCTTAACTACCCTATCCACCTGTGAGGCAACTTTCAGGGATCTGTGGACATGTACCCCGAGATCCCTCTGCACCTCCACACTGCCAGGTATCCTGCCACAATTGTCGTCCATTGTCTGTGCAGATTTGTTCTGGTGTGCCATTCCTGGCGAACATGGTCCTCAGCACTGTAATGGTCTTTTCCGATGTGGTTGTCTTCATTTTCATGACCTCTGTCCATTTGGAGTGTGCATCGACGACGATTAAAAAGATAAAGTTCATGATTGGTCCAGCAAAGTCGATGTGCACTTGTTGCCATGGTGATGAGGGCCACTCTCGTGGATGGAGAGGGGCTTGTGGTGGTGTGTTCTGGACCTTTTGACATCCAGAGCAGTTCTTGGTCAAGTTCTCAATCTGTTTATCGATTCCTGGCCACCACACATAGGCATGGGCAAGACTTTTCGTCTTCATGGTACCCAGGTGCCCCTCGTGCAGTTCCTCCAGCACCCTGGTGTGTAGCTTGGGAGGAATCACAACTCGTGAGCCACACATTAGTGTTCCCAATGCACTGACAACTGCTCCTTCCTCGCTGAGAAGGCTGGAAACAGTGTGTTACCCCGTGCTGGCCATCCCTTTACCGTGATGTCATACACTTCTGACAACGTAGGGTCATTGCGAGTTTCACTTTCAATGAGGCTGTTTGCTACTGGTAATTGTTCAACAATTGTTGTGTGAAAGACCTCTGCTGAATCCATTTGTGTAGTTACCACAGAAGTGGGCAGTAGCAAACGTAACAACCCATCTGCGTTGCCGTGTTGCTTGGTCCCCTTGTGTTCGATGTCGTACCTGTGACCTCCTAAGAAAACAGACCATCGCTGCTGCCTTTGTGCTGTCGTCACTGGAACACCTTTCCTTGGGTTGAAGATTGACACGAGAGGCTGATGGTCAGTCAACAGGATAAACTTTTGACCATACAGGTAGTGACTGAATTTCCTGACTCCCCGCACGAGGCCTAGGGCCTCTCTGTCAATCTGTGCGTAGTTGTGTTCAGCTGAAGTTAGCGTTCTTGAGGCAAAGGCTATTGGTCTTTCTGAGCCATCTGGAAACTTGTGCGATAACACAGCTCCTATCCCATGTGGCGAGGCATCACAAGCCAATCGGATAGGTAAGGAGGGGTCAAAGAGTGCAAGCACCCCTTCTGAAGTTATGAGTCTTTTAGTTTCTTGAAATGCTTTCTCACAGCTCTCAGTCCAGTTCCATTGTGTCGCCGTCTGTAATAGTGCATTTAGTGGGTGCAGGACTGCGGATAGGTTAGGCAAGAACTTGTGGTAATAGTTCACTAGAGCAAGGTATGCTCTCAGCTGAGACACATTTTCAGGTGGTGGTGCCTTAATCACCGCTTCTATCTTGTCCTGAGACGTGTGTAAGCCATCCTTGCTGATCACATGCCCACAGTATGAGATTTCCTTTTTGAAAAACTCACATTCCTGTCGATTAGCTCTGAGCCCATATTCTCATAACCTGGTGAGCACTTGTTCAAGGTTAGAAAGATGTTCACCATCATCTGTGCCAGTGACAATGATACCATCCAGGTAACACTGAGTCCCTGGAATCCCCTGCAGGACCTGGTCCATTGCCCTTTGCCAGATTGCAGGAGCTGATGCTATCCCAAACACCAACCTGTTGTACTGGTAAAGACTTCTGTGTGTAATTATTGTCAGGTATTTCTTGGATGCTTCATCGATTTCCATTTGGAGATAAGCCTGGGCCAAACTGATTTTTGTGAAATGTTCCCCTCCTGACAGGGAAGCAAGGATGTCGTCAATACGAGGTAGAGGATACCTACTGTGTGGAGAACTGGGTTAACAGTCACTTTAAAGTCTCCACATATGCGCACCTTGCTTGGTTTTCCTGGTTTTGTGCTGGAGGTTTTCTTCATCACTGGAACAATAGGCATGGCCCACTCACTCCAATCCACCTTTGACAGGACCCCAGTCTGCTCCAGATTTTTCAGCTCTGCCTCTACTGTAGGACGGATTGCATATGGCACTGGTCTGGCTTTGTGAAATTTTGGACATGCATTTTCCTCAATCTCGATCCTTGCTTTCATGCCCCGAAGTGTTCCTATTCCTTTCATGAACACTTCCTCAGAGTCAGCAAGTGTTTGTGACAGTCTCTCAGATGTAGCCTTGCTGCCCTCCTTTGCTGCCACGTCTGGTGCCTTGATAGTGTGCCAATCCAACTGAATTTTCCTGAGCCATTCACGTCCCAGCAATGGTGGCCCTCCATTTTTCAGTACATAGAGGTTCATCTGCTGTGTTTTGTCTCCATAGGTCCCTGTCACTTTAATATTACCTTTGGGACACACTCTCTGTCCTGTGTAAGTCTTTAGCAGTAGTTTAGCTCGTTTCAGAGGTATGTGAGAAAACAGTCATTTGTAGTCGTGTACAGAGATCACTGTTAAAGCTGAGCCTTTGTCCAACTTCATTTTCAGTCTCACACCTGCCACTTTATATTACTCCATATTACTCTTCGATCATCTGTCTCTTCCACACTGTGAAGTTGCAGACAAGACAATTCACTTTTGTCTGAGTCATTTTCATCAGAACTGCTTTCTTTCATTTTGTGTGCATTGTTGTATTTTCCTTCTGAGGTTTCTTGTTTCTCTGTATTTTGTCCTTTTTCTGCTGTTTACTAGCTTTGTATACTCTGCCAGTGTGACCCTGCTTGCCACAGTTTCTGCATTCTTTATCTTTAAACCAACAATCATCAGGGTCATGTGACCTGTTCCCACAACGGTAACATTTCTTTCCTTCATTTCTGTTCAGTGACATTTTATTTGCAGCATATTCCAGAGATTTTTGTTGTATCTCTGAAGCACCACGTGCTGCTGTTTCCAATGATATTGCAATGTTCAGCGCCTTCTATAACGTAAGGTCTTTTTTCACCCAAGAGCTTCTTCTGTGTGGTTTCACAGTGCATGCCACACACTAACCTGTCCTTCAAAGAGGTTGTGCTGGAACTTTTGGAAAGCATCAAGTTGGATAAGGGTCCGGGACCAGATGAGATGTACTACAGGCTACTATGGGAGGTGAGGAAGGAGATTGCTGAGCCTCTGGCGATGATCTTTGCATCATCAGTGGGGACGGGAGAGGTTCTGGAGGATTGGAGGGTAGCAGATGTTGTTCCCTTATTCAAGAAAGGGAGTAGAGATAGCCCAGGAAATTATAGACCAGTGAGTCTTACTTCAGTGGTTGGTAAGTTGTTGGAGAAGATCCTGAGAGGCAGGATTTATGAACATTTGGAGAGGTATAATACGATTAGGAATAGTCAGCATGGCTTCGTCAAGGGCAAGTCATGCCTTATGAGCCTGATTGAATTTTTTGAGGATGTGACTAAACACATTGATGAAGGAAGTGCTTTAGATGTAGAGTATACGGATTTCAACAAGGCATTAGAGAAGGTACCCCATGTAAGGCTTATTGAGAAAGTAAGGAGGCATGGGATCCAAGGGGACATTGCTTTGTGGATCCAGAACTGGCTTGCCCACAGAAGGCAAAGAGTGGTTGTAGACGGGTCATATTCTGCATGGAGGTCGGTGACCAGTGGAGTGCCTCAGGGATCTGTTCTGGGACCCTTACTCTTCATGATTTTTATAAATGACCTGAATGAGAAAGTGGAGGGATGGGTTAGTAAGTTTGCTGATGACACAAAGGTTGGGGTTGTTGTGGATAGTGTGGAGGGCTGTCAAAGGTTACAGTCGGACATCGATAGGATGCAAAACTGGGCTGAGAAGTGGCAGGTGGAGTTCAACCCAGATAAGTGTGAGGTGGTTCATTTTGGTAGGTCAAATATGATGGCAAAATATAGTATTAACGGTAAGACTCTTGGCAGTGTGGAGGATCAGAGGGATCTTGGGGTCCGAGTCCATAGGACACTCAAAGCTGCTGCGCAAGTTGACTCTGTGGTTAAGAAGGCATACGGTGTATTGGCCTTCGTCAGTCATGGGTTTGAGTTTAAGAGCCGAGAGGTAATGTTGCAGCTGTATAGGACCCTGGTCAGACCCCACTTGGAGTACTGTGCTCAGTTCTGGTCGCCTCACTACAGGAAGGATGTGGAAGCCATAGAAAGGGTGCAGAGGAGATTTACAAGAATGTTGCCTGGATTGGGGAGCATGTCTAATGAGAACAGGTTGAGTACACTCGGCCTTTTCTCCTTGGAGCGATGGAGGATGAGAGGTGACCTGACAGAGGTATATTGATCATGTGGATAGTCAGAGGCTTTTTCCCAGGGCTGAAATGGTTGCCACAAGAGGACACAGGTTTAAGGTGCTGGGGAGTAGGTACAGAGGAGATGTCAGGGGTAAGTTTTTTACTCAGAGAGTGGTGAGTGCGTGCAATGGGCTGCCGGCAACAGTGGTGAAGGCGGATATGATAGGGTCTTTTAAGAGACTTTTAGATAGGTACATGGAGCTTAGTAAAATAGGGGGCTATGGGTAAGCCTAGTAATTTCTAAGAGAGGGACATATTCAGCACAACTCTGTGGGCCGAAGGGCCTGTATTGTGCTGTAGGTTTTCTATGTTTCTATGTTTTCGTGCACTCGATAGACCAGCTCCAAAATGACAATGTTCTGATAATTTGTGCAATTCAGCGCAATATTCAGAAATGCTTTCATTTTTGCTCTGATTCCATTTGTGAAATATAAATCTTTCAGCAATGACCAGTGGTTTGGGGTTTAAATTTTGGATCGGGACTACAGAGCGGCATGGGAGCTGAATTCTGAAGGAAGGCAGTCTTTTAAAAACTTCTTCAAGTGCAAGAAGGACGAAACCGCGCAGGCGCATGAAGAGGACAGCGTGGAGAGTTTAAAAAGGAGACCACCCTATACAGCAGGCACCTGTCAGAGCGGGCAGTGGAGTGAGTGGCAGCAGAGTGAAGGGCTTTGGCTTCAACGGGCTTCGGCAGTAAACGGGAAGAGGCGAGAGCCCTTTTACAAATTGGCCTGGACAGACAGGAACAGCAGGTCTCTCACAGCTAACGGTACGAGCTAAAGGTTTAAAAAGTTCGTCTGTTTGGTGCGGTAAGTGGGTGAGTAGACTTACTTTTCCTGTTTCATTCCTGTAGAATTAGGTAGCATGCCTGCAGGGTTAGTGCTTTGTTCAAGGGTGTCAGATGTGGGAATCCTGGGAGTCCTCCAGCCTCCTTGATGGCCACATCTGTGCCAGGTGCACCGAGATGCAGCTCCTCAGAGACCGTGTTAGGGATCTGGAGCTGCAGCTTGATGACCTACTGCTTATCAGGGAAAGTGAAGAGGTGATAGACAGGAGCTACAGGGAGGTAGTCATCCCGAGGCTACAGGGGTCAGAAAACCGGGTGACTGTAAGGAGAGGGAAGGGAAATGCCCGGATAGTGGAGAGCACCCCTGTGGCTGTCCCCCTCAGCAGCAAATATCTTGTTCTGGATACTGTTGAGGGGGATGACCTGACAGGGGATGCCCACGGTGACCGGGTCTCTGGCACTGAGCCTGGCACTGTTGTGCAGGAGAGAAGGAGGGAGAAGAGAAATGTGGTAGTCGTAGGGGATTCCACAGTCAGGGGAACAGACAGGAGATTCTGTGAGCCTGATAGAGATACCCTCATGGTGTGTTGCCTCCCAGGTGCCAGGGTACAGGATGTTTCAGATCGGGTCCAGAATATTCTGAAGGGGCAGGGTGAGCAGCCAGTTGCCTTGGTACATGTTGGTACCAATGACGTACATAGGAGAAGGGAGGAGGTCCTGAAGTGAGATTTCTGGGAGTTAGGAAGGAAGCTGAGAAGCAGGACCTCCAGGGTAGTAATCTCAGGATTACTACCTGTGCCACGTGCTAGCGAGGCCAAGAATAGTAGGATCAGGCAGATGAATGTGTGGCTGAGAGACTGGTGCAGGGGGCAGGGCTTCAGATTCTTGGATAATTGGGATCTCTTCTGGGGGAAGTATGACCTGTTCAAAATGGACAGGTTACACCCGAACCCGAAGGGGACCAATATCCAGGTGGGAAGGTTTAATAGAGCTGTTAGGGAGGGTTTAAACTAATTTGGCAGGGGGATGGGAACCGGAATGATAGAGCGGAGGAAGGGAAAAACAGAAATAAATCTAAGATAGTGAGCAGTAAAGATGTCAGGAAAGACAGGCAGGTGATGGGGCAAATTTGTAGCCATTGGGATGAGTTGCAGTGCAATAAAGTTGCAGTGAAATCAAAGCGAAAAGTACCAAATTACTGGTCATAAGGTGTTACACTTAAATGCACACAGCATAAGGAATAAGGTGGATGATCTTGTTGTACAGCTACAGATTGGCAGTTATGTTATTGTGGCCATCACTGAGACCTGGCTAAAGGATGAATGTCTCTGGGAGCTGAATGTCCAAGGTTACACGGAGTATCGGAAGGATAGGAAGGTAGGCAGAGGGGGAGGCATGGCTTTATTGGTAAGAAATGATATTAAATCTTTAGAAAGAGGTGATATAGGATCGAAGATGCAGAATCTTTATGGGTTGAGCTAAGAAATAGCAGGGGTAAAAGGACTCTGATGGTGGTTATTTATAGGCCTCCAAACAGCTGCAGTGATGTGGACTACAAATTACAACAGGAAATAGAAAAGGCTTGTCAGAAGGGCAGTGTTATGATAATTGTGGGGGATTTTAACATGCAAGTGGATTGGGAAAATCAGGTCGGCACTGGATCTCAAGAGAGAGAATTTGTAGAGTGTCTGCGAGATGGCTTTTTAGAACAGCTTGTTGTTGAGCCCACTAGGGGATCGGCTGTGCTGGATTGGGTATTGTGTAATGAACCAAAGGTGATTAGAGAGGTTGAGGTGAAAGAACCCTTAGGACGCAGTGATCATAACATGATTGAGTTCACTATGAAATTTGAAAAAGAGAAGCCAAAATCTGACCTGTCGGTATTTCGGTGGAGTAAAGGAAATTACAGTGGCATGAGAGAGGTACTGGCCAAAGTTGACTGGAATGGGACACTGGTGGGAAAGACAGCAGAGCAGCAGTGGCTGGAGTTTATGCGAGAAGTGAGGAAGATGCAAGACAGGTATTTTCCAAAAAAGAAGAAATTTTCAAATGGAAAAAGGATGCAACCGTGGTTGACAAGAGAAGTCAAAGCCAAAGTTAAAGCAAAGGAGAGAACATACAAGGAAGCAAAAATTAGTGGGAAGACAGAAGATTGGGAAGTTTTTAAAAGCTTACAAAAGGAAACTAAGAAGGTCATTAAGAGGGAAAAGATTAACTATGAAAGGAAGCTAGCAAATAATATCAAAGAGGATACTAAAAGCTTTTTCAAGTATATAAAGAGTAAAAGACAGGTGAGAGTAGATATGGGACCGATAGAAAATGATGCTGGAGAAATTATAATGGAAGATAAGGAGATGGCGAAGGAACTGAACGGGTATTTTGCATCAGTCTTCACTGAGGAAGACACAGCAGTATACCGGACACTCAAGGGTGGCAGGGAAGAGAAGTGTGCGCAGTCACAATTATGACAGAGAAAGTACTCAGGAAGCTGAATAGGCTAAAGGTAGATAAATCTCCTGGACCAGATGGAATGCACCCTCATGTTCTGAAGGAAGTAGCTGTGGAGATTGCGGAGGCATTAGCGATGATCTTTCAAAAATCGATAGATTCTGGCATGGTTCCGGAAGACTGGAAGATTGCAAATGTCACTCCGCTATTTAAGAAAAGGGCAAGGAAGCAAAAAGGAAACTATAGACCTGTTAGCTTGACATTGGTGGCTGGGAAGTTGTTGGAGTCGACTGTCAAGGATGAGGTTACAGAGTACCTGGAGGCATATGACAAGATAGGCAGAACTCAGCATGGATTCCTTAAAGGAAAATCCTGCCTGGCAAACCTATTACAATTTTTTGAGGAAATTACAAGTAGGCTAGACAAGGGAGATGAAGTGGATGTTGTATATTTGGATTTTCAGAAGGCCTTTGACCACACATGAGGCTACTTAACAAGATAAGAGCCCATGGAATTACGGGAAAGTTACATAGGTGGATAGAGCGTTGGCTGATTGGCAGGAAACAGAGAGTGGGAATAAAGGGATCCTATTCTGGTTGGCTGCCGGTTACCAGTGGTGTTCCACAGGGGTCCGTGTTGGGGCCGCTTCTTTTTACATTGTACATCAACGATTTGGATTATGGAATAGATGGCTTTGTGGCTAAGTTTGCTGATGATACGAAGATAGGTGGAGGGGCCGGTAGTGCTGAGGAAATGGAGAGTCTGCAAAGAGACTTGGTTAGATTGGGAGAATGAGCAAAGAAGTGGCAAATGAAGTACAATATTGGAAAGTGTATGGTTATGCACTTTGGCAGAAGAAATAAACGGGCAGACTATTATTTAAATGGGGAGAGAATTCAAAGTTCTGAGATGCAACGGGACTTGGGAGTCCTCGTACAGGATACCCTTAAAGTTAACCTCCAGGTTGAGTCGGTGGTGAAGAAGGCGAATGCAATGTTGGCATTCATTTCTAGAGGAATAGAGTATAGGAGCAGGGATGTGATGTTGAGGCTCTATAAGGCGCTGGTGAGACCTCACTTGGAGTACTGTGGGCAGTTTTGGTCTCCTTATTTAAGAAAGGATGTGCTGACATTGGAGATGGTACAGAGAAGATTCACTAGAGTGATTCCGGGGAATGAGAGGATTAACATATGAGGAACATTTGTCCGCTCTTGGACTGTATTCTTGGAGTTTAGAAGAATGAGGGGAGACCTCATAGAAACATTTTGAATGTTGAAAGTCATGGACAGGGTGGATGTGGCAAAGTTGTTTCCATGATGGGAGAGTCTAGTACGAGAGGGCATGACTTAAGGATTGAAGAGCGCCCATTCAGAACAGAAATGCAAAGAAATTTTTTTAGTCAGAGGGTGGTGAATCTATGGAATTTGTTGCCACGAGCGGCAGTGGAGGCCAAGTCATTGGGTGTATTTAAGGCAGAGATTGATAGGTATCTGAGTAGCCAGGGCATCAAAGGTTATGGTGAGAAGGGCAGGGGAGTGGGACTAAATAGGAGAATGGATCAGCTCATGATAAAATGGTGGAGCAGACTCGATGGGCTGAATGCTCCTTTGTCTTATGTCTTATGGTCTAAATGCTATTGGAGAGTGTGTACTATTTGCTTGAACGTTTTGTCCGCTGGCTTTTCAGGGGTTAACAAGCTCCGTAGCAGCCCTGTATGTTTTTACTCCCATAACACTGGAGTAAGACGCGGCTTTCTTTTCATCATTAACACCGTTAGCATCACATTATAACTCCACTCTCTCAATGTGTTACCCAGTTTTCAATGCTACTAATCAAATGCTGTAATGGGTTCCAATCATCACCATCTTTGTTATGTTAGTTTAGCCCCATTTTCCCTTGTTTTCTTTTTAGCCAGCAACTTGCAGTCACTGCATGTTCCACTTGACTCACGTGTCCTTTTTGCTAGCGCCACGAACGCACTCCATCTAGATGCGTGTGTCGCTCCTTTTCATCTCCCTTCTCTCTCTTCTCTTCCGAGTGTCGTTATCAACTAAAACACGGCGTTCCGATAAGATGTAGGTTCCTAATTCTCGTTGCCAACTTGTTGTATGTGTGGCCTGTTTACATAACTATGTTATTAATAAAAATGCTGGAGACGGGAACTAAGTTTCATGGTTCTTTACTGGTAGAGTCCGAACTCGACACACACAACAGATCAATACGCGTCTAATGGCGCATGCAACGATGTGTTACTACAACATAAAGTAGTCCCTTATTATAATGTAGGCTCTACGGTACAAAGTGAACATCACCGGTAACCTGCCAAGTCCAAACACATAGATGTCATGGCAAAACAGAAGCTCACTTCCTCAGGAGTCTGAAGGAATTTGAAGTGGACTGGGACCTGAGGGTTCGAAGGTCGGTGACATTCGGAGGAGACCGATGGTGGAAGAACGACTGCTGAGTGAGCTCCAACGTGACTTTGACTTGGCTTGGGCCCCTTGTTTTTGTTTATTTTCATTACTAACACTATATTCAGATTAAGATTCATAAAGTTCAATCATTTAATTGCATATGGTGTACTGTCTGATATCATGCGTTGTGGGTTTGTAACTGGGGGTACATCACACAGCATCCACACAAACGTGATTTCCCAGAAGGCTGTTTCCCGAGACGAACGCCAACTGGGTGAGCCTGAGGTTACATAGTCAATTGAAAAAGTACAGAGAAAATTTACAAGGGTGTTGCCAGGAGTTGAGGACCGGAGTTATAGAGAGAGGTTCAATAGGCTAGGACGTAGGAAAATGAGGGAAGATTTGAGGGGTAAAGATAAGATAATGCAAGCAGGCTCTTTGCACTGAAGTTGGGTGAGACTAGAACTAGAAGGGTTCATGTTACTACAACGTACTGGTGTGAGGAAATGATCTGTATGGATGGCAAGCAATACAGTTTTTCAGTTGGCCTTTGAACATAAACCGAGTACTCATTTTACCACTTGCTGCACTCCCTGTTAACCACGTGTGATTCATTACTAAAACAGCATGACCCCCTGAACTTCATCCATCTGCAGCCTCTCCTCATCTACACTTTCATTCCCCATAACAACACACTCCCCCACACTGAACTCCATCTGCCAAAATTTCACCCACGCCCTTGGGCTCTCTAAGCCTGTCACAGTTATCCCCATTACAACACGTCCTTCAACTTATTTTCATGTCAAAAATGCAACTTTGAATGTCTCCCTCCTCCACACCGTTAATAGAAGTCAAATTAATCAACACCAGGAAGTTTTTCTTGGGAGAATCCAGCATTTAGGTTTTGGCCTGTAAATACGTGCTTACTCCATCTCTGCCCTGTACATGTGAGAAGCAATCTAGCAGTCCATGCTAAAGCATATCCTCCAGTACCATAAATCCTTATCATAATGTTTTGTACATAGCATCCTGTCAATTAGAAATGCAATCCAAGCACACCACATTTTTCAGATTCCTCTCTGCCAACTCTGTTTATGACGTCCCCAGAATTCCAGAAAATTTGTCAAACATTAGTTTCCGTTCAGTAAACCATTTTCACTTGGGTTGATTAGATTAAGCCTCAGCAGATACCTATTTCTTCCTGTGTATAGATTCTGCATCTTGCTAACAGATGTTAAACCAATTGGCCTGCTGTCAGCTGCTTTGTAACTTGAAAATGGAATTCATTTACATTCAGACAATCCAACATTAAAGGGGCAATGTCTGTACAATAAATGCCCACCTACGTAAAAACTGAGGCACAGAATGAGACCCAATGTAAATTGCGTGTGGAACAAGCTGGCTGTCAGCTGAAGGGAATGCCATCGGATGCACCCTCCATCTACTAGAGCTAATGACGACTCCTGCTCTGAAACGCAGTGGCGTGTCTTTCCTCAGCTGTAAAAATATTCCGAGCGGTTGCAGTTTTCACTCTGGAAATGTTCGTGGACCAGTTTCCGAACCCTATTCATCAGTTCTTCATGTACCAATGAATCAGCACAACAGGCAATAATGCTCAGTCTTCCAGTGAGTCGAGAATGTCCTGATGGCACTTACAATAGACAGGATGAAACCAGTAGAGGGGGGAGTACAATAGACAGGATGAAACCAGTAGAGGGGGGAGTACAATAGACAGGATGAAACCAGTAGGGGGGAGTACAATAGACAGGATGAAACCAGTAGAGGGGGGAGTACAATAGACAGGATGAAACCAGTAGAGGGGGGAGTACAATAGACAGGATGAAACCAGTAGGGGGGAGTACAGTAGACAGGATGAAACCAGTAGTGGCGGGGGGGGGGAGTACAATAGACAGGATGAAACCAGTAGTGGGGGGGGGGGAGTACAATAGACAGGATGAAACCAGTAGTGGGGGGGAGTACAATAGACTGGATGAAACCAGTGGTGGGGGAGTACAATAGACAGGATGAAACCAGTAGTGGCGGGGGGGGGGGAGTACAATAGACAGGATGAAACCAGTAGTGGGGGGGGGGAGTACAATAGACAGGATGAAACCAGTAGTGGGGGGGAGTACAATAGACTGGATGAAACCAGTGGTGGGGGAGTACAATAGACAGGATGAAACCAGTAGGGGGGAGTACAATAGACAGGATGAAACCAGTGGGGGGGGGGAGTACAGTAGACAGGATGAAACCAGTAGAGGGGGAGTACAATAGACAGGATGAAACCAGTAGAGGGGGGAGTACAATAGACAGGATGAAACCAGTAGTGGGGGGGGAGTACAATAGACTGGATGAAACCAGTAGAGGGGGGAGTACAATAGACAGGATGAAACCAGTAGGGGGGGGGAGTACAATAGACAGGATGAAACCAGTGGGGGGGGAGTACAATAGACAGGATGAAACCAGTAGTGGGGGGGAGTACAATAGACTGGATGAAACCAGTGGGGGGGGGGGGAGTACAATAGACAGGATGAAACCAGTAGGGGGGGGGTACAATAGACAGGATGAAACCAGTAGGGGGGGAGTACAGTAGACAGGATGAAACCAGTGGGGGGGGTACAATAGACAAGATGAAACCAGTAGGGGGGGAGTACAGTAGACAGGATGAAACCAGTAGAGGGGGGAGTACAGTAGACAGGATGAAACCAGTAGAGGGGGGAGTACAGTAGACAGGATGAAACCAGTAGAGGGGGGAGTACAGTAGACAGGATGAAACCAGTAGGGGGGAGTACAATAGACAAGATGAAACCAGTAGAGGGGGGGGTACAATAGACAGGATGAAACCAGTAGAGGGGGGAGTACAGTAGACAGGATGAAACCAGTAGAGGGGGGGAGTACAGTAGACAGGATGAAACCAGTAGGGGGGAGTACAATAGACAGGATGAAACCAGTGGGGGGGGGGGTACAATAGACAGGATGAAACCAGTAGAGGGGGGGGGGGGAGTACAATAGACAGGATGAAACCAGTAGGGGGGAGTACAGTAGACAGGATGAAACCAGTAGTGGGGGGGGGGAGTACAATAGACAGGATGAAACCAGTAGGGGGGAGTACAATAGACAGGATGAAACCAGTAGGGGGGGGGGAGTACAATAGACAGGATGAAACCAGTAGGGGGGGGGGAGTACAATAGACTGGATGAAACCAGTGGGGGGGGGAGTACAATAGACAGGATGAAACCAGTAGTGGGGGGGGGGAGTACAATAGACTGGATGAAACCAGTAGAGGGGAGTACAATAGACAGGATGAAACCAGTAGAGGGAGTACAATAGACAGGATGAAACCAGTGGGGGGGGGAGTACAATAGACAGGATGAAACCAGTAGGGGGGGGGAGGACAGTAGACAGGATAAAACCAGTAGAGGGGAGTACAATAGACAGGATGAAACAGTAGGGGGGAGTACAATAGACAGGATGAAACCAGTAGTGGCGGGGGGGGGAGTACAATAGACAGGATGAAACCAGTAGTGGGGGGGGGGGAGTACAATAGACAGGATGAAACCAGTAGTGGGGGGGAGTACAATAGACAGGATGAAACCAGTGGTGGGGGGGAGTACAATAGACAGGATGAAACCAGTAGTGGGGGGGAGTACAATAGACAGGATGAAACCAGTGGGGGGGGGAGTACAGTAGACAGGATGAAACCAAGTAGAGGGGGAGTACAATAGACAGGATGAAACCAGTAGAGGGGGGAGTACAATAGACAGGATGAAACCAGTAGAGGGGGGAGTACAGTAGACAGGATGAAACCAGTGGGGGGGGGGGGGAGTACAATAGACAGGATGAAACCAGTGGGGGGGGGGGAGTACAATAGACAGGATGAAACCAGTAGTGGGGGGGGGGGAGTACAGTAGACAGGATGAAACCAGTAGTGGGGGGGAGTACAATAGACTGGATGAAACCAGTGGGGGGGGGAGTACAATAGACTGGATGAAACCAGTGGGGGGGGAGTACAATAGACTGGATGAAACCAGTAGTGGGGAGGGGGGAGTACAATAGACAGGATGAAACCAGTAGGGGGGGGGAGTACAATAGACAGGATGAAACCAGTGGGGGGGAGTACAATAGACAGGATGAAACCAGTAGTGGGGGGGAGTACAATAGACTGGATGAAACCAGTGGGGGGGGGGGAGTACAATAGACAGGATGAAACCAGTAGTGGGGGGGAGTACAATAGACAGGATGAAACCAGTAGGGGGGGGGAGTACAATAGACAGGATGAAACCAGTGGGGGGGGAGTACAATAGACAGGATGAAACAGTAGTGGGGGGGAGTACAATAGACTGGATGAAACCAGTGGGGGGGGAGTACAATAGACTGGATGAAACCAGTGGGGGGGGAGTACAATAGACTGGATGAAACCAGTGGGGGGGGGAGTACAATAGACTGGATGAAACCAGTGGGGGGAGTAGGGGGGGGGTACAATAGACAGGATGAAACCAGTAGGGGGGGAGTACAGTAGACAGGATGAAACCAGTAGTGGGGGGGAGTACAATAGACTGGATGAAACCAGTGGGGGGGGGAGTACAATAGACAGGATGAAACCAGTGGGGGGGGGTACAATAGACAGGATGAAACCAGTAGGTGGGGGGGGGGGAGTACAATAGACAGGATGAAACCAGTAGGGGGGAGTACAATAGACTGGATGAAACCAGTGGGGGGGGGGAGTACAATAGACAGGATGAAACCAGTAGTGGGGGGGGGAGTACAATAGACAGGATGAAACCAGTAGTGGGGGGGGGAGTACAATAGACTGGATGAAACCAGTGGGGGGGGGGAGTACAATAGACAGGATGAAACCAGTGGGGGGGGGGGAGTACAATAGACAGGATGAAACCAGTAGGGGGGGGGGTACAATAGACAGGATGAAACCAGTAGAGGGGGGAGTACAGTAGACAGGATGAAACCAGTGAGGGGGGGGGTACAATAGACAGGATGAAACCAGTAGGGGGGAGTACAATAGACAGGATGAAACCATTAGAGGGGAGTACAATAGACAGGATGAAAACCAGTGGGGGGGGGGAGTACAATAGACAGGATGAAACCAGTAGGGGGGGGGGAGTACAATAGACTGGATGAAACCAGTAGGGGGGAGTACAATAGACAGGATGAAACCAGTAGGGGGGAGTACAATAGACAGGATGAAAACCAGTAGTGGGGGGGGGGGGGGGAGTACAATAGACAGGATGAAACCAGTAGTGGGGGGGAGTACAATAGACTGGATGAAACCAGTAGAGGGGAGTACAATAGACAGGATGAAACCAGTAGAGGGGAGTACAATAGACAGGATGAAACCAGTAGGGGGGGGGGAGGACAGTAGACAGGATAAAACCAGTAGAGGGGAGTACAATAGACAGGATGAAACCAGTAGAGGGGAGTACAATAGACAGGATGAAACCAGTAGAGGGGAGTACAATAGACAGGATGAAACCAGTAGGGGGGGGGGGGGAGTACAATAGACAGGATGAAACCAGTAGGGGGGGAGTACAATAGACAGGATGAAACCAGTAGGGGAGGAGTACAATAGACAGGATGAAACCAGTAGGGGGGGAGTACAGTAGACAGGATGAAACCAGTAGAGGGGAGTACAATAGACAAGATGAAATAGAGAAATGTTGTAGACAGTGTGAGTGGGATTATAGACGGGTGATAGAGAAGGGACGCACTCAGACTGATGGTTTGAGATGTGTCTATTTTAATGCAAAGGAGTATTATGAACAAAGTGGATAAGCTTAGAGTGCTGATCAGTACTTGGAGCTATGATGTTGAGTTGTGGCCATTACAGAGACTTGCATGGCTCAGGGGCAAGAAGGGCTACTTAGGCTTTAGCTGTTTCAGAAAGGACAAGAAGGGAGGCGAGAGAGCTGGGGCGTGGCACTGTTGATCAGAGATAGTGTCACAGCTGCAGAAAAGGAAGAAGTCATGGTGGGATTGTCTCTGTGGGTGGACATTAAGTACAGGAGGCAACAATAACTCTGCTGGGTGTTTTTTATAGGACCATCCAATGGTAATAGGGTCATTGAGGAGTCGATAGGGAGACAGATTCTGTAACGGTGCAATAATAGCAAGGTTGTTTGCTGGGAGATTTTAGTTTCCTAAATGTCGATAGGCATCTCCCTAGAGAGAGGGGTTTAGGATGGGGTGGAATTTGTTAGGCGTGTCCAGGTAGGTTTCTTGACACAATATCTAGATAAACCTACAAGAGGAGAGGCTGTACTTGTTCTGATACTGGGAAATGAACCTGGTCCGGTGACAGATCTCTCAGTGGGAGAGCATTTTGGATATAGTGATCACAGCTGAGGCATTGATTGCAAGGACAGTTAGAGGCTGAAATGGCTAGTACAAGAGGGCACAGTTTTAAGGTGCTTGGAAGTAGGTACAGAGGAGATGTCAGGGGTAAGTTTTTTAAGCATAGAGTGGTGAGTGCGTGGAATGGGCTGCCGGCAATGGTGGTGGAGGCAAAGATCATAGGGTCTTTTAAGAGACTCCTGGATAGGTACATGGAGCTGCGAAAAATCGATGGCTATGGGTAACCCTAGGTAATTTCTAAAGTAGTATATGTTCGGCACAGCATTGTGGGCCGAAGGGCCTGTGTTATGATGTAGGTTTTCTATGTTTCTACAATTCTATCTCTTTTACCATGGCATTGGAGGGGGATAGGAACAGACAAGTTAGGAAAGTTTTTAATTGGAGTAAGGGGAAATAAGAAATATCAGGCAGGAACTTGGAAGCATAAATTGGGAAGAGATGTTCTCAGGGAAATGTACAGTAGAAATGTGGCAAATGTTCAGGGGATATTTGCACGAAGTTCTGCATAGAGACAGGAAAAGGATGGTAGGGTACAGGAACCGTAGTGTACAAAGGCTGTTGAAAATCTAGTCAAGAGAAGCTTATGAAAGGTTCAAAATCTAGGTAATGTTAGAGATCTAGAAAATTATAAGGCTAGCAGGAAAGAGGTTAAGAATGGAATTAGGAGAGCCAGAAGCAGCCATGAGAAGACCTCGGCGAGTAGGATTAAGGAAAACCCCAAGGCATTCTACAAGTATGCGAAGAGCAAGAGATAAGATGTGAGAGAATAGGACCAATCAAACGTGACAGTGGAAAAGTGTGTATGGAACTGGAGGAGATAGCAGATGTACTTAATGAATACTTTGCTTCAGTATTCACTATGGAAAAGGAGATGACTTACAGTGGCCTGAAAAGCTTGAGATACAGATTCTAAGAAAGAGGATGTGCTGGAGCTACTGGAAAGCATGAAGTTGGATAAGTCCCCGGGACTGGATAAAATGTACCCCAGGCTACTGTGGGAGGTGAGGGAGAAGATTGCTGAGCCACTGACAATGATCTTTGCATCATCAATGGGGACGGGAGAGGTTCCGGAGGATTAGAGGGTTGCAGATGTTGTTCTCTTATTCAAGAAGGCAGTAGAGATAGCCCAGGAAATTATAGACCAATGAGTTTTACTTCGGTGGTGGGTAAGTTGATGGAGAAAATCCTGAGAGGCAGGATTTATGAACATTTGGAGAGGTATAATATGATTAAGAATAGTCAGCATAGCTTTGTCAAAGGCAGGTCGTGCCTTACGAGCCTGACTGAATTTTTAAGGATGTGACTAAACACATGATGAAGGTAGAGCAGTAGATGTAGTGTATATGGATTTCAGCAAGGCATTTGATAGGTACCCCATGCAAGGTTTATTGAGAAAGTAAGGAGACATGGGATCCAAGGGGACATTGCTTTGTGGATTCAGAACTGGCTTGCCCACAGAAGACAAATAGTGGTTGTAGACGGGTCATATTCTGCATGGAGGTTGGTGACCAGTGGTGTGCCTCAGGGATCTGTTCTGGGACCACTACTCTTTGTGATTTTTATAAATGACCTGGATGAGGAAGTGGAGGGATGAGTTAGTAAAATTGATGATGACACAAAGGTTGGGGGTGTTGTGGATAGTGTGGAGGGCTGTCAGAGGTTACAGGGGACATTGATAGGATACAGAACTGGGCTGAGAAGTGGCAGATGGAGTTCAACCCAGATAAGTGTGAGGTGGTTCATTTTTGGTATGTCAAATATGATGGCAGAATATAGTGTTAATGGTAAAAACTCTTGGCAATGAGGAGGATCAGAGGGATCTTGGGATCCGAGTCCATAGGACACTCAAAGCTGCTGCGCAGGTTGACTCTGTGGTTAAGAAGGCATACGGTGCATTGGCCTTCATCAACTGTGGGATTGAGTTTAAGAGCTGAGAGGTAATGTTACAGCTTTATAGGACCCTGGTCAGCCCCCACTTGGGGTACTGTGCTCAGTTCTGGTCACCTCACTACACTGGGATGTGGAAAGTATAGAAAGGATGCAGAGGAGATTTACAAGGATGTTGCCTGGATTGGGGAGCATGCCTTATGAGAATAGGTTGTGAGTGAATTTGGCCTTTTCTCCTTGGAGTGACAGAGGATGAGAGGTGACCTGATAGAGGTGTATAAGATGATGAGAGGCACTGATCCTGTGGATAGTCAGAGGCTTTTTCCAGGGCTGAAATGGCTAACATGAGAGAGCACAGTTTAAGGTGCTTGGAAGTAGGTACAGAGGAGATGTCAGGGGTACGTTTTTTATGCCGAAAGTGGTGAGTGCGTGGAATGCACTGCTGGCAACGGTGGTGGAGGCGGATACAATAGGGTCTTTTAATAGACTCTTGGATAGGTACAAGCAGCTTAGAAAAATAGAGGGCTCTGGGTAACCCTAGGTAATTTCTAAAGTAAGTACATGTTCAGCACAGTATTGTGGGCCGAAGGGCCTGTACTGTGCTGTAGGTTTTCTCTGTTTCTCTGTGAACCAGTAGGGTGGGGAGGCGCACAATTGTTTGCATGCAGTGATAAAACAAAGAATCATTTAATGCATTGCTCCATTTACGCATTATGGTTTGCTGGTTTGTATTGGAAATACATTTCATAAAGTGCAGTGACAAAATTTGAATGCTCCACATACAGATGATTTCACCACATCGGAGAATTGAAGCAGTGCAGAATAAACCAGAGCAAATGCAAAATAACTGCTGCAGGGACAGAGGAAGAGCAAAGCGGGCAGACAATATGGTGCAAAGCCATTTTGAGGTAAATCGTGAGGTTAAGAGTCCATTGCATTGCACCAAGGGACAGTTCAATAGTATTATAACAGTGGAATAGAAGCTGTCCTTGATCCCAGTGTATAACAGTGGGGTAGCAACTGCCCTTGATCCCAGTGTATAACAGTGGAGTAGAAGCTGTCCTTGAACCCAGTATATAACAGTGGGATTGAAGCTGCCCTTGATCCCAGTGTATAACAGTGGGGTAGAAACTGCCCTTGATCCCAGTGTATAACAGTGGGGTAGAAACTGCTCTTGATCCTAGTGTATAACAGTGGGTAGAAACTGCCTTTGATCCCAATGTATAACAGTGGGTTCAAAGCTGCCCTTGAACCCAGTGTATAACAGTGGGATTGAAGCTGCCCTTGATCCCAGTGTATAACAGTGGGATTGAAGCTGCCCTTGATCCCAGTGTATAACAGTGGGGTAGAAACTGCCCTTGAACCCAGTGTATAACAGTGGGATTGAAGCTGCCCTTGATCCCAGTGTATAACAGTGGGATTGAAGCTGCCCTTGATCCCAGTGTATAACAGTGGGATTGAAGCTGCCCTTGATCCCAGTGTATAACAGTGGGGTAGAAACTGCCCTTGATCCCAGTGTATAACAGTGAGGTAGAAGTTGTCCTTAATCCCAGTGTATAACAGTGGACTAGAAACCGTCCTTGATCCCAGTGTATAACAGTGGGGTAGAAACTGCCCTTGATCCCAGTGTATAACAGTGGGGTAGAAACTGCCCTTGATCCCAGTGTATAACAGTGGGGTAGAAACTGCCTTTGAACCCAGCGTATAACAGTGGGATCGAAGTTGTCCTTGATCCCAGTATATAACAGTGGGATTGAAGCTGCCCTTGATCCCAGTATATAACAGTGGAATAGAAACTTCCCTGATCACAGTGTATAACAGTGGACTAGAAACTGTCCCTTAACCCAGTGTATAACAGTGGGGTAGAAACTGCCTTTGAACCCAGCGTATAACAGTGGGATCGAAGTTGTCCTTGATCCCAGTATATAACAGTAGGATTGAAGCTGCCCTTGATCCCAGTATATAACAGTGGAATAGAAACTTTCCCTGATCACAGTGTATAACAGTGGACTAGAAACTGTCCTTAACCCAGTGTATAACAGTGGGGTAGAAACTGTCCTTAACCCAGTGTATAACAGTGGGGTAGAAACTGCCCTTGATCCCAGTGTATAACAGTGGAATAGAAACTGCTCTTGATCCCAGTGTATAACAGTGGAATAGAAACTGCCCTTGATCCCAGTGTATAACAGTAAGGTAGAAGCTGTCCTTGATCCCAGTGTATAACAGTGGGGTAGAAGCTGTCCTTGATCCCAGTGTATAACAGTGGGGTAGAAGCTGTCCTTAATCCCAGTGTGTGACAGTGGACTAGAAACTGTCCTTGATCCCAATGTATAACAGTGGAGTAGAAACTGTCCTTGATCCCAGTGTATAACAGTGGAGTAGAAACTGCCCTTGATCCCAGTGTATAACAGTGGGATCGAAGCTGACTTTGATCCCAGTGTATAACAGTGGAGTAGAAACTGCCCTTGATCCCAGTGTATAACAGTGGGGTAGAAACTGCCCTTGATCCCAGTGTATAACAGTGGAGTAAAAACTTTCCTTGATCCCAGTGAATAACAGTGAGGTAGAAACTGCCCTTGATCCCAGTGAATAACAGTGAGGTAGAAACTGCCCTTGATCCCAGTGTATAACAGTGGAGTAGAAACTGCCCTTGATCCCAGTGTATAACAGTGGAGTAGAAGCTGCCCTTGATCCCAGTGTATAACAGTGGGTAGAAGCTGCCCTTGATCCCAGTATATAACAGTGGGATCGAAGCTGCCCTTGATCCCAGTGTATAACAGTGGGATTGAAACTGCCCTTGATCCCAGTACATAACAGTGGGATTGAAGCTGCCCTTGATCCCAGTGTATAACAGTGGATAGAAGCTGCCCTTGATCCCAGTGTATAACAGTGGGATCGAAGCTGTCCTTGATCCCAGTCTATAACAGTGGGGTAGAAACTGTCCTTTCTGCCCTATAGCTTGATGGCTGTGCTGAGGTGATCTGAGAAAGTGCTTGTGAGGTTCTATCGTAACTTCAACTAACAGATTATTCTTACCCGAGATAGCAAAATTACTCCATTCAAAAGAGCAATTTAACATCGCACTGGTCAGTATGCTAAACATATGGTGATGGGTATCTGGTGCAGCCCAACTCGATAACCTGACTTCACAGTCTCTCCTGTTATCGCTAACTTCATTCTACCTGCCACCCCCCCCCCACCCCACCTCTTGACTCCTCCTGAACCAGAGGCTGCATTGGGATCTGGATACCCTGGCCTGAGTACTCATTGATATAATTTCAGGAGATATCTCTCATTAATTTTGATCATTGCACCTATAGGGAGTGTAACTCCTCTGTCCAAAACTGCAAGATACTGCAGCGAGTTGTGGAGCAGCTCAGCACATCACGGAAACCATGAACTCTGTCTACAACTCTCAGTGTCTATCAGCCCCAATGTGCCATTGACTTGAAACATTAACTGCGTTTCTCTAACCGCAGGTGCTGCCTGACCTGTTGAATATCTCAGACCACGCCCTTTGATTTCAATCTCCCTGCTGTTGTTGTGCCTCTGCACCTCACAGTTCCATAGTTTCTTCTCCAGCAGCCCCATTCATCCCCATCCATGCCCGCTCCTCAAGGGCCTGGAAAGGATCAGGCAGTTGTATTACCTGCAAAATCCTGCTCTCCACTCATCACACTCACTCCCTGTTCACTTCCAAGCACAACTCTATTGTCCACAACTCATCATTTCACTTACCCAGTTCTGATGGCTGGACTCTTGTCCGAAACATTTGTTTTTCTCTCTCAGTTTCCACAGATGCTGCCTGACCAGCAGGTTGTTTCCCATGCTTTCAGTTTTTATTTCAGATTTCCAACATCTGCAGTTTTGGGGTGTTGATGAGGTTCCCTACCACTCCCAATTCTCAGCACAGCCTTGTGTCTTGGGTCAGTTTAAGGAAAGATTCAAACTCTGACCTGGCACAGTACTCCCAGTCTATGAGTCGGGTACCCCTGCCCTTTGTGTCCTCTGGGATCTGAACAACCAACAGTAGGCAGCAGGTAAATGTCACCAACGATGTCTCCATGGAGTCCTCCAAATGCACTGGAGCATGCAGTGAAGTGCCCTGCCCCAGTTACACTGGTCAGCCGCACTGGGCAGTGTTTGTGTTTGTGTACTGACCTTGTGTCCCAACAGCAGAATGACAACATAGCTTTTGATTGTGTACATTTTTATCAGTTGAATCAGAATCAGGTTAATTATCTCTGACATGTCATGAAATGTGTTTTATGGCAGAGGTACATTAAAACTACGATAAGTTACCACTACCCTCCTCTGGTTGGCGGAACTGGTTCTCACACTTAATAACTTTTCATTTGGCTCTTCCCACTTTCTTCAGACCAAGGGTGTAGTTATGGGCACTCGCATGGGCCCCACTATGACTGCCTCTTCGTTGGTTATGTGGAACAGTCTGTGCTCCAAACCTGTTCTGGTACTGCTCCCCAACTTTTCCTTCGGTACATTGATGACTACATTGGTGCTGCTTCCTGAACCCATGCTGAGCTTGTCAATTTCATCAACTTTACTTCAAACTTTCACCCAGCCCTCAAATTCACTTGGTCCATCTCGGACACTTCTCTCCCCTTTCTCGATCTCTTGGTCTCCATCTCTGGAGACAGACTGTCCACTGACATCTTCTACAAGCCCACTGACTCTCATAACTACCTCGACTATACCTCTTCCCACTCTGCCACATGGAAAAATGCTATTCCCTATTCCCAGTTCCTCCATCTCCACCGCATCTGCTCCCAGGATGAGGCTTTCCGTTCCAGGACATCTCAAATGTCCTCTTTCTTTAAGGATCCTGGTTTCCCTTCTGCTGTCTTCAATGATGGCCTCACCCGCATCTCCTCCATTTCCCGCACTTGGGCCCTCACCCCATCCTCCCCTCACAACAACAGGGACAGAGTTCCCTTTGTCCTCACCTACCACCCCACCAGCCTCCGGATCCAGCACATTATCCTCTGCAACTTCCGCCACCTTCAACAGGACCCCACCACTAAGCACATCCTTCCCTCTCTACCCCTCTCCACTTTCCACAGGGATCGTTCCCTCTACAACTCCCTGATCCACGCATCCCTCCCCACAGATCTCCCACCCAGCACTGTCCCTGTAAGCGTAAGTGCTACACCTGTCCCTATACCTCCTCTCTCACCACCATTCAGGGCCCCAAACAGATCTTCCAGGTGAGGCAACACTTCACTTGTGAGTCTGTTGGGGTCATCTATTGCATCCAGTGCTCCCGGTGCGGTCTCCTCTACATCGGTGAGACCCGACGCAGATTGGGGGACCGCTTCGTCGAGCACCCCCGCTCTGTCCGCCACAACAGACAGGATCTCCCGGTTGCCACCCACTTCAACTCTGCTTCACATTTCCATTCAGGTATGTCCATACATGGCCTCCTCTACTGCCATGATGAGGCTAAACTCAGGTTGGAGGAGCAACACCTCATATACCGTCTAGGTAGTCTCCAGCCCCTTGGTATGAACATTGAATTCTCCAACTTCCGGTAATCCCTCCCCCTCCCTTCCCCTCCCTTCCCCTATCTCTATTTCACTCTGCCCCCTATTCCAGCTGCCTACTACCTCCCTCATGGTCCTGCCTCCTTCTACTACCCATTGTGTTTTCCCCTATTCCTTCTTCACCTTTCCTGCCTATCACCTCCCTGCCTCCCCTCCCCCACCCCTTTATCTTTCCCCTTACTGGTTTTTCACCTGGAACCTACCAGCCTTCTCCTTCCCACCCTCCCCCCACCTTCTTTATAGGGCCTCTGCCCCTTCCCCCTTCAGTCCTGACGAAGGGTCTCGACCCGAAACGTTGACTGATCGTTTCCACGGATGCTGCCCGACCTGCTGCGTTCCTCCAGCGTGTTGTGAATGATAAGTTACAAAAGAAATGTGGAAAAGAGGAATAGCAAGGCAGTGTTGATGGGCTCATGGACCATTCAGAAATCTGATGGCTGAGGAGAGGAAGCTGTTTTAAATGTTGAGTGTGGGCCTTCAGGCTCCTGTACCTGCCCCCGATGGTGGTAACGAGAAGAGGGCATGTCCCAGGTGGCAAGGGTCCTTAATGATGGATGCTGACTTCCTGAGGCACTGCTTCTTGAGAATGTCTTCAGTGGTGGGGAGCTGGTTGTGTCTGCAGTCCTCTGCAGCTTATTGTGATCCTTTACTTTGGAGGATCCGGACCAGATGTCATACAACCAGTCGGGATTCTCTGCACCCATTTTCAAGACTTTGGTGACATACTAAATCCTCTTAAACCCCTAATTAAGTGGAGCTGCTGGCATGCCTTCTTTGTAGTTGCATCATTTGTTGGGCCCAGGAGGAACCCTGTCTGAGATGTTGACACCCGGGAACCCTTCGATGAGTATGATGAGAGCCCTTGGTAAGGATGGTTAGGACCCAAATGCTCAAGTATCCAAGACAAGTATTGAGACACTGTACAAAACTGAAACAAGAACTGGACACAAACAAAATGCTGGATGATATCTCTAGTTGGCTTATGATTGGGCACTGAGGCTCTGCTCAGGTGATCTTTAAATACTAAATTCTTGGCACCAAAACACGATTGCAAATTAATGGGACGGTCCTGAACTCTTAAAGCCAGCTATCCCTACTCCAGAGAGTTAGACCATCTAAACCCCAAGAGCTGATGCGGTTGTGTGCATCTTGTAACAATAAGGGCTAGTATGTTTTCACCTGACTTCCCTTTTCTGATGTCCACAATCATTTCTTTGGTTTTACTGTTGCTGGGGGGTTGGGAGTGGCATGGGGGTGGTGGTGGGTGGGGGAACAGATCAAGAACTCTACAGAACTCTCATAACAAGCAGAGGACTGAAGGAAAACTGTTAAGATTGCCTAACACAGACCTCTAGTTGCACCAATAATACTTGCAAGCTGAATAAACATGATACTAGTCAAGTAAGCAGCATTCTAGTCCAAGTCCCATCATTGAAAGAGATAAGTAAATGGATAAAGAAAAGGTTCCAGGAAGTTCTCAAAGCTTCTTTGAATCAGTGCATCATCCCCAATAACTTCTGGGAATGAATGATTCATAATTCTTTCCCTCTCTCCCTCCACCCTGAGGAGATTTCTGGTTGAGATTATGGTCACATATCAGGAGTTGGAATTGGACAGTTTGTTATTAATCACATGTACCGAAACAGTGAAAATCTGGTCTTGGAGACTGTCCATACAGATCAGAGCATCACCATTGCATTGAGTTAGAGCAAGGTGCATACTGTAAAACAGTAACAATGTGTAACAGCTGCAGAGAAAGTACAGTGCCGGCAAATAGTAAGCTGCAAGATCAAAATGAGTAGCTTGGGAGGTGAAGAGTCCATCTTATACCAGGCAACCATTTAATGGGGTAGAAGCTGTCTTTGAACCTGATGGTTTGCACTTGCAGGCTTTAGCATCCTCTGTCTAATGGAAGAGGGGAGAAGAGGGAATGTCCGGAATGGAAGGGACTGATTATACTTTACTGAGACATCGAGAAGTGCAGACCAAGTCTGGTTTCCATTACGTGCTGATCTGTGCTCACAACTCTCTGTAGTTGCTGCGATCACAGGCAGAGTCGTGAAGCATTGATGAAATTTGCTAAAGGTTGATGAGGACATGTTGGATTTCTTTAACTTTCTTGACCATGGTGTCTAAGAGGTTGGACTGGGACTTCACTCTGAAGAACTTGGAGCTCTCAACACGGTTGAAATCAGCACCATTGATGTAAACTGAATCCCATACACCTGCCTTCTCTCCATATCCTTTGATGCCCTGACCGATCAGGAAACTATCGACTCCCACCTTAAATATATCCATGGATTTGGCCTCCACTGCAGTCTGTGGCAGAGCATTCCACAGATTCATTACGCTCTGGCTAAAATAAAAATTCTCCTTATCTCTGTTCTAAAAGGTCATCCCTCAATTTTGAGGCTGTGCCTTCTAGTTCTGGATACCCCTACCGTAGGAAACATCCTCTCCTCATCCACCCTATCTAGTCCTCTCAACATTCAGTAGTTTTTTATATATTTTTTAATACTTTATTTACAATTTTCAGTTTTACAAAGACAAAATATATTGAAGATGTACAAAACAATACAAAGGAAATACAGCTCCGGGTGGAGCACAGACACAACAGATTAAAAACAAAAAACAAAAAGGCTGCCAGACAATTTACAAGATTACATAAATAAACTTTCAGATAAAGAGTTGACACAATAGTGACATCACAGAAGCAATGTAAAATAAAATGAATAAAGGAATCCGGTTAGGCACCACACCTGCTCATGAGACTAGACAGGTCAAGGTCACTATGTATGAGAGGTAATATGACACTGAGCCAGTAAGGGTCTCCATATTCTCTCAAATGTATTCTGTGTATTGGGTTTGCGCAGACGCACTCTTTCCATTTGTATAATAGACAACATCTCCTTGAGCCAGTGTGCGAAGGTGGGTGGAGTAGCAGACTCCCAGGTCAGAAGAGTAAGTTTCCTAGCCACCACCATTCCGAGGTGCAGAGCAATCTGCACGTCATGCGGCAACTCAAGAGCCTCTGCAGAGCATCCAAAGATGGCGAGCTTGTGATTGGGCTGAATGTCTCTCGAACAGACTTTTGAGAGCCACTCAAAAATTGCAGTCCAAAGTTGAATAATGTAGGGCAAAACCAGAAATTCAGGAGACGCAGATGGGAAGATGCGATTCTGAGATTCAGTTTTGTTTTTGAATAATGCAATCTATGCATCACCTTGTACTGGATTAACCTGTAGCGTGAATTAATAGAACAACAGTGAACCCGGGACATTGCCTCCTCCCAAAGTTCCGCTGTTATCTCTGAGTTCAAGTCCCTGGCCCAGGCTTCCCTAATAAAATCTGTAGAAACCAAAGGGGTAAAGCAATTCACAAATTTTGATATTAACTGTTTGGAGTCTGGAGGGAGCAAGAGGTTTTCAAATAAAGGATGGGTGGTGGAGGTAGGCTCGAAGTGTGGGCACTTTTCCTTGACGTAGTGTCTGACTTGGAGATAGCGAAAAAAATGTGAATTTGGAAGGTTGAACTTAGTGCTTAATTGTGTGAATGATGCAAATTGGCCGTCGATGTACAGATCTAAAAAAGTTTTGATATCTCTCGTAAACACAAAATAATCTGCACATTCTGAAGTCAAAGCAACACTCACAACACGCTGGAGGAACTCAGCAGGTTGGGCAGCATCCGTGGAAAAGATCGGTCAAAGTTTCGGGCCGGAACCCTTCGTCAGGACTGTAGAGGGGAGGGTCAGAGGCCCTATCAAGAAGGTGGGGGAAGGGTGGGAAGGAGAAGGCTGGTAGGTTCCAGGTGAAAAACCAGTAAGGGGAAAGATAAAGGGGCGGGGGAGGGGAAGCAGGGAGGTGATAGGCAGGAAAGGTGAAGAAGGAATAGGGGAAAACACAATGGGTAGTAGAAGGAGGCAGAACCATGATGGAGGTGATAGGCAGCTGGGGGAGGGGGCAGAGTGGAATAGGGATAGAGGAAGGGAGGGGGAGGGAATTACTGGAAGTTCGAGAATTCTATGTTCATACCAAGGGGCTGGAGACTACCTAGACGGTATATGAGGTGTTGCTCCTCCAACCTGAGTTTAGCCTCATCATGGCAGTAGAGGAGGCCATGTATGGACATATCTGAATGGGAATATGAAGCAGAGTTGAAGTGGGTGGCTACTGGGAGATCCTGTCTGTTGTGGCGGACAGAGCGGAGGTGCTCGACGAAGCAGTCCCCAAATCTGGGACGGGTTTCACCGATGTAGAGGAAGCCACACTGGGAGCACCGGATGCAATAGATGACCCCAACAGACTCACAAGTGAAGTGTTGCCTCACCTGGAAGGTCTGTTTGGGGCCCTGAATGGTGGCAAGAGAGGAGGTGTAGGGACAGGTGTAGCACTTACGCTTATGGGGATAAGTGCCGGGTGGGAGATCCGTGGGGAGGGATGTGTGGATCAGGGAGTCGTAGAGGGAACGATCCCTGCGGAAAGCGGAGAGGGGTAGGGAGAGAAAGATGTGCTTAGTTGTGGGGTTCTGTTGAAGGTGGCGGAAGTTGCAGAGGATAATGTGCTGGATCCGGAGGCTGGTGGGGTGGTAGGTGAGGACAAGGGGAACTCTGTCCCTGTTGTTGTGAGGGGAGGATGGGGCGAGGGCCGAAGTGTGGGAAATGGAGGAGATGCGGGTGAGGGCATCATTGATGACGGCAGAAGGGAAACCACGATCCTTAAAGAAAGAGGACATTTGAGATGTCCTGGAACGGAAAGCCTCATCCTGGGAGCAGATGCGGCGGAGACGGAGGAACTGGGAATAGTGAATGGCATCTTAGCATTTGGCGGGGTGGGAAGAGGTATAGTCAAGGTAGTTATGAGAGTCAGTGGGCTTGTAGAAGATGTCAGTGGACAGTCTGTCTCCAGAGATGGAGACCAAGAGATCAAGAAAGGGGAGAGAAGTGCCCAAGATGGACCAAGTGAATTTGATTGCTGGGTGGAATTTGAAGTAAAGCCGATGAATTTGACAAGCTCAGCATGGGTGCAGGAAGCAGCACCAATGTAGTCGTCAATGTAGTGAAGGAAAAGTTGGGGAGCAGTACCAGAATAGGTTTGGAGCACAGACTGTTCCACATAACCAACGAAGAGGCAGGCATAGCTGGGGCCCATGCGAGTTCCCATAGCTACACCCTTGGTCTGAAGAAAGTGGGAAGAGCCAAAAGAGAAGTTATTGAGTGTGAGAACCAGTTCCGCCAGCTGGAGGAGGGTAGTGCTGGAGGGGAACTGGCGAGGTCTATTATCCAGAAAGTAGCAGAGGGCTTTGAGGCCTTCTTCATGGGGAATGGAGGTGTATAGAGATTGGACATCCATAGTGAAAATGAAGCGGCTGGGACCGGGGAACTGGAAGTTATTGAAGAGGTGGAGGGCATGGGATGTATCCCGGATGTAGGTGGGGAGAGACTGAACTACGGGTGACAAAATGGAGTCCAGGCAGGCAGATAAAAGTTCAGTGGGACAGGAGCAGGCAGAAACTATGGGTCCACCGGGACAGTCAGGCTTGTGTCTCTTTGGGAGGAGGTAAAAACGAGCGGTGTGGGGTGTGGGAATAATGAGTTTGGTGGCTGAGGATGGAAGGTCTCTGGAGTTGATAAGGGCAGTGATGGTGCGGGAGACAATGGTTTGATGTTTTTTGGTGGGTCCTGTTCCAGGGGTAAGTAAGGGGTGGTGTCAGAGAGCTGCCATTTGGCCTCAATGAGGTAGAGGTCAGTCCGCCAGACTACTACGGCACCACCTTTGTCAGCGGGTTTGATGGTGAGGTTGGGATTAGTGCGGAGAGAGTGGACGGTAGTGCGTTCAGAGGGAGTGAGGTTGGAATAGGAGAGAGGAGTGGTGAAGTTGAGACGATTGATGTCTCGGCGACAGTTGGAGATGAAAAGATGGAGTGCAGGTATAAGGCCCGGGCGGGGTGTCTAGGAGGAGGAGGAAGGTTGAAGATGGGAGAAGGGGTCATCAGTAGGGGGAGGGGAATCCTTGCCAAAGAAGTAGGCTCGGAGACATAGGCGACGGAAGAAGAGTTCAGTGTCATGGCGGGCACGGAACTCACTGAGGTGTGGACGGAGGGGGACAAAAGTGAGACCCTTGCTGAGGACAGAATGTTCTTCCCCAGAGAGGGGAAGGTCAGAGGGGATGGTGAAGACACGGCAAGGGTTGGGGCTGGGGTCGGAGGAGGGTGAAGGGTGGGAGGTCTCAGGAGAGAGAGGGGGGCAGGGATGTTCAGGGAGGGTGGGGTTAGGGGAAGATGAGGGATCAGAGGAATGGAAGGGTGATGAGGGGTAGAGGGAAGGTTGAGAGTCGCAGGGAGGGAAGAGGGTGGTGGGAGAATCAGCTGGGCGGTAGGACCCAGCAGCAGTAAGAGCGGTCCCAGTCTGGAGAGGGTCGGGACCATGGTACGAGCTGGACATGGAGCTGGGGGTGGCGGAGCCTGTGGCCTGCAGGGCTCCAGAACTGAGGTCCAAGTCGGAGACGAGTGAGTCCATGGCCCGTCGGGGGCTGGTGTCCATGTCCGGGAGGCCTGGGTTCCAGTTGGGGTCAGAGTCAGAGGCAAATGGGTCTTCGGCCTGCAGAAGGCCTGAGAGGTCGAGGTCCGAGGGGTCGGGGGCTGGGCTGGAGGCTGTCGTCATCATTGGTTCCGGGCAGGAGAGCTTGTGGTCCTTCTCGGACGCAAGGAAGGAGAAGAAACGACGGTTGGAGGCGTGAATCGGGTGGAGAATGAAGTGTAGGAGAGGTCTATGGCAGACAGTGGAGAGCGAGGCCCGGAGTGGTGGCAGACAGAGGGACAGGGCCCGTAGGTATCTCCGCATAGCAGCGAGCGTGGCGCGGAGAATCCAGAGGGAGCAGCCATCAATGAAACGGAGGTACCTGGGATCCTCGCTGGGCCTGAACTGGGAGGCCTGGAACCGGAGCTGGAATCCCTGCAGTACAAGATGGTGGTGGAGACACGTTCCCAGGAAGGAGATGTGGCTGTGGTAGCGGGTCTGAGTCAGGTTGTGGTCGAAGAGTCGGAGAGAGGCGGAGATCACAGAGGGGGAGCAGTGAGAGAAGGTCTCACTGAACTCTAGTCGAAGAGAAGATTTAAACTTCTTCAGGGTAGGCATACCTTGAAGAGACTTCGCAGCGGAGTAGTGAATCGTAAACACAAAATAATCTGCAGATGCTGGGGTCAAAGCAACACTCACAACACGCGGGAGGAACTCAGCAGGTCGGACAGCATCCGTGGGAAAGATCAGTCGACGTTTTGGGCCGGAACCCTTCAGCAACACTCACAACACGCTGGAGGAACTCAGCAGGTCGGACAGCATCCGTGGGAAAGATCAGTCGACGTTTTGGGCCGGAACCCTTCAGCAACACTCACAACACGCTGGAGGAACTCAGCAGGTCGGACAGCATCCGTGGGAAAGATCAGTCGACGTTTTGGGCCGGAACCCTTCAGCAACACTCACAACACGCTGGAGGAACTCAGCAGGTCGGGCAGCATCATCTCTCTCGCTCCAGAATGCAAGCACCCCATCTAAATGAATGAGTGATTTTGACGAATGGGAGCGTGTATGGAAACACTGGGAGTTTGGTTAGCCACTTCTATCTGATTTAATATCCATAAAGAATTCTTTAAGGTAAAGTTTTGTTGGACTAGCTTGTCTGTTGAGGCATAAGTGGAAAGCAGAAGAGCAGGAAGTGAAGAATATTTAACAACGGAGGCTTCCAGCCATAGCCATGAAGGTTTTTCAGCACCTTCCCCTGGAGTTAGCTGCCCAGTAGTAATGTTTGAAATTTGGTAGACCAAGACCGCCCTTCCTAAGAGGTTTGTGTAGGTGAGCCTTAGATATCCTGTGTGATTTGTAGCCCCACACAAGGGGCAATATGATAGAGTCAATTTCTTAAAAAAGGATGCATTTAAGTATATAGGCAGGTTTTGTAAAAGATATAGAAACCTGGATAGGCTCACAATTTTAATCGCACTTACCCGTCCAATCATGGATAAGGGCAGTATCCTCCAGGACTCGATATTTGTTCTGAGTTTTTCTAATGATTCGATAAAGTTGAATTTGAAAAGATGCTTTGGGTTCTTAGTCAGTTTAATCCCCAAGTAGGTGAAACCTACTCTAAAAGGCAACGTTTTCAGGAAGTCTTCAGTAAATTGACCCACTAAGGGCATGAATTCGCTCTTTCCCCAATTTATGGTATAGCCAGAAATACTCCCGAAGGAACTTATATATTCTAGTAGGATGGGAATAGAGACTGCTGGGTCAGCTAGACAGACAAGGAGATCGTCCACGTACAGAGTCACGCGGGTCTCAATATTGCCCAACTTAATACCTTTAATGTGTGTGTGGCCCCTAATGCCAATTGCCAGGAGGTCCAGCGCTATGTTAAACAGCAGTGCGGACAATGGGTCCCCTTGGTGAACACCACATTGCAGAGAGAACGGATTGGATTTATCCCCATTTGTGAGAATGAAGGATTTTGGATTAGTATATAATATTTTGACCCATAGTGTAAAAGTGTCACCGAATCCAAACTTCTTGAGTGTTGCAATTAGATAGAGCCACTCTATCATATCAAATGCCTTGAGAGCATCTAGAGACAGTATAGCAGCTCTATCATCTTTCCCATAATCGGCATACAAAATATTGAGAATTTTGCGGACATTACAGAAGGAGTACCTGCCCGGGATAAATCCCGTTTGGTCCGGGTGAATGATATTTGCTAAATGCTTACTGAGCCGATTTGCTAACACTTTTGTAATTATCTTCAGATCATAATTTAGTAGTGCAATGGGTCTGTTTTGTCTTTATCTTTTTTTAATAAAACACAGATATTTGCTTCAATGAGAGAGGGTGGGTGCCTCTTGTTTTTAAAGGTATCCCGAAACATTCTCAGCAAAGTCGGTGTAAGGACATCTCGGAAGGCTTTGTAGAACTCTGGCCCAAACCCATCCGGTCCAGCTGCCTTACCAGTGGGAAATGCTCTGATGGCATCCTGTAACTCAGAGAGCGAAAAATCCAAATTCGCCCTGAAAGCTGCATCTAATTGTGGGAAGTGAAGCAGATCAAAAACCTTATCAAAATCTTCCTGTGTAGCTGCTGATTTGGAGGTGTAAATTTCTAAATAAAACTCACTAAATTGTTTGTTAATATACTTTAAGTCTGTAAGCATCAGGCCAGATTTGGATTTTATTTTGTAAATGGCTCGTTTTGCTTGTTCTCCTTTTAACTGCCTTGCCAATAACTTCTGTGGTTTGTCCCCAAACTCAAAATGTCGCTCCGTGTATATGATCTGTCTACATAAGAATAAAAGGAATAATCACGGTCAGATGGGTGTTGTAGTCTCCAAATATCCACCACCTTCCTCAACTTCATCAAATTGTTAAGAGTTTGCACAGCAAGAATATTGGGTGGTGGGGGGGGGTGGGTGCAGAGGACAGCCTATCTAAATACGGGTCCAGGTAGCAATTGAAGTCACCCCAGATCAATATGTGGCTTGAATCGTTATCTGGGATCAAGTCAAACACCTTACGGAAAAAACCTCGATCGTCCGAGTTCGGCCCGTAAATGTTTACCAGTGTAATGGGAAGTAAATTGATATGCCCAGTTAAAATTATAAACCTGCCATTTGGATCAGTTGTGGATGAATGAAAATGAAAAGGCACAGTCTTACGGAAGAGAATGGCAACGCCTCTGGCTTTAGATGTGAAAGGTGCCTGATAGACCTGTGAAATCCAATTAGCCCTGAGTTTCCCATGCTGAGTGGCTTTAACGTGAGTTTCTTGTACAAACGTTTGTAAGAATATAATGTCAGATTTCAATGACTTCAAATGTGCGAAAACTTTACCTCGGTTTATTGGGTGACCTAAACCGCGCACATTCCAAGAGACCAAGGACATGGAGTCAAGAGTATTATTCATTTGTCGTACCTTTTGCATTGTAATGAAACACAAACATAACATTCAGTCTGGGAGTCAGCAAAAACCAACAAAAAATAACATGAACAGTTAACAAATATGTGAACAAAACCCCCATCCATTGCTTCTTCAAACGAAGCAGAGTTGCCCTCATCCTAATCTGGGATCGCCGAACAAAAGCGTAGAAAAACACCTCCAACTAACAGCCCCTCATTAGCACATGTAGTAAAGAACAAACTGAGGATAGAAAAAAGAACTGCCATGATTAAAGTCTGCTCAGAGCACGTTTAGACTCTCTTCATTTATGTTGTGAAAAATAGCCTTTCAAAGTTTTTGCTCTACAAAAGTCTTGGCTTCATCCGGGATGCTGAGTACTTTCACTTGCCCTTGGTGATGAACATGGAGCCTGGCCGGGAAACGTAGCGAATGCCGGACCTCCTTCTCCCTCAGCAGTTGCAGCACCTCACGGAAACTCCGCCATTGCTCCATAACCTCCGCAGTGTAATCGGAGAAGATTAAGATTCCATAACCTCCATAATCCATTGAGTGTTGCCTCCCGAGCCACAGAATCTTTTCTTTCTCCTGTGCGAAATGCACCCGTGCAATTATCGTGCGGGGCCTTGAGCCTTCCGGTGGTTTGGGCTGTTGTGTGCGGTGCGTGTGGTAAACCATAGACATATAGACATATATATATATATATATATATATATATATATATATATATATATATGTTGTAACTGGGTTACCTGTCTGGACACGCCCCTCTGCTGACTGCCCCTGTGGCTCCTCTCTCAGACCCCTGAATAAAGGCAATTGCGCCATTGCTCCTCCCCTCAGTCCAGGGGCAGACACTCAGCATGGTGGAGGTCACATTTTACTGCTAATAAAAGTCTTTCAGTAGTTACTCTACTTCCAGTCTTTTGGAGTTATTGATGGTGCATCAGTGCGCTCTATCGATAATGACTGGCTTGGTGAAGTTGTCATCCCCCAGCAGATTGGGGATCAGGTTAGCGACAAATTCAGTTGGCCTCCCTTTCTCCTCGCCTTCTGGGACGCCAACAATCTCTATGTTATTGCGTCTGGATCTCCCTTGCAGATCTGAAAGTTTGGCCCACAGCCTTTTATTTTCTTGCTGCAGCTCAGCGACTGAAGTTTCCATGGCGTGAATTCGCTGCTCGTGGTCGGCGGTCTGATTTTTGGTGCTCGACCGTCTCTCAGTGAGTGATTGCTGGATGGACAACAGACTCTGGAAACTGTGCTCAAACTTGTCGAACCGCTCGTTGAAGGACGGCAAGAGCTTGTTTGACATTTTCTGCCAAATAAGAGAAAGCTCGTCTTCCTCTTCAGCTGCTGACATGTCTGGAGGGTTCTTGCTAGCTTGATCCCGGCTAACATTAGCTGCAGCATCGGCTAGCGGGTGAGCGGCTTCCTTCCCGCCTCGTGCTGTTTTACTGAACATGTTCATGTTACATTTTCAGGTGGCGTAAAAGAGAAACAAACAATGGAGATCTTGCAACAAAAATTGAGAGTCAAACGTTCAAAAAGGCAGTTTTAACTCGTAAAGTTTGGTGTGCCATGAGGAGCTCGAGAAAACACATCTATACTGCACTCATCTCACTAGCGACCCCAACATTCAGTAGTTTTCAGTAAGATCCCTAGGTATTCTTCTAAATTCCAGTGGGTACTGGCCCAAAGCCACCAAACGCTCTTCATATGTTGACCTCTTCATTCCCAAAATCACCCTCGTGAACCTCCTCTGAACTCTCGAATGAGAACACATCCTTTCTGAGATAAGGGGCCCAAAACTGTTGAATGGAGTACTTATTGCTGAAGGGGATGGCCGCAGGGGTGCTCTCCACTATCTAACATTCCCCCTTCCCTCTCCTGACAGTCACCCATTTATCTCTATCCTGTGGCCTTGGGGGTGGCTACCTTCCCGTAGCTCCTGTCTATTGCTGCTTCACTTTCCCTAACAAGCCGAAGGTCATCGTGTTGCAGCTCCAGTTCCCTAATACAGTCTCTAAGGAGCTGCATCTCGTTACACCTGGTGCAGATGTGGCCATTGGGGAGGCTGGAAGTCTCCTGGAAATCCCACATCTGACACCCAGAACAGAACGGTGGCTCTGTAGACATACTCCCTATTCCCTCAAGAGTTGAATCAGAAATAAGGAATGAACTTACCTCCTTACCTTGCCTCTGCCTGTTCTCGCTGAACCCCTGTTGGGCTAAAGCCTTACCACTGACTCAGACCACTCCCACGATGACTGCTCCACTAGACGGTGCCTGTTTTATGGAAGCTCTTGCTGATTGCTTAACCCACCAACAAGGGGCTGTGTTTTCCACCCCAGGGCGAGCAGAGTTGGAGTGGATATGACATCAATGTTCATGTAGAACTGCCTCGATGCAGAGTTGCTCAGGAACTAAACTGATTGCAGTCAAACTCCCAGATTTCTGGTAATATCTCAACCAGAGTGATCTATTTATCTCAAGGTTGTTACTTGATTTGAAAGTCTGGTGTTTAGATATGAGCCGTGCTGAAGCACTGTGCAGATTGAAATATCACAGTTGGAAGCAAAGGATGGGCTGGTTTTGCTCCCTGTTCCCTGGGGTTTGCTTGACTCTGTGCTGGACTAAGGCTTTCTCAGTTGGCTGCAGTGATGTCTGCTGTTGTGAACTTCAGTTCTGAATGCTGCTTGCTTGCTTTGCTCTTGGTACGATTTGCTTCTTTTTCCTCTGCACACTGGGTGTTTGACAGTCTTCTTTTGTTTTTAATGGGTTCTGTTGGGTTTCTTTGTTTGGTGGCTGCCTGTAAAGAGATGAATCACAAGGTTGTATAAAGTATAAGTACTTTGACAATAAATGTGTTTTGAACTTTGAACTTTGTTTAGTCATGCCCAAAAACTGAATTAATGCAGTATAATCAGGGTCAGGAAAAACGGAGAGCTGATTATGTAAATGCTGGAAACCTTCAGGCCTGCTTGTCCTGACCTAGCGAGGACTTCCGGCCCACTTGTTCTGATTTTACACTTCAGCAGCTGTGTTCTTTCGGTTTCATTTACGGAAGAGATGATTAAACCGAATGATTAAATGGAGCTGAACAGCGGCAGTCAATGAATGATTGTCTCTAATAAATCCGTTCAAAATGGTTTGCAGTAGTCTTTCGAGCCAGAGCAGTACGTTTTCTGTGTTGTCTTCATACGGGTGTGGAATGCGAATGCATGCAGCTGAATCCTCATTGGCTGTCAGGTGCTGGTGGGAGAGAAGGGAGAAACCTCTGTTTGTTATCACTGTGTGTACAAGCTGTAGGTAGACTGCAAACAGCCACACTTGTACATTGGATTGCTTTTAGATTTGCATTTGTGTTCGTGATGCTTATTGTGTGTTTATGCTGCAGTGGATCTGGAGCATCAATCATTTTGTTCTCCTTTACACTTGTGTACTGAGGAACGACAATAAACAATCTTCAATCTTGAATAGATAACCTCAAGTTCAATACATCAGTTCAGTTGCAATGCTGGCAACTGCTCACTGTACCTGTAGCAGCCATGCTATGTTCAGAAAAATCCCGCACACTGCAACACGATGGTGGTGTATGTGAGCGATTTATTGGCCAGTCCCCTGCTATATCCATTCAATTGTTGCACCTCCGGTTGTGAGGACAGACGAGGACTTCAAATGTCGAGATTGCCCGTTGCTCCAACTATCTAGCCTCAGGAAGCAGGAGGCCTTGTGCTTTGGCCTGTGTCTGAAGGGCAGAAGGTGCAGCCAACCCTCTCCCACATTCCCGCTGGGATGCCAGTTCCTAGCCATTGGCTCAGGGTAGGTTTTGTCTTGAAGACTTGTCTCCAGCTAACAGCTTATTTCCTGGTGATTAGCTGGGACTCAATGGAAGATATGTATTTAATATTTAAGTAACGTTTTGGTTCTTGTGAGTATATACAATGCCTATAAAAAGTATTCACCCACTTGGAAGTTTTCATGTTTTATCGTTTTACAACATTGAATTACAGTGGATTTAATTTGGCTTTGTTAACATTGTTCAACAGAAAAAGACACTTTCATGTCAAAGTGAAAACTATTTTTTTTACAAATTGGTCTAAAATTATTACAATTATTAACACAAAATAACTGATTGCACAAGTATTCACCCCCTTGAAATCAGTATTTAGCAGATGCACCTTTGGCATCAATTACAGCCTTGAGTCTGCGTGGGTAGGTCTCTATCAGCTTTGTACATCTGGACACTGCATTTTTCCACATTCTTTTTTACAAAACTGCTCAAGGTCTGTCAGATACGGGATTGTGAGTAAACAGCCCTCTTCCGGTCCAGCCACAAATTCTCAATTGGATTGAGATCTGGGATCTGACTTGGCCACTCCAGGACAATAACTTTGATGTTTTATAAGCCATTCCCGTATAGTTTTTTGTTTTCATTTGATTTGTTTAATGTTTTGACATTACAAAACATAACATTGGGAATGAGGTCTTTTAAAAACAAAGCTTTGATGGCTACGGACATGTTAAAGATATTTGAAATGAAAAAAATGGAGCGAGAAATGTCGAATAAAAAACACAGCCCAGCATGTGGAGACTGTTGCAAAAGACAGAAACTGGAAGAATTCAATTTGAAAAAAAACAGAAATGGCCAGCTACATTGAAAAGTTTGATGAGTTTGATTGCACAAAAGGTAATTGGGCTCATGTATGCTGAGCTATTGGAAGAGTATTTTGAAGCAGATGAAATCGCCAATGGGAAGCAAGTACCAGCTTTGATGAGCTCATTGGGTTTAAAGGCATACAGTTTGCTTCAAAGTTTAACTACTCAACCAAACAATCAGAAATGAGCTTTGCTGCTATGGTAAAAGTAAAGCAGAAACACTTAGAACCAAAGTATTGTGAAAAGCTTTAGGCTTTTATAAGCTGAATCAAAAAGGAGAGTCCATTTCAGTACATGTGAAGAGATTATCTGAGCATTGTCAGATCGGGAATGGGCTTTAGTGAACCAGATGGGCTTAATAAGTTACAGAACCTGGGCCTCTGTACCTCCCTCTATAATGGATCCTTGACTTCCCAACCAGAAGACCACAATCTGTGTGGCTTGGTGATAACATCTCCTCCTTGCTGACGATCAACAATGGTGCCCCTCAGGGGTGTGTGCTTAGCCCACTGCTCTACTCTCTATATACACATAACAGTGTGGCTAGGCATAGCTCAAATACCACCTACACATTTTCTGACTATACAACCATTGTTGGTGGAATCTCAGGTGGTGACGAGAGGGTGTACAGGAGTGAGATATGACAACTAGTGGAATGGTGCCGCAGCAACAACCTGGCACTCAACGTCAGTAAGACGAAAGAGCTGATCGTGGACTTCAGGAAGGGTAAGATGAAGGAACACATACCAATCCTCATAGAGGGATCAGAAGTGGAGAGAGTGAGCAGATTCAAGTTCCTGGGTGTCAAGATCTCTGAAGATCTAACCTGGTCCCAGCATATTGATGCAAGACCATAAGACCATAAGACAAAAGAGCAGAAGTAGGCCATTTGGCCCATCGAGTCTGCTCCGCCATTTTATCATGAGCTGATCCATTCTCCTATTTAGTCGCACTCCCCTGCCTTCTCACCATAACCTTTGATGCCCTGGCTACTCAGATACCTATCAATCTCTGCCTTAAATACACCCAATGACTTGGCCTCCACTGCTGCCCGTGGCAACGAATTCCATAGATTCACCACCCTCTGACTAAAAAAATTTCTTTGCATTTCTGTTCTGAAAGGGCGCCCTTCAATCCTTAAGTCATGCCCTCTCGTACTAGACTCCCCCATCATGGGAAACAACTTTGCCACATCCACGCTGTCCATGCCTTTCAACATTCAAAATGTTTCTATGAGGTCTTCCCTCATTCTCTTTATGACTACATTCCCCTCATGTAGTCATAAAGAAGGCAAGACAGCGGCTATACTTTATTAGGAATTTGAAGCAATTTAGCATGTCAACAAATACGCTCAAAAACTTCTGTGGTTGCACCGTGGAGAGCATTCTGACAGACTGCATCACCGTCTGGTATGGAGGGGCAACTGCACAGGACCGAAAGTTTGTAAATCTAGTCAGCTCCATCTTGGGTACTAGCCTACAAGGTACCCAGGACATCTTCAGGGAGCGGTGTCTCAGAAAGGCAGCGTCCATTATTAAAGACCTCCAGCACCCAGGGCATGCCCTTTTCTCACTGTTACCATCAGGTAGGAGGTACAGAAGCTTGAAGGCACACACTCAGCGATTCAGGAACAGCTTCTTCCCCTCTGCCATCCGATTCCTAAATGGACATTGAAGCTTTGGACACTACCTCACTTTTTTTAATATACAGCATTTCTGTTTTTGCACCTTTTTAAAAAATCTATTCAATATACATAATTGATTTACTTATTTATTTATGTTTCATTTTATTTATTATTATGATTATTGTTTTTTCTCTCTCTGCTAGATTATGTATTGCATTGAACTGCTCCTTCTAAGTTAACAAATTTCACGTCACATGCCAGTGATAATAAACCTGATTCTGAGAGATTGTTTAGTTTGTAAAATCTCAAAAGAAAGCTTTCAAAAATGGCTCCAAACTGAAGCACAGTTTACATTCATTCAGAAGACACAAGATATATACATCCCAAAGAGGAAGAAGTATTCTAAAGGGAAGATGTCACTACAATGCCTAATAAGAGAAGTCAAAGCCAACTCAAAAGCCAAAGACAGGGCATATAATAGAGCAAGAATGAGGTTACAGAGTACCTGGAGACACATGACAAGATAGGCAGAACTCAGCATGGATTCCTTAAAGGAAAATCCTGCCTGACAAACCTATTACAATTTTTTGAGAAAATTACCAATAGGCTAGACAAGGGAGATGCAGTGGTTGTTGTATATTTGGATTTTCAGAAGGCCTTTGACAAGGTGCCACACATGAGGCTACTTAACAAGATAAGAGCCCATGGAATTACGGAAATGTTACATACGTGGATGGAGCGTTGGCTGATTGGCAGAAAACAGAGTGTGGGAATAAAGGGATCCTATTCTGGTTGGCTGCCAGTTACCGGTGGTTTTCCACAGGGGTCCGTGTTGGGGCAGCTTCTTTTTACATTGTACATCAACGATTTGGATTATGGAATAGATGACTTTGTGGCTAAGTTTGCTGACGATACGAAGATAGGTGGAGAGGCTGGTAGTGCTGAGGAAACGGAGAGTCTGCAGAGAGACTTGGATAGATTGGAAGAATGGGCAGAGAAGTGGCAAATGAAATACAATGTTGGAAAGTGTATGGTTATGCACTTTGGCAGAAAAAATAAATGGGTAGACTATTATTTAAATGGGGAAAGAATTCAAAGTTCTGAGATGCAACGGGACTTGGGAGTCCATGTACAGGATACCCTTAAAGTTAACCTCCAGGTTGAGTCGGTGGTGAAGAAGGCGAATGCAATGTTGGCATTCATTTCCAGAGGAATAGAGTATAGGAGCAGGGATGTGATGTTGAGGCTCTATAAGGCACTGGTGAGACCTCACTTGGATGTATGTGGGCAGTTTTGGTCTCCTTATTTAAGAAAGGATGTGCTGACGTTGGAGAGGGTACAGAGAAGATTCACTAGAATGATTCCGGGAATGAGAGGTTTAACATATGAGGAACGTTTGTCTGCCCTTGCACTGTATTCCTTGGAGTTTAGAAGAATGAGGGGAGACCTCATAGAAACATTTCGAATGTTAAAAGGCATGGACAGAGTGGATGTGGCAAAGTTGTTTTCCATGATGGGGGAGTCTAGTACGAGAGGGCATGACTTAAGGATTGAAAGGTGCCCATTCAGAACAGAAATGCGAAGAAATTTTTTTAGTCAGAGGGTGGTGAATCTGTGGAATTTGTTGCCACGGGCAGCAGTGGAGGCCAAGTCATTGGGTGTATATAAGGCAGAGATTGATAGGTATCTGAGTAGCCAGGGCATCAAAGGCTATGGTGAGAAGGCGGGGGAGTGGGACTAAATAGGAGAATGGATCAGCTCATGATAAAATGGCGGAGCAGACTCGATGGGCCGAATGGCCTACTTCTGTTCCTTTGTCTTATGGTTTTATGGTCTAAGAAGTAGTGGGAAGTTAGAGGAAGTTTTTAAAAACCAACAGAAGGCAACTGAAAAAATCTTTAAGAAAGTAAAACTGGAATAAGAAAGTAAGCTAGCCAGTAATATTAAAGAGGAGACCTAAAGCTCCCTCAGATACATAAAGTGTAAAAGAGAGTTGAGAGTGGACCACTGGAAAATAGTGGAGAGGTAGTAATGGGGGACAACGAAATGGCAGACAAACTGAGTAAGTATTTTGCATCAGTCTTCACTGTGGAAGACAACTAGCAGTATGATGTAAGTTCCAGGTGTTGGGGGCATGAGGTGTATGAAGTTACCATAACTGGAGAGAAGGTTCTTGGGAAACTGAAAGGTCTGAAGGTAGATCAGTCACCTGGACCAGATGGTGTAGGCCCCAGGGTTCTGAAAGAGGTGACTGAAGAGATTGTGCAGGCATTAGTAATGATCTTTCAAGAATCACTAGATTCTGATATGGTTCCGGCAGATTGAAAAATTGCGAATGTCACTCCACTCTTCAATGAAGCAACAGATGCAGAAGAAAGGAAACTATTGGCCAGTTAGTCTGACCTCAGTGGCTGGAAGATACTGGAGTTGATTATTAAGAATGAGACCGCAGGGTACTTGGAGGCACATGATAAAATAGGCCGAGCCAGCATGGTTTTCTCAAAAGAAAATCTTGCCTGACAAATCCGCTGGAATTCTTTGAAGAAATAACAAGCAGGATAGACAAAGGAGAATTGGCAAGGCAGCCGCACCTGTGAAATAGACAATGCCGGGCCCGTGCTTTTACCATGCATGCTTTGGTATGAATGCGAGGAAATGCTGACCACCTTGCAGCTTCGACAGAGCCAACACATTGGGACACCAGAGGTCTGTGAACACCATAGGTTTCCGCTGCCAGGATCATCTACAGTTCATTACAGACACCCTTTCAGGGCGACGTTTCTTGTGTGCTGCGGGTGCTACCAGTATTGCCTATGATGAGAAGGCAAAGAGTGATGAAACCTCACTGGAGGCTGCCGATGGCGGCAGCCACAGTAGGATCCAGACTTTTGGACACGACAGCTAACGTTCTGGTTCAGTGGGCAACGCTACATGTGGGACTTCATCCTGGCTGAAGTGGCTAGACCTCTGCTCAGTGCAGATTTCCTGTGTGCCAAAGGACTGTTAGTCAATCTCAAGAACTGATGTCAAGGACTTTGGGTGGTTACGCTGCTCCCCCAGTAAGTTCCCCACAACAACTCTGTCAAACGCATGCAACCACTGCGTGTGAGTTTACTCGACCGTTGGGCAAATTCCCAAACTTCACCAAGCCCACATTCTCCACTACAGTCACAAAACATGGGGTCAAGCACCACATTCCCACAAATGGCTCACCAGTCCATGTCCATGCGCATATACTGGACCTGAAAAGCTGGCAATCATGAAGGCTGAGTTTGCCAACATGGAAAGACTTGACATTGTGCGCCGGTCAAATAGCCCCTGAGTTTCGGCCCTCCAAATGCTCCAAAGGTGGTTGCCGCTCAAGTGGTAATTACTGATGCCTTAACTCTCCAATACCGCCTGTCCCTGCCACCTCCTGCAGCACTGTAGCCTCTACAAAGCAGAGCACTATTGATCCAACTTACCAGGGGACAGCTCTAACCCTAACCCTAATGCCAAGTCCATGTCACTCCCGGTCAGAATGGCATTGACAAGTCCGTGTCACTCCCGGTCAGAATGGCATTGACAAGTCCGTGTCACTCCCAGTCAGAATGGCATTGACAAGTCCATGTCACTCCCAGTCAGAATGGCGTTGACAGGTCCGTGTCACTCCCGGTCAGAATGGCATTGACAAGTCCGTGCCACTCCCGGTCGGAATGGCATTGAGAAGTCCGTGTCACTCCCAGTCGGAATGGCATTGACAAGTCCGTGTCATTCCCGGTCAGAGTGGCATTGAGAAGTCCGTGTCACTCCCAGTCGGAATGGCATTGACAAGTCCGTGTCACTCCCGGTCGGAATGGCATTGACAGGTCGGTGTCACTCCCAGTCAGAATGGCATTGACAGGTCAGGCACACGTCTGGTTCTGGTGTCACTACACAAATGAGCATACAAGGCCAGCTGACATAGTCAGAAGTGAGCTTTGCTTCTGACAATTTCTGATTCTAGTCTTCACCCCCTCCCCCCCCACCCCCACCGGTACTAGTTTACTTATTATGTGTACATGGACAAATCCAGTGAAATGTGTCACTAAGGATATTGTGGGACTGGCCAAAGTCTCACAGCACATTCTTCTGCCAACATAGCCAGCCCACAATGTTCAGAACAACATGGAACATAACATAGCCAGTCCACAATGTTCAGAACAACATGGAACATAACATAGCCAGTCCACAATGTTCAGAACAACATGGAACATAACATAGCCAGTCCACAATGTTCAGAACAACATGGAACATAACATAGTCAGTCCACAATGTTCAGAACAACATAGAACACAACATAGCCAGTCCGTAATGTTCAGAACAACATAGAACACAACATAGTCAGTCCGTAATGTTCAGAACAACATAGAACATAACATAGTCAGTCCGTAATGTTCAGAACAACATAGAACACAACATAGCCAGCCCACATTATTCAGGACAACATGGAACATAACATAGCCAGTCTACAATGTTGAGAACAACGTAGAACACAACATAGCCAGTCCATAATGTTCAGAACAACATAGAACACAACATAGCCAGTCCGTAATGTTCAGAACAACATAGAACAAAACATAGCCAGTCCGTAATGTTCAGAAGGCCTTTGACAAGGGCCCCATATGAGGCTGCTTAACAAGCTATGAGTCGATAGTATTACAGAAAGGATTCTAGCATGGATAAAGCAGTGGCTGACTGACAGGTGGCTAATTGAACCCTATCGCATGGTGAAAGGCCTATTTTATCATATGCCTCCAAGTACTCTGAAGCCTCATCCTTAGCAATCAATGCCAACACCTTCAGCCATGATACAATGGGTAAAATGGTTTAATTCTGCTCCTGTATTTTATGGTCTTACAACAGTGATGAGAAGGAAGTTTTGAAAATGAACTTGAGACAACAACCTACCTGTTGAAGCACAGCACATTTTTCTTCAGAAGGGGAGAGAGACATTTTAGTTAAGATGGTGGAAAACAAATCTAACTAACAAGCAACGTGTACGACCATGGTTTCAAAACAGCAAGTAATAATAATAATACTACATTTAAAAAGCAGAAATGCTGACACCATCAGAAGGATAGATGCATTCAATTGCTCAACAGATAACTGGATGATATATACTGAACAAATTGAGCAAATGAAATAGGCAAAAAAAAGTGCTAGTATTGCTGAGTGCCATAGGTGGAAAATAGTGAAGTTTGCTTAGAAATTTAACTATTCCATCCACTGAAATGTGAATGTAATGCAGGAAGATTTAGAACCAAAGCCACTGTTAATTGCAGAACACTTTAGGTTTTGTAAGCAGAATGAGATTTCATTTCAGCATACATCGCTGATTGAAAAGATTGTGCATTTTCACTTCAGTGATAGGCTTAATGAGGCACTGAGAGATCATTAGTAGAATATTACAAGAAAGCATTCAAAATTGGCTTTTAAATAAAGTATAATTCACATTTAAAAAGACAATTGAAGTCACTGTATCAATGGAAACAGCAGCCAAAGACACATTTGAGTTGGAGTCAGGAATAAAAGTGAGTGTGAACAACATTTCAGTGTCAACAGGAACCTACTTGCCCAACCAAACTGTTACACCAGACCAATGCATGTCCTCAGCACTCAGATCTGCAGCTGGATCTTCAACTTCCTCACAGACATGACCCAGGCTGTAAAGATAGGGGACAAGCTCTCCTCTACAATCACTCTGAGCACCGGTGCCCCACAAGGCTGTGTACTCAGCCCCCTGCTGTACTTACTGTACACCCATGATTGTGTAGCCAAGTTTCCATCGAGCTCAATATACAAGTTTGCTGATGACACCACAATTGCAGGCCGTATCTCAGGTAATGATGAGTTTGAGTACAGAGAGGAAATTAAGAACCTGGTGGCATGGTGAGAAGACAATAACCTATCCCTCAACTTCAGCAAGACGAAGGAATTGGTTGTTGACTTCAGAAGGAATAGCGGACTGCACAACCCAATTTACATCGATGGTGCGCAAGTGGAACAGGTCAAAAGCTTTAAGTTCCTCGGGGTCGATATCACAAGTGACCTGACTTGGACCAACCAAGCAGAGTCCACTGCCAAGAAGGCCCACCTGCGCCTTTACTTCCTGAGAAAATTAAAGAAATTTGGCCTGTCCCCTAAAACCCTCACTAATTTTTATAGATGCACCGTAGAAAGCATTCTTCTAGGGTGCATCACAACCTGGTATGGAAGTTGTCCTGTCCAAGACCGGAAGAAGCTGCAGAAGATCGTGAACATGGCGCAGCACATCACACAAACCAATCTTCTGCCCTTGGACTCACTTTACACCGCACGCTGTCGGAGCAGTGCTGCCAGGATAATCAAGGACACAACCCACCCAGCCAACACACTTTTCATCCCTCTTCCCTCTGGGAGAAGGTTCAGAAGCTTGAAGACTTGTATGGACAGATCTGGGAACAGTTTCTTTCCAACTGTGATAAGACTGCTGAACAGACCCTGACCTGGATCTGGGCCGTACCCTCCAAATATCCGGACCTGCCTCTCGGTTTTTTTGCGCTACCTTACTTTCCATTTTCTATTTTCTATTTATGGTTTATAATTTAAATTTTTAATCTTTACTATTGATTTGTACTCCAGGGAGCAGGAAGCGCAGAATCAAATATCGACAAAGGAGAATTGGCAAGGCAGCCGCACCTGTGAAATAGACAATGCCGGGCCCGTGCTTTTACCATGCATGTTTTGGTATGAATGCGAGGAAGTGCTGACCACCTTGCAGCTTCGACAGAGCCAACACATTGGGACACCAGAGGTCTGTGAACACCATAGGTTTCAGCTGCCAGGATCATCTACAGTTCATTACAGACACCCTTTCAGGGCGACGTTTCTTGTGTGCTGCGGGTGCTACCAGTATTGCCTATGATGAGAAGGCAAAGAGTGATGAAACCTCACTGGAGGCTGCCGATGGCGGCAGCCACAGTAGGATCCAGACTTTTAGACACGACGGATAACGTTCTGCTTCAGTGGGCAACGCGACATGTGGGACTTCATCCTGGCTGAAGTGGCTAGACCTCTGCTCAGTGCAGATTTCCTGTGTGCCTAAGGACTGTTAGTCAATCTCAAGAACTGATGTCAAGGACTTTGGGTGGTTACGCTGCTCCCCCAGTAAGTTCCCCACAACAACTCTGTCAAACGCATGCAACCACTGTGTGTGAGTTTACTCGACCATTGGGCAAATTCCCAAACTTCACCAAGCCCACATTCTCCACTACAGTCACAAAACATGGGGTCGAGCACCACATTCCCACAAATGGCTCACCAGTCCATGCCCATGCGCATATACTGGACCTGAAAAGCGGGCAATCGTGAAGGCTGAGTTTGCCAACATGGAAAGACTTGACATTGTGCGCCGGTCAAATAGCCCCTGAGTTTCGGCCCTTCAAATGCTCCAAAGGTGGTTGCCGCTCAAGTGGTAATTACTGATGCCTTAACTCTCCAATACCGCCTGTCTCTGCCACCTCCTGCAGCACTGTAGCCTCTACAAAGCAGAGCACTATTGATCCAACTTACAAGGGGACAGCTCTAACCCTAACCCTAATGACAAGTCCATGTCACTCCCAGTCAGAATGGCATTGAGAATTCCGTGTCACTCCCGGTCAGAATGGCATTGAGAATTCCGTGTCACTCCCAGTCGGAATGGCATTGACAAGTCCGTGTCACTCCCGGTCGGAATGGCATTGACAAGTCCGTGTCACTCCCAGTCAGAATGGCATTGAGAATTCCGTGTCACTCCCAGTCAGAATGGCATTGACAGGTCAGGCACACGTCTGGAGCTGGTGTCACTACACAAATGAGCATACAAGGCCAGCTGACATAGTCAGAAGTGAGCTTTGCTTCTGACAATTTCTGATTCTAGTCTTCCACCCCTCTCCCCCCACCCCCACCGGTACTAGTTTACTTATTATGTGCACATGGACAAATCCAGTGAAATGTGTCACTAAGGATATTGTGGGACTGGCCAAAGTCTCACAGCACATTCTTCTGCCAACATAGCCAGCCCACAATGTTCAGAACAACATGGAACATAACATAGTCAGTCCACAATGTTCAGAACAATATAGAACATAACATAGTCAGTCAACAATGTTCGGAACAACATGGAACATAACATAGCCAGCCCATAATGTTCAGAGCAACATGGAACATAACATAGCCAGTCAATAATGTTCAGAACAACATGGAACATAACATAGCCAGTCCACAATGTTCAGAACAACATAGAACATAACATAGCCAGTCCGTAATGTTCAGAACAACATAGAACACAACATAGTCAATCCGTAATGTTCAGAACAACATAGAACACAACATAGCCAGCCCACAGTATTCAGGACAACATGGAACATAACATAGCCAGTCTACAATGTTGAGAACAACATAGAACACAACATAGCCAGTCCATAATGTTCAGAACAACATAGAACACAACATAGCCAGTCAGTAATGTTCAGAACAACATAGAACAAAACATAGCCAGTCCGTAATGTTCAGAAGGCCTTTGACAAGGGCCCCATATGAGGCTGCTTAACAAGCTATGAGCCGATAGTATTACAGAAAGGATTCTAGCATGGATAAAGCAGTGGCTGACTGACAGGTGGCTAATTGAACCCTATCGCATGGTGAAAGGCCTATTTTATCATATGCCTCCAAGTACTCTGAAGCCTCATCCTTAGCAATCAATGCCGACACCTTCAGCCATGATAAAGTGGTGGAGCAGACACAATGGGTAAAATGGTTTAATTCTGCTCCTGTATTTTATGGTCTTACAACAGTGATGAGAAGGAAGTTTTGAAAATGAACTTGAGACAACAACCTACCTGTTGAAGCACAGCACATTTTTCTTCAGAAGGGGAGAGACATTTTAGTTAAGATGGTGGAAAACAAATCTAACTAACAAGCAACGTGTACGACCATGGTTTCAAAACAGCAAGTAATAATAATACTACATTTAAAAAGCAGAAATGCTGACACCATCAGAAGGATAGATGCATTCAATTGCTCAACAGATAACTGGATGATATATACTGAACAAATTGAGCAAATGAAATAGGCAAAAAAAAGTGCTAGTATTGCTGAGTGCCATAGGTGGAAAATAGTGAAGTTTGCTTAGAAATTTAACTATTCCATCCACTGAAATGTGAATGTAATGCAGGAAGATTTAGAAACAAAGCCACTGTTAATTGCAGAACACTTTAGGTTTTGTAAGCAGAATGAGATTTCCTTTCAGCATACATCGCTGATTGAAAAGATTGTGCATTTTCACTTCAGTGATAGGCTTAATGAGGCACTGAGAGATCATTAGTAGAATATTACAAGAAAGCATTCAAAATTGGCTTTTAAATAAAGTATAATTCACATTTAAAAAGACAATTGAAGTCACTGTATCAATGGAAACAGCAGCCAAAGACACATTTGAGTTGGAGTCAGGAATAAAAGTGAGTGTGAACAACATTTCAGTGTCAACAGGAACCTACTTGCCCAACCAAACTGTTACACCAGACCAATGCATGTCCTCAGCACTCAGATCTGCAGCTGGATCTTCAACTTCCTCACAGACAGGACCCAGGCTGCAAAGATAGGGGACAAGCTCTCCTCTACAATCACTCTGAGCACCGGTGCCCCACAAGGCTGTGTACTCAGCCCCCTGCTGTACTCACTGTACACCCATGATTGTGTAGCCAAGTTTCCATCAAACTCAATATACAAGTTTGCTGATGACACCACAATTGCAGGCCGTATCTCAGGTAATGATGAGTTTGAGTACAGAGAGGAAATTAAGAACCTGGTGGCATGGTGAGAAGACAATAACCTATCCCTCAACTTCAGCAAGACGAAGGAATTGGTTGTTGACTTCAGAAGGAATAGCGGACTGCACAACCCAATTTACATCGATGGTGCGCAAGTGGAACAGGTCAAAAGCTTTAAGTTCCTCGGGGTCGATATCACAAGTGACCTGACTTGGACCAACCAAGCAGAGTCCACTGCCAAGAAGGCCCACCTGCGCCTTTACTTCCTGAGAAAATTAAAGAAATTTGGCCTGCCCCCTAAAACCCTCACTAATTTTTATAGATGCACCGTAGAAAGCATTCTTCTAGGGTGCATCACAACCTGGTATGGAAGTTGTCCTGTCCAAGACCGGAAGAAGCTGCAGAAGATCGTGAACACGGCGCAGCACATCACACAAACCAATCTTCCGTCCGTGGACTCACTTTACACCGCACGCTGTCGGAGCAGTACTGCCAGGATAATCAAGGACACAACCCACCTAGCCAACACACTTTTCATCCCTCTTCCCTCTGGGAGAAGGTTCAGGAGCTTGAAGACTTGTATGGACAGATCTGGGAACAGTTTCTTTCCAACTGTGATAAGACTGCTGAACAGATCCTGACCTGGATCTGGGCCGTACCCTCCAAATATCCGGACCTGCCTCTCGGTTTTTTTGCGCTACCTTACTTTCCATTTTCTATTTTCTATTTATGGTTTATAATTTAAATTTTTAATCTTTACTATTGATTTGTACTCCAGGGAGCAGGAAGCACAGAATCAAATATCGACAAAGGAGAATTGGCAAGGCAGCCGCACCTGTGAAATAGACAATGCCGGGCCCGTGCTTTTACCATGCATGCTTTGGTATGAATGCGAGGAAGTGCTGACCACCTTGCAGCTTCGACAGAGCCAACACATTGGGACACCAGAGGTCTGTGAACACCATAGGTTTCAGCTGCCAGGATCATCTACAGTTCATTACAGACACCCTTTCAGGGCGACGTTTCTTGTGTGCTGCGGGTGCTACCAGTATTGCCTATGATGAGAAGGCAAAGAGTGATGAAACCTCACTGGAGGCTGCCGATGGCGGCAGCCACAGTAGGATCCAGACTTTTAGACACGACGGCTAACGTTCTGCTTCAGTGGGCAACGCGACATGTGGGACTTCATCCTGGCTGAAGTGGCTAGACCTCTGCTCAGTGCAGATTTCCTGTGTGCCTAAGGACTGTTAGTCAATCTCAAGAACTGATGTCAAGGACTTTGGGTGGTTACGCTGCTCCCCCAGTAAGTTCCCCACAACAACTCTGTCAAACGCATGCAACCACTGTGTGTGAGTTTACTCGACCATTGGGCAAATTCCCAAACTTCACCAAGCCCACATTCTCCACTACAGTCACAAAACATGGGGTCGAGCACCACATTCCCACAAATGGCTCACCAGTCCATGCCCATGCGCATATACTGGACCTGAAAAGCGGGCAATCGTGAAGGCTGAGTTTGCCAACATGGAAAGACTTGACATTGTGCGCCGGTCAAATAGCCCCTGAGTTTCGGCCCTTCAAATGCTCCAAAGGTGGTTGCCGCTCAAGTGGTAATTACTGATGCCTTAACTCTCCAATACCGCCTGTCTCTGCCACCTCCTGCAGCACTGTAGCCTCTACAAAGCAGAGCACTATTGATCCAACTTACAAGGGGACAGCTCTAACCCTAACCCTAATGACAAGTCCATGTCACTCCCAGTCAGAATGGCATTGAGAATTCCGTGTCACTCCCGGTCAGAATGGCATTGAGAATTCCGTGTCACTCCCAGTCGGAATGGCATTGACAAGTCCGTGTCACTCCCGGTCGGAATGGCATTGACAAGTCCGTGTCACTCCCAGTCAGAATGGCATTGAGAATTCCGTGTCACTCCCAGTCAGAATGGCATTGACAGGTCAGGCACACGTCTGGAGCTGGTGTCACTACACAAATGAGCATACAAGGCCAGCTGACATAGTCAGAAGTGAGCTTTGCTTCTGACAATTTCTGATTCTAGTCTTCCACCCCTCTCCCCCCACCCCCACCGGTACTAGTTTACTTATTATGTGCACATGGAGAAATCCAGTGAAATGTGTCACTAAGGATATTGTGGGACTGGCCAAAGTCTCACAGCACATTCTTCTGCCAACATAGCCAGCCCACAATGTTCAGAACAACATGGAACATAACATAGTCAGTCCACAATGTTCAGAACAATATAGAACATAACATAGTCAGTCAACAATGTTCGGAACAACATGGAACATAACATAGCCAGCCCATAATGTTCAGAACAACATGGAACATAACATAGCCAGTCAATAATGTTCAGAACAACATGGAACATAACATAGCCAGTCCACAATGTTCAGAACAACATAGAACATAACATAGCCAGTCCGTAATGTTCAGAACAACATAGAACACAACATAGTCAATCCGTAATGTTCAGAACAACATAGAACATAATATAGTCAGTCCGTAATGTTCAGAACAACATAGAACACAACATAGCCAGCCCACAGTATTCAGGACAACATGGAACATAACATAGCCAGTCTACAATGTTGAGAACAACATAGAACACAACATAGCCAGTCCATAATGTTCAGAACAACATAGAACACAACATAGCCAGTCAGTAATGTTCAGAACAACATAGAACAAAACATAGCCAGTCCGTAATGTTCAGAAGGCCTTTGACAAGGGCCCCATATGAGGCTGCTTAACAAGCTATGAGCCGATAGTATTACAGAAAGGATTCTAGCATGGATAAAGCAGTGGCTGACTGACAGGTGGCTAATTGAACCCTATCGCATGGTGAAAGGCCTATTTTATCATATGCCTCCAAGTACTCTGAAGCCTCATCCTTAGCAATCAATGCCGACACCTTCAGCCATGATAAAGTGGTGGAGCAGACACAATGGGTAAAATGGTTTAATTCTGCTCCTGTATTTTATGGTCTTACAACAGTGATGAGAAGGAAGTTTTGAAAATGAACTTGAGACAACAACCTACCTGTTGAAGCACAGCACATTTTTCTTCAGAAGGGGAGAGACATTTTAGTTAAGATGGTGGAAAACAAATCTAACTAACAAGCAACGTGTACGACCATGGTTTCAAAACAGCAAGTAATAATAATACTACATTTAAAAAGCAGAAATGCTGACACCATCAGAAGGATAGATGCATTCAATTGCTCAACAGATAACTGGATGATATATACTGAACAAATTGAGCAAATGAAATAGGCAAAAAAAAGTGCTAGTATTGCTGAGTGCCATAGGTGGAAAATAGTGAAGTTTGCTTAGAAATTTAACTATTCCATCCACTGAAATGTGAATGTAATGCAGGAAGATTTAGAACCAAAGCCACTGTTAATTGCAGAACACTTTAGGTTTTGTAAGCAGAATGAGATTTCCTTTCAGCATACATCGCTGATTGAAAAGATTGTGCATTTTCACTTCAGTGATAGGCTTAATGAGGCACTGAGAGATCATTAGTAGAATATTACAAGAAAGCATTCAAAATTGGCTTTTAAATAAAGTATAATTCACATTTAAAAAGACAATTGAAGTCACTGTATCAATGGAAACAGCAGCCAAAGACACATTTGAGTTGGAGTCAGGAATAAAAGTGAGTGTGAACAACATTTCAGTGTCAACAGGAACCTACTTGCCCAACCAAACTGTTACACCAGACCAATGCATGTCCTCAGCACTCAGATCTGCAGCTGGATCTTCAACTTCCTCACAGACAGGACCCAGGCTGTAAAGATAGGGGACAAGCTCTCCTCTACAATCACTCTGAGCACCGGTGCCCCACAAGGCTGTGTACTCAGCCCCCTGCTGTACTCACTGTACACCCATGATTGTGTAGCCAAGTTTCCATCAAACTCAATATACAAGTTTGCTGATGACACCACAATTGCAGGCCGTATCTCAGGTAATGATGAGTTTGAGTACAGAGAGGAAATTAAGAACCTGGTGGCATGGTGAGAAGACAATAACCTATCCCTCAACTTCAGCAAGACGAAGGAATTGGTTGTTGACTTCAGAAGGAATAGCGGACTGCACAACCCAATTTACATCGATGGTGCGCAAGTGGAACAGGTCAAAAGCTTTAAGTTCCTCGGGGTCGATATCACAAGTGACCTGACTTGGACCAACCAAGCAGAGTCCACTGCCAAGAAGGCCCACCTGCGCCTTTACTTCCTGAGAAAATTAAAGAAATTTGGCCTGTCCCCTAAAACCCTCACTAATTTTTATAGATGCACCGTAGAAAGCATTCTTCTAGGGTGCATCACAACCTGGTATGGAAGTTGTCCTGTCCAAGACCGGAAGAAGCTGCAGAAGATCGTGAACACGGCGCAGCACATCACACAAACCAATCTTCCGTCCGTGGACTCACTTTACACCGCACGCTGTCGGAGCAGTACTGCCAGGATAATCAAGGACACAACCCACCTAGCCAACACACTTTTCATCCCTCTTCCCTCTGGGAGAAGGTTCAGGAGCTTGAAGACTTGTATGGACAGATCTGGGAACAGTTTCTTTCCAACTGTGATAAGACTGCTGAACAGATCCTGACCTGGATCTGGGCCGTACCCTCCAAATATCCGGACCTGCCTCTCGGTTTTTTTGCGCTACCTTACTTTCCATTTTCTATTTTCTATTTATGGTTTATAATTTAAATTTTTAATCTTTACTATTGATTTGTACTCCAGGGAGCAGGAAGCACAGAATCAAATATCGACAAAGGAGAATTGGCAAGGCAGCCGCACCTGTGAAATAGACAATGCCGGGCCCGTGCTTTTACCATGCATGCTTTGGTATGAATGCGAGGAAGTGCTGACCACCTTGCAGCTTCGACAGAGCCAACACATTGGGACACCAGAGGTCTGTGAACACCATAGGTTTCAGCTGCCAGGATCATCTACAGTTCATTACAGACACCCTTTCAGGGCGACGTTTCTTGTGTGCTGCGGGTGCTACCAGTATTGCCTATGATGAGAAGGCAAAGAGTGATGAAACCTCACTGGAGGCTGCCGATGGCGGCAGCCACAGTAGGATCCAGACTTTTAGACACGACGGCTAACGTTCTGCTTCAGTGGGCAACGCTACATGTGGGATTTCATCCTGGCTGAAGTGGCTAGACCTCTGCTCAGTGCAGATTTCCTGTGTGCCTAAGGACTGTTAGTCAATCTCAAGAACTGATGTCAAGGACTTTGGGTGGTTACGCTGCTCCCCCAGTAAGTTCCCCACAACAACTCTGTCAAACGCATGCAACCACTGTGTGTGAGTTTACTCGACCATTGGGCAAATTCCCAAACTTCACCAAGCCCACATTCTCCACTACAGTCACAAAACATGGGGTCGAGCACCACATTCCCACAAATGGCTCACCAGTCCATGCCCATGCGCATATACTGGACCTGAAAAGCGGGCAATCGTGAAGGCTGAGTTTGCCAACATGGAAAGACTTGACATTGTGCGCCGGTCAAATAGCCCCTGAGTTTCGGCCCTTCAAATGCTCCAAAGGTGGTTGCCGCTCAAGTGGTAATTACTGATGCCTTAACTCTCCAATACCGCCTGTCCCTGCCACCTCCTGCAGCACTGTAGCCTCTACAAAGCAGAGCACTATTGATCCAACTTACAAGGGGACAGCTCTAACCCTAACCCTAATGACAAGTCCATGTCGCTCCCAGTCAGAATGGCATTGAGAATTCCGTGTCACTCCCGGTCAGAATGGCATTGAGAATTCCGTGTCACTCCCAGTCGGAATGGCATTTACAAGTCCGTGTCACTCCCGGTCGGAATGGCATTGACAAGTCCGTGTCACTCCCAGTCAGAATGGCATTGAGAATTCCGTGTCACTCCCAGTCAGAATGGCATTGACAGGTCAGGCACACGTCTGGAGCTGGTGTCACTACACAAATGAGCATACAAGGCCAGCTGACATAGTCAGAAGTGAGCTTTGCTTCTGACAATTTCTGATTCTAGTCTTCCACCCCTCCCCCCCCACCCCCACCGGTACTAGTTTACTTATTATGTGTACATGGAGAAATCCAGTGAAATGTGTCACTAAGGATATTGTGGGACTGGCCAAAGTCTCACAGCACATTCTTCTGCCAACATAGCCAGCCCACAATGTTCAGAACAACATGGAACATAACATAGCCAGCCCACAATGTTCAGAACAACATGGAACATAACATAGTCAGTCCACAATGTTCAGAACAATATAGAACATAACATAGTCAGTCAACAATGTTCGGAACAACATGGAACATAACATAGCCAGCCCATAATGTTCAGAACAACATGGAACATAACATAGCCAGTCAATAATGTTCAGAACAACATGGAACATAACATAGCCAGTCCACAATGTTCAGAACAACATAGAACATAACATAGCCAGTCCGTAATGTTCAGAACAACATAGAACACAACATAGTCAATCCGTAATGTTCAGAACAACATAGAACATAACATAGTCAGTCCGTAATGTTCAGAACAACATAGAACACAACATAGCCAGCCCACAGTATTCAGGACAACATGGAACATAACATAGCCAGTCTACAATGTTGAGAACAACATAGAACACAACATAGCCAGTCCATAATGTTCAGAACAACATAGAACACAACATAGCCAGTCAGTAATGTTCAGAACAACATAGAACAAAACATAGCCAGTCCGTAATGTTCAGAAGGCCTTTGACAAGGGCCCCATATGAGGCTGCTTAACAAGCTATGAGCCGATAGTATTACAGAAAGGATTCTAGCATGGATAAAGCAGTGGCTGACTGACAGGTGGCTAATTGAACCCTATCGCATGGTGAAAGGCCTATTTTATCATATGCCTCCAAGTACTCTGAAGCCTCATCCTTAGCAATCAATGCCGACACCTTCAGCCATGATAAAGTGGTGGAGCAGACACAATGGGTAAAATGGTTTAATTCTGCTCCTGTATTTTATGGTCTTACAACAGTGATGAGAAGGAAGTTTTGAAAATGAACTTGAGACAACAACCTACCTGTTGAAGCACAGCACATTTTTCTTCAGAAGGGGAGAGACATTTTAGTTAAGATGGTGGAAAACAAATCTAACTAACAAGCAACGTGTACGACCATGGTTTCAAAACAGCAAGTAATAATAATACTACATTTAAAAAGCAGAAATGCTGACACCATCAGAAGGATAGATGCATTCAATTGCTCAACAGATAACTGGATGATATATACTGAACAAATTGAGCAAATGAAATAGGCAAAAAAAAGTGCTAGTATTGCTGAGTGCCATAGGTGGAAAATAGTGAAGTTTGCTTAGAAATTTAACTATTCCATCCACTGAAATGTGAATGTAATGCAGGAAGATTTAGAACCAAAGCCACTGTTAATTGCAGAACACTTTAGGTTTTGTAAGCAGAATGAGATTTCCTTTCAGCATACATCGCTGATTGAAAAGATTGTGCATTTTCACTTCAGTGATAGGCTTAATGAGGCACTGAGAGATCATTAGTAGAATATTACAAGAAAGCATTCAAAATTGGCTTTTAAATAAAGTATAATTCACATTTAAAAAGACAATTGAAGTCACTGTATCAATGGAAACAGCAGCCAAAGACACATTTGAGTTGGAGTCAGGAATAAAAGTGAGTGTGAACAACATTTCAGTGTCAACAGGAACCTACTTGCCCAACCAAACTGTTACACCAGACCAATGCATGTCCTCAGCACTCAGATCTGCAGCTGGATCTTCAACTTCCTCACAGACAGGACCCAGGCTGCAAAGATAGGGGACAAGCTCTCCTCTACAATCACTCTGAGCACCGGTGCCCCACAAGGCTGTGTACTCAGCCCCCTGCTGTACTCACTGTACACCCATGATTGTGTAGCCAAGTTTCCATCAAACTCAATATACAAGTTTGCTGATGACACCACAATTGCAGGCCGTATCTCAGGTAATGATGAGTTTGAGTACAGAGAGGAAATTAAGAACCTGGTGGCATGGTGAGAAGACAATAACCTATCCCTCAACTTCAGCAAGACGAAGGAATTGGTTGTTGACTTCAGAAGGAATAGCGGACTGCACAACCCAATTTACATCGATGGTGCGCAAGTGGAACAGGTCAAAAGCTTTAAGTTCCTCGGGGTCGATATCACAAGTGACCTGACTTGGACCAACCAAGCAGAGTCCACTGCCAAGAAGGCCCACCTGCGCCTTTACTTCCTGAGAAAATTAAAGAAATTTGGCCTGTCCCCTAAAACCCTCACTAATTTTTATAGATGCACCGTAGAAAGCATTCTTCTAGGGTGCATCACAACCTGGTATGGAAGTTGTCCTGTCCAAGACCGGAAGAAGCTGCAGAAGATCGTGAACATGGCGCAGCACATCACACAAACCAATCTTCTGCCCTTGGACTCACTTTACACCGCACGCTGTCGGAGCAGTGCTGCCAGGATAATCAAGGACACAACCCACCTAGCCAACACACTTTTCATCCCTCTTCCCTCTGGGAGAAGGTTCAGGAGCTTGAAGACTTGTATGGACAGATCTGGGAACAGTTTCTTTCCAACTGTGATAAGACTGCTGAACAGATCCTGACCTGGATCTGGGCCGTACCCTCCAAATATCCGGACCTGCCTCTCGGTTTTTTTGCACTACCTTACTTTCCATTTTCTATTTTCTATTTATGGTTTATAATTTAAATTTTTAATGTTTACTATTGATTTGTACTCCAGGGAGCAGGAAGCGCAGAATCAAATATCGACAAAGGAGAATTGGCAAGGCAGCCGCACCTGTGAAATAGACAATGCCGGGCCCGTGCTTTTACCATGCATGCTTTGGTATGAATGCGAGGAAGTGCTGACCACCTTGCAGCTTCGACAGAGCCAACACATTGGGACACCAGAGGTCTGTGAACACCATAGGTTTCAGCTGCCAGGATCATCTACAGTTCATTACAGACACCCTTTCAGGGCGACGTTTCTTGTGTGCTGCGGGTGCTACCAGTATTGCCTATGATGAGAAGGCAAAGAGTGATGAAACCTCACTGGAGGCTGCCGATGGCGGCAGCCACAGTAGGATCCAGACTTTTGGACACAACGGATAACGTTCTGGTTCAGTGGGCAACGCTACATGTGGGACTTCATCCTGGCTGAAGTGGCTAGACCTCTGCTCAGTGCAGATTTCCTGTGTGCCTAAGGACTGTTAGTCAATCTCAAGAACTGATGTCAAGGACTTTGGGTGGTTACGCTGCTCCCCCAGTAAGTTCCCCACAACAACTCTGTCAAACGCATGCAACCACTGTGTGTGAGTTTACTCGACCATTGGGCAAATTCCCAAACTTCACCAAGCCCACATTCTCCACTACAGTCACAAAACATGGGGTCGAGCACCACATTCCCACAAATGGCTCACCAGTCCATGCCCATGCGCATATACTGGACCTGAAAAGCGGGCAATCGTGAAGGCTGAGTTTGCCAACATGGAAAGACTTGACATTGTGCGCCGGTCAAATAGCCCCTGAGTTTCGGCCCTCCAAATGCTCCAAAGGTGGTTGCCGCTCAAGTGGTAATTACTGATGCCTTAACTCTCCAATACCGCCTGTCCCTGCCACCTCCTGCAGCACTATAGCCTCTACAAAGCAGAGCACTATTGATCCAACTTAGCAGGGGACAGCTCTAACCCTAACCCTAATGCCAAGTCCATGTCACTCCCAGTCGGAATGGCATTGACAGGTCCGTGTCACTCCCGGTCAGAATGGCATTGACAGCTAAGGCACACGTCTGGAGCTGGTGTCACTACACAAATGAGCAAACAAGGTCAGCTGACATAGTCAGAAGTGAGCTTTGCTTCTGACAATTTCTGATTCTAGTCTTCACCCCCTCCCCCCCCACCCCCACCGGTACTAGTTTACTTATTATGTGTACATGGACAAATCCAGTGAAATGTGTCACTAAGGATATTGTGGGACTGGGCAAAGTCTCACAGCACATTCTTCTGCCAACATAGCCAGCCCACAATGTTCAGAACAACATGGAACATAACATAGCCAGTCCACAATGTTCTGAACAACATGGAACATAACATAGTCAGTCCACAATGTTCAGAACAATATAGAACATAACATAGTCAATCAACAATGTTCGGAACAACATGGAACATAACATAGCCAGCCCACAATGTTCAGAACAACATGGAACATAACATAGCCAGTCCACAATGTTCAGAACAACATGGAACATAACATAGCCAGCCCACAATGTTCAGAACAACATAGAACATAACATAGCCAGCCCACAATGTTCAGAACAACATAGAACATAACATAGCCAGTCAATAATGTTCAGAACAACATGGAACATAACATAGCCAGTCCATAATGTTCAGAACAACATAGAACATAACATAGCCAGTCCGTAATGTTCAGAACAACATAGAACTCAACATAGTCAGTCCGTAATGTTCAGAACAACATAGAACATAACATAGTCAGTCCGTAATGTTCAGAACAACATAAAACACAACATAGCCAGCCCACAGTATTCAGGACAACATAGAACACAACATAGCCAGTCCATAATGTTCAGAACAACATAGAACACAACATAGCCAGTCAGTAATGTTCAGAATAAGATAGAACAAAACATAGCCAGTCCGTAATGTTCAGAAGACCTTTGACAAGGGCCCCATATGAGGCTGCTGAACAAGCTATGAGCCGATAGTATTACAGAAAGGATTCTAGCATGGATAAAGCAGTGGCTGACTGACAGGTGGCTAATTGAACCCTATCGCATGGTGAAAGGCCTATTTTATCATATGCCTCCAAGTACTCTGAAGCCTCATCCTTAGCAATCAATGCCGACACCTTCAGCCATGATAAAGTGGTGGAGCAGACACAATGGGTAAAATGGTTTAATTCTGCTCCTGTATTTTATGGTCTTACAACAGTGATGAGAAGGAAGTTTTGAAAATGAACTTGAGACAACTACCTACCTGTTGAAACACAGCACATTTTTCTTCAGAATGGGAGAGAGACATTTTAGTTAAGATGGTGGAAAACAAATCTAACTAACAAGCAACGTGTACGACCATGGTTTCAAAACAGCAAGTAATAATAATAATACTACATTTAAAAAGCAGAAATGCTGACACCATCAGAAGGATAGATGCATTCAATTGCTCAACAGATAACTGGATGATATATACTGAACAAATTGAGCAAATGAAATAGGCAAAAAAAAGTGCTAGTATTGCTGAGTGCCATAGGTGGAAAATAGTAAAGTTTGCTTAGAAATTTAACTGCTCCATCCACTGAAATGTGAATGTAATGCAGGAAGATTTAGAACCAAAGCCACTGTTAATTGCAGAACACTTTAGGTTTTGTAAGCAGAATGAGATTTCATTTCAGCATACATCGCTGATTGAAAAGATTGTGTATTTTCAGTTCAGTGATAGGCTTAATGAGGCACTGAGAGATCATTAGTAGAATATTACAAGAAAGCATTCAAAATTGGCTTTTAAATAAAGTATAATTCACATTTAAAAAGACAATCGAAGTCACTGTATCAATGGAAACAGCAGCCAAATACACATTTGAGTTGGAGTCAGGAATAAAAGTGAGTGTGAACAACATTTCAGTGTCAACAGGAACCTACTTGCCCAACCAAACTGTTACACCAGACCAATGCATGTCCTCAGCACTCAGATCTGCAGCTGGATCTTCAACTTCCTCACAGACAGGACCCAGGCTGTAAAGATAGGGGACAAGCTCTCCTCTACAATCACTCTGAGCACCGGTGCCCCACAAGGCTGTGTACTCAGCCCCCTGCTGTACTCACTGTACACCCATGATTGTGTAGCCAAGTTTCCATCAAACTCAATATACAAGTTTGCTGATGACACCACAATTGCAGGCCGTATCTCAGGTAATGATGAGTTTGAGTACAGAGAGGAAATTAAGAACCTGGTGGCATGGTGAGAAGACAATAACCTATCCCTCAACTTCAGCAAGACGAAGGAATTGGTTGTTGACTTCAGAAGGAATAGCGGACTGCACAACCCAATTTACATCGATGGTGCGCAAGTGGAACAGGTCAAAAGCTTTAAGTTCCTCGGGGTCGATATCACAAGTGACCTGACTTGGACCAACCAAGCAGAGTCCACTGCCAAGAAGGCCCACCTGCGCCTTTACTTCCTGAGAAAATTAAAGAAATTTGGCCTGCCCCCTAAAACCCTCACTAATTTTTATAGATGCACCGTAGAAAGCATTCTTCTAGGGTGCATCACAACCTGGTATGGAAGTTGTCCTGTCCAAGACCGGAAGAAGCTGCAGAAGATCGTGAACATGGCGCAGCACATCACACAAACCAATCTTCCGTCCGTGGACTCACTTTACACCGCACGCTGTCGGAGCAGTGCTGCCAGGATAATCAAGGACACAACCCACCCAGCCAACACACTTTTCATCCCTCTTCCCTCTGGGAGAAGGTTCAGGAGCTTGAAGACTTGTATGGACAGATCTGGGAACAGTTTCTTTCCAACTGTGATAAGACTGCTGAACAGATCCTGACCTGGATCTGGGCCGTACCCTCCAAATATCCGGACCTGCCTCTCGGTTTTTTTGCACTACCTTACTTTCCATTTTCTATTTTCTATTTATGGTTTATAATTTAAATTTTTAATGTTTACTATTGATTTGTACTCCAGGGAGCAGGAAGCGCAGAATCAAATATCGACAAAGGAGAATTGGCAAGGCAGCCGCACCTGTGAAATAGACAATGCCGGGCCCGTGCTTTTACCATGCATGCTTTGGTATGAATGCGAGGAAGTGCTGACCACCTTGCAGCTTCGACAGAGCCAACACATTGGGACACCAGAGGTCTGTGAACACCATAGGTTTCCGCTGCCAGGATCATCTACAGTTCATTACAGACACCCTTTCAGGGCGACGTTTCTTGTGTGCTGCGGGTGCTACCAGTATTGCCTATGATGAGAAGGCAAAGAGTGATGAAACCTCACTGGAGGCTGCCGATGGCGGCAGCCACAGTAGGATCCAGACTTTTAGACACGACGGCTAACGTTCTGCTTCAGTGGGCAACGCGACATGTGGGACTTCATCCTGGCTGAAGTGGCTAGACCTCTGCTCAGTGCAGATTTCCTGTGTGCCTAAGGACTGTTAGTCAATCTCAAGAACTGATGTCAAGGACTTTGGGTGGTTACGCTGCTCCCCCAGTAAGTTCCCCACAACAACTCTGTCAAACGCATGCAACCACTGTGTGTGAGTTTACTCGACCATTGGGCAATTTCCCAAACTTCACCAAGCCCACATTCTCCACTACAGTCACAAAACATGGGGTCGAGCACCACATTCCCACAAATGGCTCACCAGTCCATGCCCATGCGCATATACTGGACCTGAAAAGCGGGCAATCGTGAAGGCTGAGTTTGCCAACATGGAAAGACTTGACATTGTGCGCCGGTCAAATAGCCCCTGAGTTTCGGCCCTCCAAATGCTCCAAAGGTGGTTGCCGCTCAAGTGGTAATTACTGATGCCTTAACTCTCCAATACCGCCTGTCCCTGCCACCTCCTGCAGCACTGTAGCCTCTACAAAGCAGAGCACTATTGATCCAACTTACAAGGGGACAGCTCTAACCCTAACCCTAATGACAGGTCCATGTCACTCCCAGTCAGAATGGCATTGAGAATTCCGTGTCACTCCCGGTCAGAATGGCATTGAGAATTCCGTGTCACTCCCAGTCGGAATGGCATTGACAAGTCCGTGTCACTCCCGGTCGGAATGGCATTGACAAGTCCGTGTCACTCCCAGTCAGAATGGCATTGAGAATTCCGTGTCACTCCCAGTCAGAATGGCATTGACAGGTCAGGCACACGTCTGGAGCTGGTGTCACTACACAAATGAGCATACAAGGCCAGCTGACATAGTCAGAAGTGAGCTTTGCTTCTGACAATTTCTGATTCTAGTCTTCCACCCCTCCCCCCCCACCCCCACCGGTACTAGTTTACTTATTATGTGTACATGGAGAAATCCAGTGAAATGTGTCACTAAGGATATTGTGGGACTGGCCAAAGTCTCACAGCACATTCTTCTGCCAACATAGCCAGCCCACAATGTTCAGAACAACATGGAACATAACATAGCCAGCCCACAATGTTCAGAACAACATGGAACATAACATAGTCAGTCCACAATGTTCAGAACAATATAGAACATAACATAGTCAGTCAACAATGTTCGGAACAACATGGAACATAACATAGCCAGCCCATAATGTTCAGAACAACATGGAACATAACATAGCCAGTCAATAATGTTCAGAACAACATGGAACATAACATAGCCAGTCCACAATGTTCAGAACAACATAGAACATAACATAGCCAGTCCGTAATGTTCAGAACAACATAGAACACAACATAGTCAATCCGTAATGTTCAGAACAACATAGAACATAACATAGTCAGTCCGTAATGTTCAGAACAACATAGAACACAACATAGCCAGCCCACAGTATTCAGGACAACATGGAACATAACATAGCCAGTCTACAATGTTGAGAACAACATAGAACACAACATAGCCAGTCCATAATGTTCAGAACAACATAGAACACAACATAGCCAGTCAGTAATGTTCAGAACAACATAGAACAAAACATAGCCAGTCCGTAATGTTCAGAAGGCCTTTGACAAGGGCCCCATATGAGGCTGCTTAACAAGCTATGAGCCGATAGTATTACAGAAAGGATTCTAGCATGGATAAAGCAGTGGCTGACTGACAGGTGGCTAATTGAACCCTATCGCATGGTGAAAGGCCTATTTTATCATATGCCTCCAAGTACTCTGAAGCCTCATCCTTAGCAATCAATGCCGACACCTTCAGCCATGATAAAGTGGTGGAGCAGACACAATGGGTAAAATGGTTTAATTCTGCTCCTGTATTTTATGGTCTTACAACAGTGATGAGAAGGAAGTTTTGAAAATGAACTTGAGACAACTACCTACCTGTTGAAGCACAGCACATTTTTCTTCAGAATGGGAGAGAGACATTTTAGTTAAGATGGTGGAAAACAAATCTAACTAACAAGCAACGTGTACGACCATGGTTTCAAAACAGCAAGTAATAATAATAATACTACATTTAAAAAGCAGAAATGCTGACACCATCAGAAGGATAGATGCATTCAATTGCTCAACAGATAACTGGATGATATATACTGAACAAATTGAGCAAATGAAATAGGCAAAAAAAAGTGCTAGTATTGCTGAGTGCCATAGGTGGAAAATAGTGAAGTTTGCTTAGAAATTTAACTATTCCATCCACTGAAATGTGAATGTAATGCAGGAAGATTTAGAACCAAAGCCACTGTTAATTGCAGAACACTTTAGGTTTTGTAAGCAGAATGAGATTTCCTTTCAGCATACATCGCTGATTGAAAAGATTGTGCATTTTCACTTCAGTGATAGGCTTAATGAGGCACTGAGAGATCATTAGTAGAATATTACAAGAAAGCATTCAAAATTGGCTTTTAAATAAAGTATAATTCACATTTAAAAAGACAATTGAAGTCACTGTATCAATGGAAACAGCAGCCAAAGACACATTTGAGTTGGAGTCAGGAATAAAAGTGAGTGTGAACAACATTTCAGTGTCAACAGGAACCTACTTGCCCAACCAAACTGTTACACCAGACCAATGCATGTCCTCAGCACTCAGATCTGCAGCTGGATCTTCAACTTCCTCACAGACAGGACCCAGGCTGTAAAGATAGGGGACAAGCTCTCCTCTACAATCACTCTGAGCACCGGTGCCCCACAAGGCTGTGTACTCAGACCCCTGCTGTACTCACTGTACACCCATGATTGTGTAGCCAAGTTTCCATCGAGCTCAATATACAAGTTTGCTGATGACACCACAATTGCAGGCCGTATCTCAGGTAATGATGAGTTTGAGTACAGAGAGGAAATTAAGAACCTGGTGGCATGGTGAGAAGACAATAACCTATCCCTCAACTTCAGCAAGACGAAGGAATTGGTTGTTGACTTCAGAAGGAATAGCGGACTGCACAACCCAATTTACATCGATGGTGCGCAAGTGGAACAGGTCAAAAGCTTTAAGTTCCTCGGGGTCGATATCACAAGTGACCTGACTTGGACCAACCAAGCAGAGTCCACTGCCAAGAAGGCCCACCTGCGCCTTTACTTCCTGAGAAAATTAAAGAAATTTGGCCTGCCCCCTAAAACCCTCACTAATTTTTATAGATGCACCGTAGAAAGCATTCTTCTAGGGTGCATCACAACCTGGTATGGAAGTTGTCCTGTCCAAGACCGGAAGAAGCTGCAGAAGATCGTGAACACGGCGCAGCACATCACACAAACCAATCTTCCGTCCGTGGACTCACTTTACACCGCACGCTGTCGGAGCAGTACTGCCAGGATAATCAAGGACACAACCCACCTAGCCAACACACTTTTCATCCCTCTTCCCTCTGGGAGAAGGTTCAGGAGCTTGAAGACTTGTATGGACAGATCTGGGAACAGTTTCTTTCCAACTGTGATAAGACTGCTGAACAGATCCTGACCTGGATCTGGGCCGTACCCTCCAAATATCCGGACCTGCCTCTCGGTTTTTTTGCGCTACCTTACTTTCCATTTTCTATTTTCTATTTATGGTTTATAATTTAAATTTTTAATCTTTACTATTGATTGTACTCCAGGGAGCAGGAAGCACAGAATCAAATATCGACAAAGGAGAATTGGCAAGGCAGCCGCACCTGTGAAATAGACAATGCCGGGCCCGTGCTTTTACCATGCATGCTTTGGTATGAATGCGAGGAAGTGCTGACCACCTTGCAGCTTCGACAGAGCCAACACATTGGGACACCAGAGGTCTGTGAACACCATAGGTTTCAGCTGCCAGGATCATCTACAGTTCATTACAGACACCCTTTCAGGGCGACGTTTCTTGTGTGCTGCGGGTGCTACCAGTATTGCCTATGATGAGAAGGCAAAGAGTGATGAAACCTCACTGGAGGCTGCCGATGGCGGCAGCCACAGTAGGATCCAGACTTTTAGACACGACGGCTAACGTTCTGCTTCAGTGGGCAACGCTACATGTGGGATTTCATCCTGGCTGAAGTGGCTAGACCTCTGCTCAGTGCAGATTTCCTGTGTGCCTGAGGACTGTTAGTCAATCTCAAGAACTGATGTCAAGGACTTTGGGTGGTTACGCTGCTCCCCCAGTAAGTTCCCCACAACAACTCTGTCAAACGCATGCAACCACTGTGTGTGAGTTTACTCGACCATTGGGCAAATTCCCAAACTTCACCAAGCCCACATTCTCCACTACAGTCACAAAACATGGGGTCGAGCACCACATTCCCACAAATGGCTCACCAGTCCATGCCCATGCGCATATACTGGACCTGAAAAGCGGGCAATCGTGAAGGCTGAGTTTGCCAACATGGAAAGACTTGACATTGTGCGCCGGTCAAATAGCCCCTGAGTTTCGGCCCTTCAAATGCTCCAAAGGTGGTTGCCGCTCAAGTGGTAATTACTGATGCCTTAACTCTCCAATACCGCCTGTCCCTGCCACCTCCTGCAGCACTGTAGCCTCTACAAAGCAGAGCACTATTGATCCAACTTACAAGGGGACAGCTCTAACCCTAACCCTAATGACAAGTCCATGTCGCTCCCAGTCAGAATGGCATTGAGAATTCCGTGTCACTCCCGGTCAGAATGGCATTAAGAATTCCGTGTCACTCCCAGTCGGAATGGCATTTACAAGTCCGTGTCACTCCCGGTCGGAATGGCATTGACAAGTCCGTGTCACTCCCAGTCAGAATGGCATTGAGAATTCCGTGTCACTCCCAGTCAGAATGGCATTGACAGGTCAGGCACACGTCTGGAGCTGGTGTCACTACACAAATGAGCATACAAGGCCAGCTGACATAGTCAGAAGTGAGCTTTGCTTCTGACAATTTCTGATTCTAGTCTTCCACCCCTCCCCCCCCACCCCCACCGGTACTAGTTTACTTATTATGTGTACATGGAGAAATCCAGTGAAATGTGTCACTAAGGATATTGTGGGACTGGCCAAAGTCTCACAGCACATTCTTCTGCCAACATAGCCAGCCCACAATGTTCAGAACAACATGGAACATAACATAGCCAGCCCACAATGTTCAGAACAACATGGAACATAACATAGTCAGTCCACAATGTTCAGAACAATATAGAACATAACATAGTCAGTCAACAATGTTCGGAACAACATGGAACATAACATAGCCAGCCCATAATGTTCAGAACAACATGGAACATAACATAGCCAGTCAATAATGTTCAGAACAACATGGAACATAACATAGCCAGTCCACAATGTTCAGAACAACATAGAACATAACATAGCCAGTCCGTAATGTTCAGAACAACATAGAACACAACATAGTCAATCCGTAATGTTCAGAACAACATAGAACATAACATAGTCAGTCCGTAATGTTCAGAACAACATAGAACACAACATAGCCAGCCCACAGTATTCAGGACAACATGGAACATAACATAGCCAGTCTACAATGTTGAGAACAACATAGAACACAACATAGCCAGTCCATAATGTTCAGAACAACATAGAACACAACATAGCCAGTCAGTAATGTTCAGAACAACATAGAACAAAACATAGCCAGTCCGTAATGTTCAGAAGGCCTTTGACAAGGGCCCCATATGAGGCTGCTTAACAAGCTATGAGCCGATAGTATTACAGAAAGGATTCTAGCATGGATAAAGCAGTGGCTGACTGACAGGTGGCTAATTGAACCCTATCGCATGGTGAAAGGCCTATTTTATCATATGCCTCCAAGTACTCTGAAGCCTCATCTTTAGCAATCAATGCCGACACCTTCAGCCATGATAAAGTGGTGGAGCAGACACAATGGGTAAAATGGTTTAATTCTGCTCCTGTATTTTATGGTCTTACAACAGTGATGAGAAGGAAGTTTTGAAAATGAACTTGAGACAACAACCTACCTGTTGAAGCACAGCACATTTTTCTTCAGAAGGGGAGAGAGACATTTTAGTTAAGATGGTGGAAAACAAATCTAACTAACAAGCAACGTGTACGACCATGGTTTCAAAACAGCAAGTAATAATAATAATACTACATTTAAAAAGCAGAAATGCTGACACCATCAGAAGGATAGATGCATTCAATTGCTCAACAGATAACTGGATGATATATACTGAACAAATTGAGCAAATGAAATAGGCAAAAAAAAGTGCTAGTATTGCTGAGTGCCATAGGTGGAAAATAGTGAAGTTTGCTTAGAAATTTAACTATTCCATCCACTGAAATGTGAATGTAATGCAGGAAGATTTAGAACCAAAGCCACTGTTAATTGCAGAACACTTTAGGTTTTGTAAGCAGAATGAGATTTCCTTTCAGCATACATCGCTGATTGAAAAGATTGTGCATTTTCACTTCAGTGATAGGCTTAATGAGGCACTGAGAGATCATTAGTAGAATATTACAAGAAAGCATTCAAAATTGGCTTTTAAATAAAGTATAATTCACATTTAAAAAGACAATTGAAGTCACTGTATCAATGGAAACAGCAGCCAAAGACACATTTGAGTTGGAGTCAGGAATAAAAGTGAGTGTGAACAACATTTCAGTGTCAACAGGAACCTACTTGCCCAACCAAACTGTTACACCAGACCAATGCATGTCCTCAGCACTCAGATCTGCAGCTGGATCTTCAACTTCCTCACAGACAGGACCCAGGCTGCAAAGATAGGGGACAAGCTCTCCTCTACAATCACTCTGAGCACCGGTGCCCCACAAGGCTGTGTACTCAGCCCCCTGCTGTACTCACTGTACACCCATGATTGTGTAGCCAAGTTTCCATCAAACTCAATATACAAGTTTGCTGATGACACCACAATTGCAGGCCGTATCTCAGGTAATGATGAGTTTGAGTACAGAGAGGAAATTAAGAACCTGGTGGCATGGTGAGAAGACAATAACCTATCCCTCAACTTCAGCAAGACGAAGGAATTGGTTGTTGACTTCAGAAGGAATAGCGGACTGCACAACCCAATTTACATCGATGGTGCGCAAGTGGAACAGGTCAAAAGCTTTAAGTTCCTCGGGGTCGATATCACAAGTGACCTGACTTGGACCAACCAAGCAGAGTCCACTGCCAAGAAGGCCCACCAGTGCCTTTACTTCCTGAGAAAATTAAAGAAATTTGGCCTGTCCCCTAAAACCCTCACTAATTTTTATAGATGCACCGTAGAAAGCATTCTTCTAGGGTGCATCACAACCTGGTATGGAAGTTGTCCTGTCCAAGACCGGAAGAAGCTGCAGAAGATCGTGAACACGGCGCAGCACATCACACAAACCAATCTTCCGTCCGTGGACTCACTTTACACCGCACGCTGTCAGAGCAGTGCTGCCAGGATAATCAAGGACACAACCCACCCAGCCAACACACTTTTCATCCCTCTTCCCTCTGGGAGAAGGTTCAGGAGCTTGAAGACTTGTATGGACAGATCTGGGAACAGTTTCTTTCCAACTGTGATAAGACTGCTGAACAGACCCTGACCTGGATCTGGGCCGTACCCTCCAAATATCCGGACCTGCCTCTCGGTTTTTTTGCGCTACCTTACTTTCCATTTTCTATTTTCTATTTATGGTTTATAATTTAAATTTTTAATGTTTACTATTGATTTGTACTCCAGGGAGCAGGAAGCACAGAATCAAATATCGACAAAGGAGAATTGGCAAGGCAGCCGCACCTGTGAAATAGACAATGCCGGGCCCATGCTTTTACCATGCATGCTTTGGTATGAATGCGAGGAAGTGCTGACCACCTTGCAGCTTCGACAGAGCCAACACATTGGGACACCAGAGGTCTGTGAACACCATAGGTTTCAGCTGCCAGGATCATCTACAGTTCATTACAGACACCCTTTCAGGGCGACGTTTCTTGTGTGCTGCGGGTGCTACCAGTATTGCCTATGATGAGAAGGCAAAGAGTGATGAAACCTCACTGGAGGCTGCCGATGGCGGCAGCCACAGTAGGATCCAGACTTTTGGACACGACGGATAACGTTCTGCTTCAGTGGGCAACGCTACATGTGGGACTTCATCCTGGCTGAAGTGGCTAGACCTCTGCTCAGTGCAGATTTCCTGTGTGCCAAAGGACTGTTAGTCAATCTCAAGAACTGATGTCAAGGACTTTGGGTGGTTACGCTGCTCCCCCAGTAAGTTCCCCACAACAACTCTGTCAAACGCATGCAACCACTGTGTGTGAGTTTACTCGACCATTGGGCAAATTCCCAAACTTCACCAAGCCCACATTCTCCACTACAGTCACAAAACATGGGGTCGAGCACCACATTCCCACAAATGGCTCACCAGTCCATGCCCATGCGCATATACTGGACCTGAAAAGCGGGCAATCGTGAAGGCTGAGTCTGCCAACATTGAAAGACTTGACATTGTGCGCCGGTCAAATAGCTCCTGAGTTTCGGCCCTCCAAATGCTCCAAAGGTGGTTGCCGCTCAAGTGGTAATTACTGATGCCTTAACTCTCCAATACCGCCTGTCCCTGCCACCTCCTGCAGCACTGTAGCCTCTACAAAGCAGAGCACTATTGATCCAACTTACCAGGGGACAGCTCTAACCCTAACCCTAATGCCAAGTCCGTGTCACTCCCAGTCAGAATGGCATTGACAAGTCCGTGTCACTCCCAGTCAGAATGGCATTGACAAGTCCATGTCACTCCCGGTCGGAATGGCATTGACAAGTCCGTGTCACTCCCAGTCAGAATGGCATTGACAGGTCCGTGTCACTCCCGGTCGGAATGGCGTTGACAGGTCCGTGTCACTCCCGGTCAGAATGGCATTGACAAGTCCGTGTCACTCCCGGTCGGAATGGCATTGACAGGTCCGTGTCACTCCCAGTCAGAATGGCATTGACAGGTCAGGCACACGTCTGGAGCTGGTGTCACTACACAAATGAGCATACAAGGCCAGCTGACATAGTCAGAAGTGAGCTTTGCTTCTGACAATTTCTGATTCTAGTCTTCCACCCCTCCCCCCCCACCCCCACCGGTACTAGTTTACTTATTATGTGTACATGGACAAATCCAGTGAAATGTGTCACTAAGGATATTGTGGGACTGGCCAAAGTCTCACAGCACATTCTTCTGCCAACATAGCCAGCCCACAATGTTCAGAACAACATGGAACATAACATAGCCAGTCCACAATGTTCAGATCAACATGGAACATAACATAGCCAGTCCACAATGTTCAGAACAACATGGAACATATCATAGCCAGCCCACAATGTTCAGAACAACATAGAACATAACATAGCCAGTCCGTAATGTTCAGAAGGCCTTTGACAAGGGCCCCATGTGAGGCTGCTTAACAAGCTATGAGCCGATACTATTACAGAAAGGATTCTAGCATGGATAAAGCAGTGGCTGACTGACAGGTGGCTAATTGAACCCTATCGCATGGTGAAAGGCCTATTTTATCATATGCCTCCAAGTACTCTGAAGCCTCATCTTTAGCAATCAATGCCAACACCTTCAGCCATGATAAAGTGGTGGAGCAGACACAATGGGTAAAATGGTTTAATTCTGCTCCTGTATTTTATGGTCTTACAACAGTGATGAGAAGGAAGTTTTGAAAATGAACTTGAGACAACTACCTACCTGTTGAAACACAGCACATTTTTCTTCAGAATGGGAGAGAGACATTTTAGTTAAGATGGTGGAAAACAAATCTAACTAACAAGCAACGTGTACGACCATGGTTTCAAAACAGCAAGTAATAATAATAATACTACATTTAAAAAGCAGAAATGCTGACACCATCAGAAGGATAGATGCATTCAATTGCTCAACAGATAACTGGATGATATATACTGAACAAATTGAGCAAATGAAATAGGCAAAAAAAAGTGCTAGTATTGCTGAGTGCCATAGGTGGAAAATAGTAAAGTTTGCTTAGAAATTTAACTGCTCCATCCACTGAAATGTGAATGTAATGCAGGAAGATTTAGAACCAAAGCCACTGTTAATTGCAGAACACTTTAGGTTTTGTAAGCAGAATGAGATTTCATTTCAGCATACATCGCTGATTGAAAAGATTGTGCATTTTCAGTTCAGTGATAGGCTTAATGAGGCACTGAGAGATCATTAGTAGAATATTACAAGAAAGCATTCAAAATTGGCTTTTAAATAAAATATAATTCACATTTAAAAAGACAATCGAAGTCACTGTATCAATGGAAACAGCAGCCAAAGACACATTTGAGTTGGAGTCAGGAATAAAAGTGAGTGTGAACAACATTTCAGTGTCAACAGGAACCTACTTGCCCAACCAAACTGTTACACCAGACCAATGCATGTCCTCAGCACTCAGATCTGCAGCTGGATCTTCAACTTCCTCACAGACAGGACCCAGGCTGTAAAGATAGGGGACAAGCTCTCCTCTACAATCACTCTGAGCACCGGTGCCCCACAAGGCTGTGTACTCAGCCCCCTGCTGTACTCACTGTACACCCATGATTGTGTAGCCAAGTTTCCATCAAACTCAATATACAAGTTTGCTGATGACACCACAATTGCAGGCCGTATCTCAGGTAATGATGAGTTTGAGTACAGAGAGGAAATTAAGAACCTGGTGGCATGGTGAGAAGACAATAACCTATCCCTCAACTTCAGCAAGACGAAGGAATTGGTTGTTGACTTCAGAAGGAATAGCGGACTGCACAACCCAATTTACATCGATGGTGCGCAAGTGGAACAGGTCAAAAGCTTTAAGTTCCTCGGGGTCGATATCACAAGTGACCTGACTTGGACCAACCAAGCAGAGTCCACTGCCAAGAAGGCCCACCTGCGCCTTTACTTCCTGAGAAAATTAAAGAAATTTGGCCTGCCCCCTAAAACCCTCACTAATTTTTATAGATGCACCGTAGAAAGCATTCTTCTAGGGTGCATCACAACCTGGTATGGAAGTTGTCCTGTCCAAGACCGGAAGAAGCTGCAGAAGATCGTGAACACAGCCCAGCACATCACACAAACCAATCTTCCATCCTTGGACTCACTTTACACCGCACGCTGTCAGAGCAGTGCTGACAGGATAATCAAGGACACAACCCACCCAGCCAACACACTCTTCATCCCTCTTCCCTCTGGGAGAAGGTTCAGGAGCTTGAAGACTTGTATGGACAGATCTGGGAACAGTTTCTTTCCAACTGTGATAAGACTGCTGAACAGATCCTGACCTGGATCTGGGCCGTACCCTCCAAATATCCGGACCTGCCTCTCGGTTTTTTTGCACTACCTTACTTTCCATTTTCTATTTTCTATTTATGATTTATAATTTAAATTTTTAATGTTTACTATTGATTTGTACTCCAGGGAGCAGGAAGCGCAGAATCAAATATCGCTGTGATGATTGTACGTTCTACTATCAATTGTTTGGCGACAATAAAGTATAAAAGTAAAACTTGCAGAAAATGCAGCAAAGTAGGGCATATACAAACAGTGTGCCTGGCAGACAAAAATCAATGGGTTCGTTCCAGTTGCTTAGACCATATATTAGCCAGCACGCTAGATAGCATGGAGACTGAAAGAATCCTTTCCAAGGTTGAGTGGAGCCCAGGGGAAATGCCAGTGGTTCCAGTAGCAAGAAGAATGGGTCTATCAGGATCTGTGATTATTGCATGATCACCATTAACCCAGTACTGAAAGTCAATCAATACTCTGCCCAGGATAGAGAACACTTTTGCAAACCTTTCTGAAGAGAAACACTTCAGCAAGGCCTACCTACAGATGGAGATAGAAGAGTCTAAAGTGTTTCTCACCATAAACACTCTCAAGGGGCTTTATCACTGCAATTGGCTTGTTTCTGGGGGAGTACCTGCACCTGCACTCTGACAGGAAGCTGGAGACCAGGTGCTGCTTGTTTCTGGGGGAGCCTCTGCACCTGCACTCCGACAGGAAGCTGGAGACCAGGTGCTGCTTGTTTCTGGGGGAGCACCTGCACCTGCACTCTGACAGGAAGCTGGAGACCAGGTGCTGCTTGTTTCTGGGGGAGCCTCTGCACCTGCACTCCGACAGGAAGCTGGAGACCAGGTGCTGCTTGTTTCTGGGGGAGCACCTGCACCTGCACTCTGACAGGAAGCTGGAGACCAGGTGCTGCAAGGCTGCTCAGGCTCTCAGTGTTACCTGGATGACATCACTGTTACCAGTGAGGGTGACAAGGAGCCCTTCCAACATCTCAAGACAGTGTGAAAGGATGAGAAGATTATGGGCTCAAGTGAGAATTCTTTAAACCAAGCATTACTTACTGTGGTTACTGTCATAAGGGAGGGCGCTGGGAGCGAACCCAAATGCTAGACACAGACACTGAAGTACTAGGAACAGGACTTGACTAGAAAGCTGGGACAAGAACACAGACTTGGGCTAGGACATTGGCTAGGTAAGCGGGACCAGGACAAGGGACTGGGAACTAGGAGCCTGGGCTTGGACTCTGAGCCAGAGACTGGACAAGGAATCAGAACCTGAGTCTTGACTCGGGCTCGGAACCCGGAACTAGGCGAGGACGTGACGTGGCTACAGGACTAGACGTGGCTTGAGTTCAGATTCCGAGCCAGAGACTGGACAAGGACCCAAAATCTGGGTCTTGACTCAGGCTCGGACCCCGGAACTAGGCGATGACGTGATGTGGTTACAGAACTGGACGTGGCTTGAGTTCCTTGAGGCTTGGGTTCTGGACAAGGACCTAGAACCTGGGTCTTGACTTGGGCTCGGACTCCGGAACTAGGCGAAGAAATGACGTGGTCTTGGGAGACAGGACTAGGCGAGGCTACAGGACAGAACAAGAGACTCCTGGGCAAGACAAGGGAACTCCAGTAAAGGACGAGGGAACTCCAGCACAGGACGAAGCACATGGACAGGATGAGAACACGAAGCCTTGACTTGGTACTCAGGAACAGCTGAGCCTTGGACTTGGGACGGCAGGAACCTCGGGACCTTGAACTTGGGATGACAGGAATGCAGAACACAGAGCCTTGTTCTTGAGGAGGCCAGGAACACAGAGCCTTGGTCTAGAGCATGGGAACATAGAGCCTTGGACTTGAGAGACAGGAACACAGGGACATGGAACACAGAGCCAGAACCCCTCCTTGGGAACAGGACTTGGGGCCAGGGCTCTACACAGAATGCTGAGCACGACGGGATGGTTCCCCACACTAGGTAGCGGCAAATGGCTAGACCTACCTAGTGAAAGCGTGGACACAGAGACAGTTCCCAACACTAAGTAGTGGCAAACGGCCAGACCTGCCTAACAAAGGCATGGACACAGAGACAGCTCCAACTCAACAATAGACAGTTCCTTATCTTGACACAGCAATACTCCGGTTCGCTCCGGTGGTAGAACTTGACAAGGTTGCAGGGCAGGTCTCCAGACACATGTTGTGGGGCAAAGCTCCAGACACAGGTTGCGGGGCAAGGTTTCAGAAGGAAGAGGAAGGGAAGGGAACAATCCAGCCTCAGGGTAACCACAAAGACAGCCTGGCTTACCCAACAGGGGTAAGGACAGAAAGGGACAGATCCAACTACAGGATAACGGTAAAGACGGCCTGACTTACCCTACAGAGGTGAGGACGGCATACTGACGAGACAAACCAGCACCCACACTTGAACCCAGGGCTACTTATATGCCCAGCTCCAAGATGAGCATCAGTTGCCTATGATTAAGCCCAACTGAAACAAGGGACAGCCGGAAGACCCGGAGCCAAGTGTCCACAGACTGGACCGTGAACCGGAGCGCGGACTTCACGGACTGGACCATGACAGTTACTCTATTGACACAGAAGTATTACACAAGTGTGCTGAGAAAATTCAAGCAGTGGTGGATGTCCCAAGGACAAAGGATGCATACGTTGTTGCTGTCCTTTTTTCAGGATTTGTCAATTACCATAGGTTCTTGCTGAATCTGGCTACTGTGCTCCACCCCTCGAGCTCATTTCTACAGATCAGGAAGAAATGGCAATGGACAAATTAGTGTGAGGTGGCTGTCCAAAAGGCAAAATTAGTATTGATATCAGACACTTACTCACACATTATGATGGCGCCCGGCTGGCACACAGTAGTGAATACCCCTTAGCATTTGCATCCGTTCATTTATTGCTGCGGAGAAAAATTACTCAGATTGACAGAGGGGCCTTGAGTCTTCTTTGAAGTGTAAAACATTTCAAGTACCAAGAGTTTTCCCTCATTACTGATCAACCACTACTGTCCGTTTTGAATCCACAGAAGTGTTCCACTAAGAGCAGCAACAGGAATGCAGAGATGCATTCGATCTTGTGATTGTACCTCCAAGAAACAGAGCTCCAGAGGCTAACTATTGGAAATGTTTATGAATTGCCCTGTTGACCCTTGGAAAAGGAAGTAGCTGAATAATTTAAGAGAGAGACACTCTTCTTGGTGTTCTCCCTCATGCCAATTGAATGTCTCCTTGTTTGTGAGAGAGGCCAAGATGAGGATCGCAAGGACCCAAGAACTGGAGAATCTGAGACTAGAACCGAGACATGATTACGACTGAGACGAAAGCAGGGTTATTGTCTAGATGCTAGACAAGAACCTGATGAGAATGCAAGCAAGACAGAAATCCTGAATGCAATTGCAGACTTGAACCAAAGTTGAACTAATGATTCAGCACTGAACCGGAGTTCAGAGGCTCTTTAAATATCCAATTCTTGGCACCAAAACATGAATGCCAATTAGCAGAGCAGGCCAGAATGTTCAAAGGGACCATGCCAGCTATCTATGCTCCAGAGAAAACAAGTGTCTAAACCTCAGAAGCTGGTGCAGTTAGGTGTATATCGTAATAGGACCCCCTCCAATGTGGCTATGGCTGCTCAGGGTGACGTGGACGGTAATAACGCATTGTGCTGAGTCCAGCTTGTCCCTTTCTGGAACACAACATCATTCTTTGGGTGTTGCAACTACCCTCTGAGGAAGACCACCAAGGGTCCTTCTGTACCAGGAGTAATTTGGCAAGCCGCAGAGTCTCCTCCATAGGTTCACTAGAGTCCAAATCAGAGACCTTATCCAACTCCAGACTTCATCAAATCAGAGTCCAAATCTTCAGCCATGGTCCTCAGATGACAGCAACAAGGTGCTACGAGTAGTCTCTGTCCCCTGGGACTAGGCTCTGAGAACCTACATTTATTAGTCTTTCTTAGATGGTACCTGGCAACTGGCTCCCCCAGGCTTGTCTACTAGGGCTCCAGAATTCTTGGCAACCTCTTTGGTGGGCTTTTTTGCCTTGATATCCAAATCTTGATGCCAAAAAAGCATGGCTGCCAACTAGTAGTGCAGCCCAGAACCTTTAAAGGGACGCACCAACTGTCTATATTCTGGAGAATCGGAGTATTTAAACCCCGGAGGTGTCATAATGGGAACGCTGGGAGCGGACCCAAATGCAAGACACAGACACTGAAGTACTAGGAACAGGACCCGGAGTGTCAAGAAAGCAAGGGAAGTGGGGAAGAAAGGACACTGGACATTGACACAGGCCCTGGACGAGACTAGGATGCAGGGCCTGGGCTAGGACATGGACAAGAAACGTGGAACCCAGACAAGGAACTAGGAACGAGGAACCTGGACTAGGAACACGGAACTCCGGAACTAGAGCCTGGACAAGGACCCAGAACCTGGGTCTTGGTTGGGACTCGTTACTGTGACTCGGGTCTCGGCGAGGACTCGGGACTAGGATCTTGGCAAGGACAGGATGTGGCTACAGAACAGGATATGGAACTCCTGCACAGGATGAGGCACATGGACAGGACAAGAACACAAAGCCTTGACTTGGACAGGTTGAAGTTCTTGGACGTGGCTTGGACTAGACGAGGCACCGGGTGTGGCCTGGACCAGACGAGGTACTCCTGAACAGGACGAGGGACCACCAGCACCGAGCTGGGTGAGGGACATGGACAGGATGAGAACACGAAGCCTTGACTTGGTCGAGGGAGAAAGGAACGCAGAACACAGAGATGGTTCCCAACACAAGGTAGCGGCAAACAGCCGGACCTACCTACCAAAGGTGTGGACACAGAGATGGTTCCCAACACAAGGTAGCGGCAAACGGCCGGATCTATCTAGCGAAGGCGTGGACACAAGCAAGGTAGCAGGCAAGGCTTCAGGCAAAGGTTTCAGGCGAGGCTTCAGGCGAAGGTAGCAGGCAAGGCTTCAGGCGAAGATTGCAGGCGAGGCTTCAGAAGGAAGGGGAAGGGAAGGGAACAGTTCAGCAACTGAAGCTGAACCCAGGAGCTGTTTAAGTAGCCAGCCCAAAATGAGAATCATGTGCCTCAATTAAGGCACACACAGGACAAGGGAAAATGGAAAACCTGGAATAAGGATCAATGGACCAGACTGTGAACCAGAATGCAGACTTCACGGACCAGACCATGACAGGAGGCTGGTGTGGTTGGGTGCCTAGCGCAACACTATTATGGCAGAGATGATCCACAGGGAAACCAGAAAAGACCTCACAGTGTCTCAGGTCCACATGGCAATGCAAAATAGCTGGAATGTGCAGCAGAAATTCCAGCTCCACCATTTTCAACAGCTGTCAAAGGCAAGTTTGTCTGAGAGCTAAAGTGTTGGAGGAGCTACATGCATAGTCAAAATGGAAACATTGGCTTGAAGCTTTGTCTGTTGGCCTGGAACAAATCAGCAGGTGAAGCAGCTTGCCATGCATTGTTCGGGGTGCCAACATACCCAGAAGATGCCAAGAGCAGCACCTCTCCATCCCTGGGAATGGCCTGCATTCTGCTGGCAGAGGACTCGTGTGGATTTTACCCCATCCATGGGCACAAACTTCTTGGTAATAGTGGATATAGGTACAAAGTGGATCGAAGCGCTCCCGGCCTCGCACACTGTTGATATGTTGATAAGCCGCTTCAAGGACTGGTGTTCCACAAAACTTGGTCAGTGACTGTTTGTTGTAGAACAGTTTCAGTCATTCCTGAAAATGAATGGAATAAGACGTATTACATCTGCACTATACAACCCAGCCACAGATGGCTTGGGGGAAAGGTTTGTCCAGAGTGTAAAGAACACGCTGTGATCAGTGTCAGTAGAACACACTACAGTGACATTGAATCAGAAGCTCACCAATCTCCTTCTTACATCTCACAATGCAGCACACTCCACAACCAACAACTCACCAGCTATGCTGTTCCTGGGTCATCCATCGTGTTCACCTTTGGATCTCTGTTCAGGACAAACAGCTGAAGCAAGCCAAGGGCTTCAAGGGTTGTAGACGGAGCTGAATGTCCAAAGTTACATGTTATATCAGAGGGATAGGAAGGTAGGCAAAGGGGAAGGCGTGGCTCGACTGGGAAAGAATGGCATCAAATCAGTAGAAAGATGTGACATAGGATCGGAAGATGTTGAATCCTCGGGGGTTGAGTTAAGAAACAGCCAGGATGAAAGGACGTTGATGGTCTCCCAACAGTGGCTGGGATGTGAACCACAGATTACAATAGGAAATAGAAAAGGCATGTCAAAAGGGCAATGTTACCATAGTCATGGGAGATTTCAACATGCATGTCGATTGGGAAAGGATCTCAAGAGAGTGAGTTTGTTGAATGCCTAAGAGATAGCTTTTTAGAGCAGTCTGTCATTGAGCCTACTAGAGGATCCACTATACTAGATTGGGTGTTACGTAATGAACCCGAGGTGATTAGGGAGTTTAAGGGAATAGAACCCTTAGGAACTAGTGATCACAATATGATTGTGTTCAACTTGAATCGATAGGGAGAAAGCAAAGTCTGATGTAGCAGTATTTCAGTGGAGTAAGAGAAATTACAGTGGTATGAGAGAGGAGTTGGCCAAAGTAAATTGGAAGGAGCTGCTGACAGGGATGACAGCAGAGCAGCAATGGTGTGTGTTTCTGGGAAAAATGAGGAAGGTGCAGGACATGTGCATTCCATGTACAAATGGTAAAATACAAATACAAATGGTAAAATAGTACAAATGTGGCTGACAGGGGAAGTCAAAGCTATTGAAATGCAAAAGAAAGGGCGTAAAACAAAACAAAAATTAGTGGGAAGATAGATTGGGAAGTTTTTAAAAACCAACAGAGAACAACTAAAAAAATCTTTGGAAGGGAGAGAATGAAATGTGAAAGCAAGCTAGCAAATAATAAAGTGGATAGTAAAATTTTTTCATGTTAAAAATAAAAGAGAAATGAGAGTGGATATAGGACCGCTAGAAAATGAGGCTGGAGAAATAATAACGGGGACAAGGAGCTGGCTGATGAACTAAATGAGTATTTTGCATCAGTCTTCACTGTGGAAGACACTAGCAGTGTGCCAGATGTTGTAGTGTGTGAAGGAAGAGAAGAAGTTACTGTTACAAGAGAGAAGGTGCTCAAAAAGCTGAAAGACCTAAAGGTACATAAGTCACCCGGCCCAGATAAACTGCACCCTAGGGTTCTGAAAGAGGCAGCGTTAGAGATTGTGGTGGCATTAGAAATGATCTTCCAAAAATCATTGGACTCTGGCATGGTGCCAAAGGACTGGAAAATTGCAAATGTTACTCCACTCTTTAAGAAAGGAGGAAGGCAGCAAAAAGGAAATTATAGACCAATTAGCCTGACCTCAGTGGTTGGGAAGACCATGTATGGACATATCTGAATGGGAGTGGCCTCCAACCTGAGTTTAGCCTCCTCTACTGCAATGATGAGGCTAAACTCAGGTTGGAGTAGCAACACCTCATATACCATCTAGGTAGTCTCCAGCCCCTTGGTATGAACATAGAATTCTCCAACTTCTGGTAATTCCCTCCCCCTCCCTTCCCCTATCCCACTCTGCCCCCTCCCCAGCTGCCTATCACCTCCCTCATGGTTCCGCCTCCTTCTACTACCCATTGTGTTTTCCCCTATTCTTTCTTCACCTTTCCTGCCAGCCTTCTCCTTCCCACCCTCCCTCCACCTTCTTTATACGGCCTCTGCCCCCTCCCTCTACAGTCCTGACAAAGGGTTCAGGCCCGAAACGTCAACTGATTGTTTCCATGGATGCTGCCCAACCTGCTGAGTTCCTCCAGCGTGTTGTGAGTCGTTACTTTGACCCCAGCATCTGCAGATTATTTTGTGGACATGATGCTGAGGCTTTATAAGGCACTGGTGAGGCCTCACCTTGAGTATTGTAAACAGTTTTGGGCCCTGCATCTTAGAAGAGATGTGCTGGCATTGGAGAGATTCCAGGGGAGGTTCACAAGGATGATTGCAGGAATGAAAGGGTTATCGTACGAGGAACGTTTGATGGCTCTGGGTCTGTACTCGCTGGAATTCAGAAGGATAGGGGAGTTCTCATTGAAATCTTTCAAATGTGGAAAGGGCTAGACAGAGGAGATGTGGAAAGGATGTTTCCCATGGTGGGACAACCTAGGACAAGAGGGTACAGCCTCAGGATAGAGGAGCGTCCATTCAAAACAGAGATGCTGAGAAATTTCTTTTGCCAGAGGGTGGTAAATTTGTGGAAGCCAGGTCATTGGGTGTATTTAAGTCAGAGGTTGATAGGTTCTTGATTTGACACAGCATCAAAGGTTACAGAGAGGAGGCTGGGAAATGGGGTTGAAGAGGAGAAATAAAGGATCAGTCATGATTGAATGGTGGAGCAGACTCAATGGGCCAATAGGCCTAATTCTGTTCCTATATCTTATGGTCTTATGGTCAATCATATTTCTAACCAGTTCATGTTCCTGAACACTACCATCCGAGAGGAGGGTCACACTCAACAATTCAGGATCGAACTCATCCCCTCCCCGTTAAGATTTCTAAACAGTCTACGAAACTGGGAGAGGAAAGATCCAGTTGTCATGGTCCATGTAGGTACCAATGACATAGGTAGAATGAAGAAAGAAGTTCTTCTCAGGGAATTTCAGCAGTTAGGGACTAAATTAAAAAGCAGCACCAAAAATTTAGATAAGTACCTGAGCCACATTCAAATTGGCATAGGGTCAAGAAGATTAGAGAGTTAAATGAATTGTTAATTAAATGAGATGCTAGGAATAGTAAAGGGAAAAAAAACACTGCTGGGAGTTGTCTATCAGGCACCGAATAATTACCGTGACACAGGCAATAAACAGAGAAACATCTGAGGCATGTAAGAATGGAACAGCAGTTATCGTGGGGGAATTTAACTTGCACATAGATTGGGTGACAGCTTTCTTGAACAGCATTTTACTGAACCTACAAGGGAATGTGCTATCTTGGATCTGGTCTTATGCAATGAGGCAAGTAAAATTGGTAATCTTGTAGTTAGGGATCCTCTTGGAAAAAGTGATCACAGTATGATTGAGTTTCTCAGAAAAATGGAGGGTGCAATAGTTCAACCTAAAACCAGTGGATTATGCCTAAACAATGGAGACTACAATGGAATGAAGGAGGATTTGGCTAGTGTAGACTGGGAACACAAGCTATATGGTGGGACAGTTGAGGAACAATGGAAGACTTTCAAAGAGATTATTCACGGTACTCAACAAAAGTATATTCCAGTTAAAAACAAGGACAGTAGGGGTGGGGGGGTTGGGGGGGGGGCTGCGAGAGAGCCAGCCCTGGATAGCTAAGGACATCAGTTTGGAAAACTTAGAAAAATAAGACTATTTTGTGTCAGTCTTCACAGTGGAGGACGGGAAGGGGTAATTGATATTGGGTAATGAAGAAATGGCCAAGGCTTTCAATGACTATTTTATGTCGGTCTTCACAGTGGAGGACACATCTAGCATGCCAAAGAGAGATGTTATGGATGTGATGGGAGGTGAGGACCTCGATACAATAGCTGTCACTAAAGAGGTAGTGCTGAGCAAACCTGTGGGGCTGAAGATGGATAAGTTCCCTGGTCTTGATGGAATACATCCCAGGGTACTGAAAGAAATGGCAGAGGTTATAGTTGAGGCCTTAGTGGTAATTTACCAAAATTCTCTGGACCCTGGGAGGTGGACTGGAAGATGGCGGATCTCACGCCACTGCTCAAAAAAAGGATGTGGGCAAAAGGCAGGTAACTATAGGATACGTCGACTGTACCTCTTCCTTTAGGTGCTGCTTGGCCTGCTGCGTTCACCAACAATTTTTATGTGTGTTGCTTAACTATAGGCCAGTTAGTTTAACATCTGTATTTGGGAAAATACTTGCAGTTATCATTAAAGAAGAAATAGCAAGGCACCTGGAAAGAAATGGATCCATCAGGCAGACGCAGCATGGATTCAGCAAAGGCAGGTCCTGTTTGACAAACTTACCACGGTTCTTTAAAGATATAAGGAGCACAGTGGATAGAGGGGGACAGATTGATGTTACTTACTTGGATTTCCAGAAGGCATTTGATAAGGTGCCACATAAAAGGCTTATCCATAAGATAAGGATGCATAGAGTTGGGGGTGATATATTAGCATGGATTAAGGACTGGTTAACTAATAGCAGCAGAGAGTTGGGATACATGGGTGTTTCTCTGGTTGGCCATCAGTGGTGAGTGGTGGGCCACAGAGGTCAGTGCTGGGCCCGCAACTGTTCATGATATACATTAACTGTCTGGAAGAGGGGACTGAGTGTAGTGTATCTAAACTGAGTGGGAAAGCAAATTGTGCAGAAGATATGGAGAGTCTGCAGAGAGATATAGATAGGTTAAGTGAGTGGGCAAGGGTCTGGCAGATGGAGTACAATGTTGGTAAATGTGAGGTCATCCACTTTGGAAGGAAAAATGGAAGAGCAGATTACTACTTAAATGGTAAAAGATTGCAGCGTGCTGCTGAGCAGAGGGACTTGGGAACACTTGTGCATGAATCACAAAAGGTTAGTTTGCAGGTGCAGCAGGCTATCAAGAAGGCAAATGGAATGGTGGCCTTCATTGCTAGAGGGATTGAATTTAAGACCAGGGAGGTTATGCTGCAACTATACAGGGTACCTGTGAGTCCGCACCTGGAGTACTGTGTACAGTTCTGGTCTCCTTACTTGAGGAAGCATATACTGGCTTTGGAGGCAGTGCAGAGGAGGGTCACCAGGTTAGAAACATAGAAACATAGAAAATAGGTGCAGGAGCAGGCCATTCCGCCCTTCGAGCCTGCACCACCATTCAGTATGATCATGGCTGATCATCCGACTCAGAACCCTGTACCTGCCTTCTCTCCATACCCCCTGATCCCATTAGCCACAAGGGCCATAACTAACTCTCTCTTAAATATAGCCAATGAACTGGCCTCAACTGTTTCCTGTGGCAGAGAATTCCACAGATTCACCACTCCCTGTGTGAAGAAGTTTTTCCTCATCTCGGTCCTAAAAGGCTTCCCCTTTATCCTCAAACTGTGACCCCTCGTTCTGGACTTCCCCAACATCGGGAACAATCTTCCTGTATCTAGCCTGTCCAATCCCTTTAGAATTTTATATGTTTCAATAAGATCTCCCCTCAATCTTCTAAATTCCAGCGAGTTTAAGCCTAGTCGATCATGTCTTTCATCATATGAAAGTCCTGCCATCCCAGGAATCAATCCAGAAAGGTTGATTCCAGAGATGAGGGATTAGACTATGAGAGAAGATTGAGTCGCCTGGGACTGTATCGCTGGAATTCAGAAGAATGAGAGGAGATCTTGTGAAACATATAAAAATATGAAAGGAATAAATAAGATAGAGGCAGAAAAGTTGTTTCCACTGGTAGGTGAGACTAGAACTAGAGGATATAGCCTCAAGTTTTGAGGGACTAGATTTAGGACGGAGATGAGGAGGAACTGCTTTTCCCAGAGGGTGGTGAATCTGTGGAATTCTCTGCCCAATGAAGCAGTGGAGGCTACCTCAGTAAATATATTTAAGACAAGGTTGGATAGATTTTTGCATAGTAGGGGAATTAGAGGTTACGGGGAAAAGGCAGGTAAGACAGGCTGACTAGGGGGAATGCCGTACTAGATCTAGAACTAGGTAATGAATCGGGTCAGGTCGCAGAACTCTCAGTGGGTGAGCATCTGGGGGACAGTGACCACCGCTCCCTGGCCTTTAGCATTATCATGGAAAAGGATAAAATCAGAGAGAACAGGAAAATTTTTAACTGGGGAAGGGCAAATTATGAGGCTATAAAGCTAGAACTTGCGGGTGTGAATAGGGATGATGTTTTTGCAGGGAAATGTACTATGGACATGTGGTCGATGTTCAGAGATCTCTTGTAAGATGTTAGGGATAAATTTGTCCTGGTGAGCAAGATAAAGAATGGTAGGGTGAAGGAACCATGGGTGACAAGTGAGGTGGAAAATCTAGTCAGGTGGAAAGAGCTTAAGAAGCGGCTGAGAAGAGCAAGAAGGGGCTGAGAAGAGCAAGAAGGGGGCATGAGAAGGCCTTGGCGAGTAGGGTAAGGGAAACCCCTAAGGCATTCATCAATTATGTGAAGAACAAAAGGATGACAGGAGTGAAGATAGGACCGATTAGAGATAAAGGTGGGAAGATGTGCCTGGAGGCTGTGGAAGTGAGCAAGGTCCTCAATGAATACTTCTCTTTGGTATTCACCAATGAGAGGGAACTTGATGATGGTGAGGACAATATGAGTGAGGTTGATGTTCTGGAGCATGCTGATATTAAGGGAGAGGAGGTGTTGGAGTTGTTAAAATACATTAGGACAGCTAAGTCCCTGGGCCCTGACGGAATATTCCCCAGGCTGCTCCACGAGGTGAGGGAAGAGATTGCTGAGCCTCTGGCTAGGATCTTTATGTCCTCATTGTCTACGGGGAACGGTACCAGAGGATTGGGGGGGAGGTGAATGTTGTCCCCTTGTTCAAAAAAGGTAGTAGGGATAGTCCGGGTAATTATAGACCAGTGAGCCTTATGCCTGTGGTGGGAAAGCTGTTGGAAAAGATTCTTAGAGATAGGATCTATGGGCATTTAGAGAATCATGGTCTGATCAGGGACAGTCAGCATGGCTTTGTGAAGGGCAGATCATGTCTAACAAGCCTGATAGAGTTCTTTGAGGAGGTGACTAGGCATATAGGTGAGGGTAGTGCAGTGGATGTGATCTATATAGATTTTAGTAAGGCGTTTGACAAGGTTCCACACAGTTGGCTTATTCAGAAAGTCAGAAGGCATGGGATCCAGGGAAGTTTGGCCAGGTGAATTCAGAATTGGCTTGCCTGCAGAAGGCAGAGGGTTGTGGTGGAGGGAGTACATTCAGATTGGAGGACTGTGACTAGTGGTGTCCCACAAGGATCTGTTCTGGGACATCTACTTTTCGTGATTTTTATTAACGACCTGGATGTGGGGGTAGAAGGGTGGGTTGGCAAGTTTGCAGACGACACAAAGGTTGGTGGTGTTGTAGGTAGTGTAGAGGATTGTCAAAGATTGCAGAGAGACATTGATAGGATGCAGAAGTGGGCTGAGAAGTGGCAGATGGAGTTCAACCCGGAGAAGTGTGAGGTGGTACACTTTGGAAGGACAAACTCCAAGACAGAGTACAAAGTAAATGGCAGGATACTTGGTAGTGTGGAGGAGCAGAGAGATCTGGGGGTACATGTCCACAGATCCCTGAAAGTTGCCTCACAGGTAGATAGGGTAGTTAAGAAAGCTTATGGGGTGTTAGCTTTCATAAATCAATGGATAGAGTTTAAGAGTCGCGATGTAATGATGCAGCTCTATAAAACTCTGGTTAGGTCACGATTGGAGTACTGTGTCCAGTTCCGGTCGCCTCACTATAGGAAGGATGTGGAAGCATTGGAAAAGGTACAGAGGAGATTTACCAGGATGCTGCCTGGTTTAGAGAGTATGGATTATGATCAGAGATTAAGGGAGCTAGGGCTTTACTCTTTGGAGAGAAGGAGGATGAGAGGAGACATGATAGAGGTGTACAAGATAATAAGAGGAATAGATAGAGTGGACAGCCAGCGCCTCTTCCCCAGGGCACCACTGCTCAATACAATGGCTTTAAGGTAAGGGGTGGGAAGTTCAAGGGGGATATTAGAGGAAGGTTTTTTACTCAGAGAGTGGTTGGTGCGTGGAATGCACTGCCTGAGTCAGTGGTGGAGGCAGATACACTAGTGAAGTTTAAGAGACTACTAGACAGGTATTTGGAGGAATTTAAGGTGGGGGGTTATATGGGAGGCAGGGTTTGAGGGTCAGCACAACATTGTGGGTTGAAAGGCCTGTAATGTGCTGTGCTATTCTATGTTCTATGCGGAGATGCGTCCGTGGCCAGATCAGCCATGATCTTATTGAATGGTGGAGCAGGCTCAAAGGGCCAGATGGCCGACCCCTGCTCCTCTTTCTTGTGTCCTTATGTCCGTGAACCTGAATGCTACCATCAGTGAGGAGGGACACGCTCAACAGTTCAGCAAAGGTTTCTTCCTCTTGCATTCAAGTTTTCTGAATCGTTCATGTATCTAAACGCTACTGTCGAAGAGGAGATAAAGACTCAACAATTCGGGAAAATTCTTCCACTCCACGTTCAGTTTTCTAAATAGTCCATGAACCTTATGTATGGGGTTTCTTCTTTGTTATGTTAATCTTCTAAACTGATGTGTCTGTGGATTAAAATGGCTTCTATGTTATGTTAAATGCTGAGAAGGTCTCTGGCTGGAAATTTGCTTGGGTTAATACAGACAGCAGGGTGCTATTAGCCAATGTTATTATTTCTTGGGGTGATAATGCTGTCTCATATGATTGGGAGCGAGGGTTTTTGCCCGGCAGTCGGACAGGACAGCGGGAGGACGACGGACGTGCGGGAAGGCTCCGGGTGGTCCCGAGCTGTGAGTCGACAGGTGGTCCGGAAGAACTTCCTGAGCTCCAACTTGTGCAGAAAGAACTTGAACTTTGATACGTCTGGCGCCTTTTTCCATTCCTTCTAATTCTGTATCGAACTGATATTAATTTCATAGACTTAGTAATATCTATAAAGTGTGCTTGGTACAACGTACTGTGTGTGCTGGCTGATGATTGATGTTTGGAACTGATCTGGGTGGCTGTGATACAGCAACAGACCCACCCGGAAGCATCCAAGTGGGCGCCGGGCGGGATTTCCCCCAGATATACACGAGCCAATATAGCTGAGCGTTACACTTATCACCACCATCAGGGTCCACAGTCAACAACTCCAGGCCTAAATATTACCATCAGAGAGGAGGGACACTCTGAATAATTCAGGAACACATTCTTTCCTTCCACATTCCGATTTCTAAATGGCCAATGTACCTGAATACTACCATTGGAGAGGAGGGACACACTACCTTGTCATTGTGTTTTTGCACTGTACTGCTGTTGTAAAACAGATTTTATGTCATGAGGAACACGGGGAACTCAGTGCGTCAGGCAGCATCTGTGAAAGACAATGAACAGTTGATTTTTCGGGCCGACTCATTCATCAGGACTGGAATGGAAGGGGACTTCTGACTTGCTGAGTCACTCCAACATTTTGTCACTCAGGATTTCCAGAATTTGCCGAATCCCTTGTGCTTGCAAATTTCATGTCCTTTCATTCGGTGCTAACAAACTAGGCTCTGATTCAGGTCTGACTCTGGAATAGCACACAGGGAGTCTTGGCTGTGGAAGCAGTCACACTAACTCAGGCAGACTCTGACGTTCACGTCTGGCCTGACTCAGGATGGAGACAATACCTTGCTGACAGAACATTACAGCACAGTACAGCCCCTTCGGCAAAGGTTTCTTCCCGTGGAGAGGCAGAAACTAAGTGGTGACCTGGGAGAGGTGTGCAAAGCTACGAGGAGCATGGAGAGTGGTAAACTGCTCTGTAGCAGTGGGTGTTGGTTTAAGGGAAGGAGTAAATCAATGTCAATGCACTGAGGTGCAGTGAGAAACTCCCTCCATACTGATTGTTTCACCACATCCACGCATCGAGGTAGCACCAGGGTAACCAGTAATGGAGTATTATGGTTACAGAAAAAGTCCGGTGTAGACAAACAATAAAGTACAAAGATAGATTGGAAGGTCAGGAATCCGTCTTATTGTACCAGGGAAACATTCGATAGTCTTACAACAGCAGCATAGAGGATATCGTTGAGCCTGGAGCTACATACTTTCAGGCTTTTGATCTTCTCCCTGATGGGAGGTGGGGAGAAGAGAGAATGTTCGGGTGGGTGTTGCCTTTGATTTGCGCACCGAGGCAACAAGAAGTGTGAGTAAAGATTCACAGGGAATATAAGGAAGAATTTTTTTCACCCAGACGGTTGGAGGAATTTGCTTTGCCTGAGGGGGTGGGGGAGGCAGGAGTGTTTATCGAGTATCTGGACGAGCACTTGAATCAAACAAAGCATGAGCAGCCACACACCACTTGCTGGTAAATGACATGAGTACAGGTGCTGATCTGGCCAGATTGGACATGATGGACCAGATGTCGTGTTTCTGTACTTGCTGACTCACAGGGTGCCCAGAATGTCCTCCTAAACTACTGGGCTGTGCTCTTCCTCCTCCTCAATCCTGCACTTGCTCACCAACACCTCCATGCTGCAGAGCTGGGGCTGGCTCAGCACTGATCCGACTGCAGCCCTGCCACGACTTCAGAGCCGGCTGGTCTGCCTCAGGCTGGAACCGCAGTAGCAGCTTCTCATTTATCCTGCATTCCTTCTCCCTCTCATCAGCCAAGGCCTAATCCTTGCCAATCCCCAGATCACTGCGATCCCCGCTGCTTGCCAAAGTGCAATCGTGTGCTAGCTTGTTCCACAATGTCCTCAGGTACTAGGAAAGCTAATATGCTGGTGACTGCATGTCTGTGTGTGTTCTGATGTTTCTTTCATTGCAACTGAAAGGCTGATTTAACCCTCTGCTGTCTCTGGCCCTGACTAACTCCTGCCCTGAACCAGTTTTATCTCCTTCCCTGTGAAAGGCCTGCCCGGAATTCCCTTTCATTGCAGAAGCATGTCACGCCTCTCCAGGAGCTGCCTGTACTTCCTGGGCAGGGATACAGAGCTGAGCTGCTTCTTCCTGGCCATCACTGGGAAAACCCGCGATAGTAGGAGAAACTGAAGCTCAGACTCACCTTTCAAATATGACCTGAGTAACACTGGTTCTAAAGAATCTCGGCACAAAGAGAATGTCTGCGAGATGGATTTTTAGAACAGCTTGTTGTTGAGCCCACTAGGGGATCGGCTGTACTGGATTGGGTATTGTGTAATGAACCGGAGGTGATTAGAGAGACTGAAGTGAAAGAACCCTTTGGAGGCAGTGATCATAACATGATTGAGTTCACTGTGAAATTTGAAAAAGAGAAGCCAAAATCTGACCTGTCGGTATTTCAGTGGAGTAAAGGAAATTACAGTGGTATGAGAGAGGAACTGGCCAAAGTTGACTGGAAAGGGACACTGGCGGGAAGGACAGCAGAGCAGCAGTGGCTGGAGTTTATGCGAGAAGTGAGGAAGGTGCAAGACAGGTATATTCCAAAAAAGAAGAAATTTTCGAATGGAGAAAGGATGCAACCGTGGCTGACAAGAGAAGTCAAAGCCAAAGTTAAAGCAAAGGAGAGGGCATACAAGGAAGCAAAAATTAGTGGGAAGACAGAGGATTGGGAAGTTTTTAAAAGCTTACGAAAGGAAACTAAGAAGGTCATTAAGAGGGAAAAGATTAACTATGAAAGGAAGCGAGAAAATAATATCAAAGAGGATAATAAAAGCTTTTTCAAGTATATAAAGAGTAAAAGACAGGTAAGAGTAGATATAGGACCGATAGAAAATGATGCTGGAGAAATTGTAATGGGAGATAAGGAGATGGCGGAGGAACTGAATGAGTATTTTGCATCAGTCTTCACTGAAGAAGACATCAGCAGTATACCAGACACTCAAGGGTGGCAGGGAAGAGAAGTGTGCACAGTCACAATTACGACAGAGAACGTACTCAGTAAGCTGAATAGTCTAAAGATAAATAAATCTCCTGGACCAGTTGGAATACACCCGCATGTTCTGAAGGAAGTAGCTGTGGAGATTGCGGAGGCATTAGAAATGATCTTTCAAAAGTCGATAGATTCAGGCATGGTTCCGGAGGACTGGAAGATTGCAAATGTCACTCCGCTATTTAAGAAGGGGGCAAGGAAGCAAAAAGGAAATTATAGACCTGTTAGCTTGACATCGATGGTTGGGAAGTTGTTGGAGTCGATTGTCAAGGATGAGATTACAGAGTACCTGGAGGCATATGACAAGATAGGCAGAACTCAGCATGGATTCCTTAAAGGAAAATCCTGCCTGACAAACCTATTACAATGTTTTGAGGAAATTACCAGTAGGCTAGACAAAGGAGTTGCAGTGGATGGGATGTTGTATATTTGGATTTTCAGAAGGCCTTTGACAAGGTGCCACACATGAGGCTACTTAACAAGATAAGAGCCCATGGAATTACGGGAATGCTACATACGTGGATAGAGCGTTGGCTGATTGGCAGGAAACAGAGAGTGGGAATAAAGGGATCCTATTCTGGTTGGCTGCCGGTTACCAGTGGTGTTCCACAGGGGTCAGCCTTGGGGCCGCTTCTTTTTACATTGTACATCAACGATTTGGATTATGGAATAGATGGCTTTGTGGCTAAGTTTGCTGACGATGCGAAGATAGGTGGAGGGGCCGGTAGTGCTGAGGAAACGGAGATTCTGCAGAGAGACTTGGATAGATTGGAAGAATGGGCAAAGAAGTGGCAAATGAAATACAATGTTGGAAAGTGTATGGTTATGCACTTTGGCAGAAAAAACAAATGGGCAGACTATTATTTAAATAGGGAAAGAATTCAAAGTTCTGAGATGCAACGGGACTTGGGAGTCCTCGTACAGGATACCCTTAAGGTTAACCTCCAGGTTGAGTCAGTAGTGAAGAAGGTGAATGCAATGTTGGCATTCATTTCTGGAGGAATAGAGTATGGGAGCAGGGTTGTGATTTTGAGGCTCTATAAGGTGCTGGTGAGACCTCACTTGGAGTACTGTGGGCAGTTTTGGTCTCCTTATTTAAGAAAGGATGTGCTGACATTGGAGAGGGTACAGAGAAGATTCACTAGAATGATTCCGGGAATGAGAGGATTAACATATGAGGAACGTTTGTCCGCTCTTGGACCGTATGCCTTGGAGTTTAGAAGAATGAGGGGAGACCTCACAGAAACATTTTGAATGTTGAAAGGGATGGACAGAGTGGATGTGGCAAAGTTGTTTCCCATGATGGGGGAGTCTAGTACGAGAGGGCATGACCTAAGCATTGAAGGGCGCCCATTCAGAACAGAAATGCGAAGAAATTTTTTTAGTCAGAGGGTGGTGAATCTATGGAATTTGTTGCCATGGGCAGCAGTGGAGGCCAAGTCATTGGGTGTATTTAAGGCAGAGATTGATAGGTATCTGAGTAGCCAGGGCATCAAAGGTTATGGTGAGAAGGAGGGGGAGTGGAACTAAATGGGAGAATGGATCAGCTCATGATAAGATGGTGGAGCAGACTCGATGGGCCGAATGGCCAACTTTTGCTCCTTTGTTTTATGTTCTTATGGTCTAAAAAATTGACTTTATATTCCTCTTCATTAGTGCTGCCTGATTCGCTGAGTTTCTCCAACATTTTGCATGTGTTACCCCAACACTTCTCTCTCCTGCCCTCCTGCCCAGTTCCAGCACTTTCAGAGCGAGGCTGGTCCTTTCAAAGACTTACATGGTCAAGGAGGAGTGTGGAAACCCCTGTTCTAGGCCACACCACCAAACCTTGCACGATAACCTGGCACTGGCTTCACAGGCAAATGTCAAATGTGTCATGGAACTCATACAGAGGTGTATGGGTTAAACAAGGATGGGATGGTGAGAACAGAGCTCCCTCTCAATAACTGGGAAGAACGTGGACATCAGGTGTGACGTGCTTCTCAGAGCTGCTGTACGTGGTGAAGGGGTGCTCCCCCACCTACAGTGACACAGTGACCTGACACAATCCCCACTGATTTGGGGATCCAAGAAGAAATTGATCCAATAGGTCACGGACAATTCAACATCATCCACATCCGGATGACCTCCCTCATGGGTGACTGTATCAGCTGGTGTGTGGACCCAAAGTACGTCTCCATATTCTACCTGGCCATGGTAGGTCTGGCCACAGCACCCCAGTCAGCTGGCCGTTTGTCCTTCAGACACTGTGGGACGAAGACTGGATGGAGATTGCGGCATGGTTCCCTGAGAAAGCTGTTCAAATCATCCAGCAGCATGTGTCTTGGACAGATCTCACCAAGACCCTCCTTGGCTGGTGGTGAGAAGGGCTCTCCTAGCCAGAGCCTTGCACTACAGGCAGTACCCTCAATGAACACTGCCCTTGGGAAGACAGTGGTGGAGAGGAGTCTATCAACCTCTTCTTTGCAGACTGGGCATTTGCCAAGAGGGCAGGGACGTGTGATGACACCCTGCCAACTGGCTTCGGGGAGGTGCGTTCTAGTCGACGAAAGCTCGCTGCAGCCATGACAACGGCTCGGTGGGTGATGACCACAGTTTAGTTTCTCTCTGAAAATGCAAAGGGAGGGACAGACTGAGCTGAAATTGGAATTAGTTAATTATTCTCACATGTACCAAGGTGCAGTGAAGTAATTGCTTTGCATACCTTTCATACAGAACAAATCATTACACAGTGCATTCAGGCAGAACAAGTTAAAACAGTAACAATGCAGAATAACATGTAACAGCTGCAGAGAAAGTAGACCGTGAGGACAAAAGTCCATTTATTCAACCCGCAGAAAACCATTAAACAGTCACACAACAGCACAGCTGAAGATGACCCTGAACCTGATATGCTGACGGGTTTTTGTATCGAAGAGGCAATGTCCAGATGTGGTAGAGTTGTTGATAATTCCGGCTGATTGACCAGCCGATGAAAAGTACAGATAGAGTCCTTAGCTGTGATTGTGATGTGCTGAGGTTAAAGGTTGATTTTATTGTCAAAGTATGTATGTACAATGCAACTCTGATATCTGTCTTCTCCGTGTAGCCATGAAACACACGTAACAAAGGGAAAGGAACAAAACTCACACACAATAACAATCCAGACCCCTCCGCCACAGAAAAAACAGGAAGGTCATGTTTGACAAATCTTATTGAATTTTTTGATGAGGTTACCAGGAAAGTTGACAAGGGTAAAGCGGTGGATGTTGTCTATATGGACTTCAGTAAGGCCTTTGACAAGATTCCACATGGAAGCTTAGTTAGGAAGGTTCAATTGTTAGGCATTAATATCGAAGTAGTAAAATGGATTCAGCAGTGGCTAGATGGGAGACGCCAGAGAGTAGTGGTGGAAAACTGTGTGTCAGATTGGAGGACGGTGACTAGTGGTGTGCCTCAGGGATCTGTACTGGGTCCAATGTTGTTTGTCATATATATTAATGATCTGGATGATGGAGTGGCAAATTGGATGAGTAAGTATGCAGATGATACTAAGATAGGTGGAGTTGTGGATAATGAAGTAGGTTTTCAAAGCTTGCAGAGAGATTTAGGCCAGTTAGAGGAGTGGCAGATGGAGTTTAATGCTGATAAATGTGAGGTGCTACATTTTGGTAGGACTAATCAAAATAGGACATACATGGTAAATGGTAGGGCATTGAAGAATGCTGTAGAACAGAGGGATCTAGGAATAATGGTGCATAGTTCCCTGAAGGTGGAATCTCATGTGGATAGGGTGTGAAGAAAGCTTTTGGTATGCTGGCCTTTATTAATCAGAGCATTGAGTATCGGAGTTGGGATGTAATGTTGAAATTGTATAAGGCGTTGGTAAAGCCAAATTTGTGGTATTGTGTACAGTTCTGGTCATCGAATTATGGGAAAGATGTCAATAAAATTGAGAGAGTACAGAGGAGATTTACTAAAATCTTGCCTGGGTTTCATCTCCTAAGTTACAGAGAAAGGTTGAACAAGTTGGGTCTTTATTCTTTGGAGCATAGAAGGTTGAGGGGGGGACTCAATAGAGGTATTTAAAATTATGAGGGGGATAGATAGAGTTGACGTGGATAGGCTTTTTCCATTGAGAGTGGGGAGATTCAAACAAGAGGACATGAGTTGAGAGTTAAAGGGCAAAAGTTTAGGGGTAACATGAGGGGGAACTTCTTTACTCAGAGAGTGGTAGCTGTGTGGAACGAGTTTCCAGCAGAAGTGGTTGAGGCAGGTTCCATGTTGTCATTTAAAGTTAAATTGGATAGATATATGGACAGGAAAGGAATGGAGGGTTATGGGCTGAGTGCAGGTCGGTGGAAATAGCTGAGAGTAAGAGTTCAGCATGGACTAGAAGGGCCGAGATGGCCTGTTTCCGTGCTGTAATTGTTACATGGTTATATGGTTGTAAAACACGAACAATAACAACACTGACCCCTCCCCACAGAAAAAACAGTGACAATAACAATCCCGAACCCTCCCCACATAGAAAAAACAGCGACAATAACAATCCCGACCCCCCCCACAGAAAAAACAGCAACAATAACAATCCCGACCCTCTCCCCACAGAAAAAACAGTGACAATAACAATTCCGACCCCCCCACAGTGAAAGCAGCGACAATAACAATCCCGACCCCCTCCCCACAGAAAAAACAGCGACAATAACAATCCCGACCCCCCCACAGAAAAAACAGCGACAATAACAATCCCGACCCCCCCCCACAGTGAGAACAGCAACAATAACAATCAGACCCCCTCCCCACAGAAAAAACAGCGACAATAACAATCCCGAACCCTCCCCAAAGAAAAAACAGTGACAATAACAATCCCGAACCCCTCCCCACAGAAAAAACAGCGACAATAACAATCCCGACCCCCTCCCCACAGAAAAAACAGTGACAATAACAATCCCGACCCCCTCCTCACAGTGAAAACAGTGACAATAACAATCCCGAACTCTCCCCACAGAAAAAACAGTGACAAAAACAACACTGACCCCTCCCCACAGAAAAAACAGCGACAATAACAATCCCGACCCCCCCCACAGAAAAAACAGCGACAATAACAATCCCGATCCCCTCCCCACAGAAAAAACAGCGACAATAACAATCCCGACCCCCCTCCCCAAAGAAAAAACTGACTGATTTACTCCTACCCTGACCCCCCTCCAAATGGACGGACACACAAAAAGCCAACACCCACAGGAAAGAAAATGCCAAAATCTGAAATCTCAACACATCCAACAGTCTTTGCTTCAATCAGAACTCACCCTCCAGCCCCGTCGGGAGGGAACCCTGACCCTCTGGCCCTGTCCGGGGCGAACCCTGACCCTCCGGCCCTGTTGGGGGCGAACCCTGACCCTCCGGCCCCGTCGGGAAGGAACCCTGACCCTCCGACCCTGTCGGGGTCGAATCCTGACCCTCCGGCCCCGTCGGGAAGGAACCCTAACCCTCCGGCCCCGTCGGGAGGGAACCCTGACCCTCCGGCCCTGTCCGTTGGGTGGGAACCCTGACCCTTCAGCCCCGTCGGGAGGGAACCCTGACCCTCCGGCCCTGTTGGGGGCGAACCCTGACCCTCCGGCCCCGTCGGGAGAGAACCCTGACCCTCCGGCCTCGTCAGGGGCGAACTCTGACCCTCCGGCCCCGTCGGGAGAGAACCCTGACCCACACACACTCAAACAGACACACACACACACACACACACACACACAGATAGTGGTGGCATTCATTAGTCTCGTGTGACCGTGGATCTGCACCTGGAAAGTCTTGCTTCAGTCTGTGTTAGAGCAGTGTCTGTTGTGGCTGTAGAGGCCCACACGGGAGTGACAGTCTCGGCTGCAGTGACTGCGCTTGAAGCCACTGTCCTCCAGTGTTGTCTTGGTGCTGTTTTTCCGACGAGTGCGCTTTTCTTCAGCAGCAAGCTTCAGCTTCTCTTCTCCTCTTTTTAGACCTCTGCGTAGTTCCAGCCTCCAGTGAGAACGATCGCTTGCGATGTCCTCCCACCTCTCGACGTTCATGTTCAGTGACTTCATGTCCCTCTTGCAAACGTCTTTGAAATGAAGATGGGGCCGCCCTTGTGCTCTCTTGCCGGAGGCCAGTTCCCCGTACAGCAGGTCTTTCAGGATCCTCCCGTCCGACATGTGGTGTACGTGGCCCAGCCAGTGGAGACGGCGTTGTTGGAGCAGGGTGAAGAGGCTGGGTATCTGGGCGCGGGCCAGGACCTCATTGTTGGTGACTCGGTCAGTCCACGTGATGTCCAGGATGTGTCTCAGGCTGCGAAGGTGGAAGATGTTGAGACGCCGCTCTTGTCTGTAGTAGAGGCTCCAGGTCTCACTGCCGTAAAGCAGTGTGCTGAGGACACAGGCTCTGTAGACTGCAACTTTGGTGTGCGTCGTCAGCTTTCTGTTCTCCCAGACTCTCTTTGTCAGCCTGGCGAATGTTGAGGCTGCTCGTCCGATCCGTCTATTGATCTCGGGGTCTAGGGAGAGACTGTCCGTGATGGTGGAGCCAAGGTATGTAAACTCGTGAACTATCTCCAGCTCGTAGTTGTTGATGGTATTGGCAGGGGGGTGCTCAACGCCTTGGCCCAACACGTTGGTTTTCTTCAGGCTGATGGTCAAGCTGAAGTCCTGGCAGGCTCTTGAGAAGCTGTCCATGAGGCGTTGCAGTTGCTCTTCAGAATGTTTTGCCGGTGCCGCGTCATCTGCAAACAACATGTCCCTGATGAGTACTTCACAAACCTTGGTTTTCGCCCTCAGCCGGGACAGACTGAACAGCCTCCTGTCTGATCTGGTGTGGAGGTAGACACCATCAGTTGATGTTCCAAAGGCGTGCTTCAGCATGACTGCGAGAAGATGGCGAACAGGATGGGGGCAAGCACACCGCCCTGATTCACACTGCTGCGGATGTTGAAGGCCTCCGAAGAAGAGCCGTCGAACTGAATGACACCCTTCATGTCTGTGTGGAATGGCTGAACTATCCTGAGGAGCCTCGGGGGACAACCAATCCTGGCGAGGATTTTGAAGCGGCCGTCTCTGCTCACAAGGTCGAAGGCCTTCGTAAGGTCAATGAAAACAACGTAGAGTGGTTGTCTTTGCTCTCTGCATTTCTCTTGTAGCTGTCGAAGGGAGAAAATCATGTCGATTGTGGAGCGCTCTGACCTGAAACCGCACTGAGACTTGGGATATACCCTTTCGGCTATTTTCTGCAGTCTGTTCAGGACCACGCAGGCGAAGACCTTCCCAACGATGTTCAGCAAGGAGATTCCCCTGTAGTTGTTACAGTCGCTTCTGTCCCCTTTGTTCTTATATAGGGTGACAATGTTGCAGTCTCTCATGTCTTGCGGCACTGCTCCCTCTGTCCAGCACTGACACAGTAGTTCATGCAGGTGGTTTAGCAGGACGCCCTTTGCGCATTTGATGGCCTCTGGTGGAATGCCATCCAGTCCTGGTGCCTTCCCAGTGGGCAGGCTGTCGATGGCTTTACTCAGCTCTTCAGCAGTCGGCAATGCATCCAGTTCCTCCATGACAGGCAGGCATTCCACAGCATCTAGCGCGCTGTCCAGATGCTGTTTTCTCTGGAGAAGAGTTCAGAGTAATGCTCCACCCATCTCTCCATCTGCCTGCCTTTGTCATTGATGGTCTCGCCTGTTATGGTTTTCAATGGTGCTGTCTTGCTCTGGGTTGGCCTGATGGCTTTCTTGATCCCCTCGTACACTCCACAGATGTTGCCTATTCAAATGATGACTGGATGCTTCCGCATAGTTGTAGCCAGTAGTCATCTGCACAGCGTCTGGCTGTTTCCTGGGCCTTGCTTCTTGCTGTCCTCAGTGCTTGCAGTGTTGCCTGGCTGCGGTGGCGTTTGTGCTCTAGTAGTGCAACACGCTTCACCTCGATGACAGCGGTGAGCTTACTTGAGCTCACTTCACACCAGTCCTGTGTCTTGCCCCGTTTCTTCCCAAGGCCTTGAGTGCAGTGCTGTGGCTAGTGTCCCTGAGAGAGTCCCATCGCTGAGCATCTCCGTCTGCTGGGTCTGCAAGGAGAGCATCCTCCAGTGACTTGATGAATTCCGCAGCTTTGTCTGCGTGTTGTGTCTTACTGGCATCGATGTGCTGCTTGCCTGGAGGCTTGGCACAGTGCATCTCCTTAGGCCGAAGTCTGATCTTGCAGCAAACCAGAGAGTGATCCGTGTCGCAGTCGGCAAATCTGAAAGGAGCGAGTCATGAGCACGTTTCTCAGGTGACGGCGTCTTGTGGTTATCAGGGCACACACACACACACACACACACACACACACACACACACACACAGACACACACACACACACACGCACACACACACACACACACACACACACACACACACACACGCACGCACGCACACACACACACACACAAACAGACACACACACACACACACACACACACACACACAAACAGACACACACGCACACACACACACACACACACACACACACAGACACACATACATACACACACACACAGAAAGACACATACAGACACACAGACACACTCTTCTTCTTTCTTCTTCGGTTGTCTATCAAAATCCAGTGATGACGTCCACTCCTTTAACGGTGAGATCTTTGATGACTATACAGTCCTGTCCTGGACCTACAAGCTCTATTGCAGGTGGGACATAGAAACATAGAAAATAGGTGCAGGAGTAGGCCATTCGGCCCTTCGAGCCTGCACCGCCATTCAGTATGATCATGGCTGATCATCCAACTCAGAACCCTGTACCCTCCATACCCCCTGATCCCCATAGCCACAAGGGCCATATCTAACTCCCTCTTAAATATAGCCAATGAACTGGCCTCAACTGTTTCACGTGGCAGAGAATTCCACAGATTCACCACTCTCTGTGTGAAGAAGTTTTTCCTAATCTCGGTCCTAAAAGGCTTCCCCTCTATCCTCAAACTGTGACCCCTCGTTCTGGACTTCCCCAACATCGGGAACAGTCTTCCTGCATCTAGCCTGTGCAAACCCTTTAGGATTTTATACATTTCAATAAGATCCCCCCTCAATTTTCTAAATTCCAGAGAGTATAAGCCTGGTCGATCCAGTCTTTCATCATATGAAAGTCCTGCCATCCCAGGAATCAATCTGGTGAACCTTCTTTGTACTCCCTCTATGGCAAGAATGTCTTTCCTCAGATTAGGGGACCAAAACTGCACACAATACTCTAGATGTGGTCTCACCAAGGCCTTGTACAAATGCAGTAGTACCTCCCTGCTCCTGTACTCGAATCCTCTTGCTATGAATGCAACATACCATTCTCCTTTTTCACCGCCTGCTGTACCTGCATGCCCACTTTCAATGACTGGTGTATAATGACACCCAGGTCTCGTTGCACCTCCCCTTTTCCTAATCGGCCACCATTCAGATAACAATCTGTTTTCCTGTTCTTGCCACTAGAGTGGATAACCTCACATTTATCCACATTAAATTGCATCTGCCGTGAATTTGCCCACTCACCTAACCTATCCAAGTCACCCTGCATCCTCTTAGCATCCTCCTCACAGCTAACACTGCCACCCAGCTTTGTGTCATCCGCAAACTTGGAGATGCTGCATTTAATTCCCTCATCCAAGTCATTAATATATATTGTAAACAACTGGGGTCCCAGCACTGAGCCTTGCGGTACCCCACTAGTCACTGCCTGCCATTCTGAAAAGGTCCCGTTTATTCCCACTCTTTGCTTCCTGTCTGCCAACCAATTCTCTATCCACATCAATACCATACCCCCAATACCGTGTCATTTGCCAGTCTATCTTAGCTAATTCACGTCTCATACCTTCAAAGTACGAATGCTCCTTGCATTGACACACAAAGCCTTCAGGCTTGCTTTTACAACACTCTTAGCCCTTATACAATTATGTTGAAAAGTGGCCCTTTTTGATTTTTGCCCTGGATTTGCCGGCTTGCCACTTTTACTTTTCACCTTACTACTTTTTGCTTCTACCCTCATTTTACACCCCTCTGTCTCTCTGCACTTGTTCCCATCCCCCTGTCGTGAACTAACCTCCTCTCTCCTAGTCTCTTTAATTTGATTCCCACCCCCCAACCATTCTAGTTTAAAGTCACCTCAGTAACCCTCGCAAATCTCCCCGCCAGGATATTGGTCCCCCTAGGATTCAAGTGTATCCCGTCCTTTTTGTATAGGTCACACCTGCGCCAAAAGAGGTCCCAATGACCCAAAAACTTGAAGCCCTGCCCCCTGCTCCAATCCCTCAGTCACGCATTTATCTTCCACCTCATTGCATTCCTACTCTCACTGTCATGTAGCACAGGCAGTAATCCCGAGATTACTACCTTTGCGGTCCTTTTTCTCAACTCCCTTCCTAACTCCCTATATTCTCCTTTCAGGACCTCTCCCCTTTTCCTACCTATGTCATTGGTACCTATATGTACCACGACCTCTGGCTCCTCACCCTCCCACTTCAGGATATCTTGGACGTGATCAAAAATATCCCGGACCTTGGCACCAGGGAGGCAAACTACCATCCGGACATGTATATGTGGTAGTGGTGGTAACCATGGCTGCATTTCTCCTGGCTCTCTTCTGATGTCTTCTGGCTGTTATTTCCATCTCCAGAATATGAACCCCATCCCTACACAGCTGTTACCAAGTGGTATGGTCAGCAGCAACCTCCTCCAGGTCCTCATGTCTGATCTTGCACTACCTTAATGCATTCTTCATCTGGTCCTTATAGCGCTTCTTCGGCCCTCCAGCTGAGCGTCAACCATGATGTAGCTGGCCGTATAACACTCTGCGGGGTAGCTGACATGGGGGCATCCTTATCACGTGCCCCAGCCACTACAGCTGACGCTGGGTGATCATGGCCCCAGTACTTCTGCAGTTGGTCTTTACAAGTATTTCCGTGTGAGGCACCTGCTCACACCAGGTAATTCCCAGGATGTGCTGGAGGCAGCTTATGTGGAAGCTCTCCAAGGACTTGATGTGACGGCTGTAGGTTACCCAAGCTTCACATCTATAAAGGAGGGTTATGACACAGACCGCTTGGTATACGGTGACCTTTGTGGATGGATGAAGGCTCCTGTTCTGAAAGACTCGACGCCGAAGTCTCCCAAAGGCAGCTGATGCCTGTTTAATGCGGCTCTGGATGTCGTTGTCAATGCCGCTATCCTCAGAGAGAATGCTCCCCAGATACTTGAAAGATGACACTACTGACAGCTTTTCATCACCAACAGTGAAGGCAGGTAGAGTGGGTGGGACACTGTACTCCATTGGCAAACCACTTCTGTCTTGGTGGTATTGACAGTCAGACCCATCCTGCTGTATGCTCTCACCACCACAGCAAGGACAGTCTGAAGATCCTCCAGAGTATGGGCCACAAGAGCACAGTCGTCTGCATACTGCAGCTCCAGGACCCGCTGTCTGCAGAGCTTGGTGATTGCGTGGAGCCTCCTGATGTCAAAGAGGTTGCCATCTAACCTGACGTCCACTGCCACACCTCCGCTGTCTTCAGTCTCGTTGTGGAGAAGCTTGGTAACACACACAAGGAAGATGTTAAAGAGCACTGGTGCTAGTCACACCCCTGCCTCACCCCCGTGCGAACAGGAAGAGCTCGGACTCTTGTCCTCCTATGGTCATCCGAGCAGTCATCCCATCGTGGAACTGGCGGAGGATGTTAACAAATTTATTGGGACATCCCATAAGAGCTCTCTTTGCACAGTGTCGAATGCTTTGGAGAGGTCGACTAAGGCCATAAACAGGTCTTGATGTTGCTCCCAGCACTTTTTCTGAAGCTGCCGGGCTGTGAAGATCATGTCGATCGTGCTCCTGTTCTTCCTAAATCCACACTGCGATTCAGGCAGCATTGACTCAGTGATGTTGCTGATGAGTCTCTGAAGCATCACCTTAGCCAGGACCTTTCCAGCAACAGAAAGGAGTAATATGCCCCTACTATTGCCACAGGTGGTCTTGTCTCCCTTGTTCTTATAAATGACAACGATGTTTGCATTTCTCCATTGCTGTGGGATGTTCTCATCAGTCCAGGTCTTGGTGATGTACTGGTAGAGGGTGCGCATACACATGTACCCTCCGTTCTTCAGTAACTCAGCAGGGATATTGTCAGTGCCAGGAGACTCGTTGTTCTTCAGGGAATGGACAGCTGATAGGACCTCCTGGAAGGTTGGTGGTAGACTGAGGTCGTGGATAGGAGGAAGTTCAGGCAGTTGGTCCAGGATGGTGGAGTCTGCGTCCAAGTCCTGATTAAGCAGGGTGTTAAAATGCTCAGCCCACCTCAGCAGAATGGTATTCTGATTCTTCAGAAGTGTTAGACCATCTGCTGTTTTCAGGGGAGTAACGCATCGATTTATTGGGCCCTAGATGGTTTTGACAGCATTGTAAAAATTATACATGTCATTATTATCGGCAAAGGACTGGATTTCATGCGCCTTTTCAGTCCACCACTCATTTTGTATGGCCCATATTACCTATTGCACTTTCCTCCGAGCTGGCTGCCAATGCTGTCTGATGCTGGTGGATGAAGGGTTGTTTAAAGTTGCTTGGTGTGCTTTGTGCACGTCCTTAAGCAAGTTGTGGATGGTATCTGAGTTATCGTCAAACCAGTCTTGGTGGTTCCTGCTCTTACGGCCGGTGGATTGGGCTGCTGCCTCACAGAGTGCAGAGCTGATACAGGTCCACTGTTGTTCCATGGTATTTTCTGAGTCCAGGCAAGGTTCCAGCTCCCTTAGTTTCTCAGCTAGGATGCATCGAAACTCACTGCTTGCTTCTGTGTTTCTCAGGTGGTTGCAATTTAGCGGCTTTTTATTGGGTTTTGGCAGCCGCAAGGGGGGGACGCACTTTCAGATGGAGCTTGGCCAGTCATACGGTGATCAGTCCAGCACTCTGCATCTCTCATGGCACGGGTGATGAGAACACCCTTGGTGTCACTCCGTCTCACAATGATGAAGTCAATCGTGCGCTAATGTTTAGAGCGAGGGTGCATCCACGTGGTCTTATATTTTGCCTTCTGCTGGAAGATGGTGTTGGTTATGGTAAGGTTATGCTCAGAGCAAAGAGTAAGTAGCCTCATGCCATTTGCATTCACCTTGTCAATACCATGCCTACCTAGCACTCCACTCCATATCCTGTTGTTCTGTCCCACCCTAGCGTTGAAGTCGCCAAGCAAAAGGATCTTATCATTCTTAGGGATCCGGCAAAGAGCTTCATCTAATGTCTGATAAAAGCATTCCTTGGCCTCAATCTCAGATGGCAAAGTTGGTGCATGGGCACTGAGAATCGTGGCATAACGTTTCTTTGCCGGGGGATACGGAGGGTCATTAGTCTTCCACTAATGCCAACAGGTATTTCCGTGAGACTTGGTAGAAAGGTGTTCTTGATGGCCAATCCTACTCCGTGGAGATGTTGTCCACTTGGGGGGAAACCTTTCCAGAAGGAGGGGTAACCCATCCCTTCCTCTGTTAAAGAGCCTTCATCCCGGAGCCTGGTCTCACTGGATGTTGTAGCGCCTCAGCTCAGCAGCGATTAAGGCTGTTCTCCGGTGTGGTCTGTCACAGATGCCATACGAGTCCAGGAGAGTCCTTACATTCCACGTTGCCAGTTTTAGGTTGCATTGTTTCTTATTTCGACTGCAGTAGTGGAATAACCCGATAGGCGCGGTATCCTATGTGAGTGTGACTGGGCAATTTTTAGGCCACATTTTCTAGGCCCTTCCCCAATTGGGGTGAGCAGTGCAGTCCCTAAATAGAGCTGCTCAGTCGCACAGGGGTCTGCCGAAAACAGCTGCCACTCAGTCCCAGCTGCTAGCAGCCAAATACCCTGTGCTGCTGCCGTACAGGGTTCTGACTAGGAGCTCTCAGTCCATTCGTACCAACTCCCATTGGCAGATGCCCCATCGCCGTCAGACTCCAACCATATGTCAGGTCCAAGTGTTGTTCACCATGGTCAGAGGTGGAGACCTGCGCAAGGAAGATTTTAAGTGCCACAGGGGGTGTGCCATCCCCAGTAGCACTATCTTCACCATGATGAGGTAAATCCCGTTGGCAAGGGTGATCCCAGGACAACCGGTCCCACATCTTGGCTGCAGGAGGCTGCTGGGTCCTTTGTCTGATAAGGCCCACCTATTGCACGCTGCCGGCGCATTGCTTTTCTGTCAGGGTGTGCTCCCTTAGCCTTGTCTCAACAGACTTACCACAAGGCAGTGGGGCTATTTGCCCATAGCTGGGGCTATTTGCTCATAGCTGGGACAGCGGTTGAGGGGTGCCAGGGCGTGTCCACGCAGTGGTGGGCCTGCACGCCACATCTCTGGGTCCCACTGCTGCTCCGAGATCCCCTGTAGTTTAGCCTGGGACTGTAAGATACCCCGTTTCCGTGTGTGGCCCCGAGGAGGCACTGCAGGAGTCTTGGTGCTGGAGAGGCTCTGTACTGGCAGGAGGAGGCTTACACACTCGGCTCCTCTTTTCACCCTCTGTTAAGAAGGCTAGCCAGCAGCAATAGCTGTAAGCAGAGAGCACTATGCAGCATGCACTGACTACAAGCACTACTACACTACTGCACAACTGTACTGGACGCTTCACACACACCCTGTCAGCAAATACTCCCACCCACGCACTCACACACACACACACACACACACGCACACACACACACACACACACACACACACACACACACACTCACAAATACACACACACAAACACACACCTACATTTAGAAAATTCTGGCTTCTTCAAGCAGCAATGTAAAATTTCCAAAGTGTTGTAATTACATTCCTGAAAAGTTTGAATTCCTTGTATTTCAGAGTGCTTGTGAGTCAGAGATTTACTGAGAATGAAAGACAAAACGAGATTTGAATTTGTATCTTTGTCTCCAACCTCCCATCTCATCGTTTTTGCAGAGGCTAATTATTTTAATTATTTTTTGCCAACAGTGCCCTTTGGCAAGTAATATTATTGTGTCTGCTAGTTAAGCTTACATAGGAATATTTCTTAACTCCAACTAGGTCAAATTCCAGGTTTTGGATTAAATTTTACTCTGTGACACTGGAAAGTAAGGGGTAGTTTTCAACATGAGCACAACATAGGCTAGTAAAGTTAGGATCCAAATCACAGTACTGATACATTTGTCAAATTCCTCTCAGCATTTTATCTTCCATCAGTTTCCTGGTATAAAATGTTCATTAACCTGCAGTATCAGTGGCACCTACACCCCAGGGATCTCAAAAAGAACTCCAGACCAATGGTGCATTCACCACTCTCCTCTGGAGGACAGAATCAGAGGTGTACTAGGGATGTGTAGTAAAGGAACAAGATTAGACTACACCAAGATTAGTCCACCCACATTTGTCAGAAGTGCCGAAGGCTGAGAATGACAAAGGGAGTTCACTGCTGCTAGGTTTTGTGTGTTTAATATTTCACTTATATTTTAGCAATCCTCTAGATATATTTTGATTAAGCATTCTTGATTGTTTAAATAATTAATTACGAGTCATATGTATAAATACATTCATTGAATGTGTCACTAATATGTGTGCGCCTTGCATAAAGTTAGAGAAAAGGTTATACCCATATTTCAGACTTCCCGCATCTTTCTCTGAATTTACTTAATGATTTGAAGTTACAAAACATAATATTGATGCTGAGGAATCTTTAAAGTGAACCTGGCACAATTACTGATGGATAACTGTGCAGAGGAATGTCGAGTCAAAACACGTTCCAGCACATGCAGCAAGACGGTCACGTTTTAAAGAAGCAGAGCAGCACAAGTTCGGACGGAAAGGCACGGTCAGGATTTTACTAAAGTCAAAAAATGCAAGGATTCAGGGTTCATAAAGAGTGAATACTGGGTGATAATAATGATTTAAAAAGATCAGAAATGGTTGGCTACATTGGAAAAATTGACGAGTTTGATTACACACCAGGTGTTTGGCTCATGTGTACTGACTTATTGGGGAAGTATTTTGAAGCAAATAGAATCGCCAATGAGAAGTGAGTGTCAATTTTCCCAGAGAGTGGTGAATCTGTGGAATTCTCTGCCCAATGAGGCAGTGGAGGCTACCTCAGTCAATACATTTAAGACAAGGGTAGATAGGTTTTTTCATAGTAGGGGAATTCAGGGTTACGGGGAAAAGGCCGGTGGGTGGAGATGAGCCCATGGTCAGATCAGCCATGATCTTATTGAATGGTGGAGCAGGCTCGACGGGCCAGATGGCCGACTCCTGCTCCTATTTCTTATCTTCTTACATTCTTGTGCAAAGGAAACCATGGCAAAGACAAAGGAATTGCAGTCAGGAATGAAAATGAGTATGAACAAAACTGCAGCATCTAACCAGAAATCAGCATGGCTGAACAAACAGTGTTACCATTCTGGCAGGGCTCACATTCACTAGACCAGTGCAGAATTAAAGGTGAAACTTGCTGAAAATGCAACAAAGTAGGAGACATACAAAGAGCATGTCAGGCGGAGAAAAATAAATGGACTGGGCAGGGAAGAGCAAAAGATAAAAAGTCTAGCTGCAGTTTCAAAAAGAACACTAACCTGCATGCTGTTGATGAAAAACCTGATAATGAAGAGAGTGACACAGGACTGAGCAGCTTTAAGACTTACAATGTAAAAGTTAACAACAGACAAGCAAACCTGTCCACTGTCCACTGTCCCAATCATATCTTTCACCAAAACCACTCCAACTGTCCACTGTCCCGATCATATCATTCACCCAAACACCCATCCGACTGTCCACTGTCCCGATCATATCCTTCACCAAAACCCCTCTCTGACTGTCCACTGTCCCAATCATATCCTTCCCCAAACCCCCATCCGACTGTCCACTGTCCCGATCATATCATTCACCCAAACACCCATCTGACTGTCCATTGTCCCGATCATATCATTCACCCAAACACCCATCCGACTGTCCACTGTCCCGATCATATCTTTCCCCAAACCCCCATCTGAATGTCCACTGTCCCAATCATATCCTTCCTCCATACTCCCATCCGACTGTCCATTGTCTCGATCATATCCTCCCCCCAAACCCTCCTCCAACTGTCCACTGTCCTGATCATATCCTTCACCAAAGCCCCCATCCAAATGTCCGCTGTCCTGATCATATCCTTCCCCAAATCCCCTCCGAATGTCCACTGTCCCAATCATATCCTTCCTCCAAACCCCATCAGACTGTCCAATGTCCCGATCATATCCTTCCTCCAAACCTTCATCCGAATATCCAATGTCCCAATCATATCCTTCCCCAAACCCCCTCCGACTGTCCACTGTCCTGATCATATCCTTCCTCCAAACTCGCATCCGACTGTCCACAGTCCTGATCATATGCTTCCCCAAAACCCCCTCTGACTGTCCGCTGTCCCGATCATATCTTTCCCCAAACCCCTCTCTAGAAATTAAGGTCAGTTGTTTTAAGCCGTTTATTTCTTGCATGGTGAATCCTTTGGACAGAACCAACAGGAAAGTCGCGTCTGTGAAGAAATCCTTCTCCAGAAAAGTCTCTCCCAATTGAATGTATAAATCTGTTGGACTTTCGAATTTTCCATTTTAAGAACTATATCTGACTTTACCGCTTTAAGAACTGTTTTCACATTTAACGCTTTAAGAACCAGTACTGAGTGGCGATTTGTTGAACGGCCGCATAGCGGTTAATTTTCGGTTAAGGCTTTCGTTTGTTTTTTATTGTTTATCTGTGTTTAATAAATGTTTGGCTGTTTTTATATAACCTGTCTCAATTGATATTCATTGCTGCCGGTTACGTAACACAACATTGGACCCAGTACAGATCCCTGAGGCACACCGCTACACACCCTCCTCCAATCTGACACACAGTTATCCACCACTACTCTCTGGCGTCTCCCATCCAGCCACTGCTGAATCCATTTTACTACTTCGATATTAATACCAACGATTGAACCTTCCTAACTAACCTTCCGTGTGGAACCTTGTCAAAGGCCTTACTGAACTCCATATAGACAACATCCACCGCTTTACCCTCATCAACTTTCTTAGTAACCTCATCAAAAAATTCAGTAAGATTTATCAGACATGACCTTCCACGGACAAATCCATGTTGACTGTTCCTAATCAGACCCTGTCTATCCAGATAATTATATATACCATCTTTAAGAATACTTTCCATCAATTTACCCACCACTGACGTCAAACTGACAGGCTGATAATTGCTAGGTTTACTCTTAGAACCCTTTTTAAACAATGGAATCATATGAGCAATATGCCAATCCTCCGGCACCATCCCCGTTTCTAATGACATTTGAAATATTTCTGTCAGTGCCCCTGCTATTTCCACACTAACTTCCCTCAAGGTCCTAGGGAATATCTTGTCCAGACCCGGAGACTTATCCACTTTCATATTCCTTAAAAGCGCCAGTACTTCCTCTTCTTTAACCGTCATACTTTCCATAACTACCCTTCTTGTTTCCTTTACCTTACACAATTCAATATCCTTCTCTTTAGTGAATACCGAAGAAAAGAAATTGTTCAAAATCTCCCCCATCTCTTTTGGCTCCGCACATAGCCGTCCACTCTGATTCTCCAAGGGACCAATTTTATCCCTCACTATCCTTTTGCCACTAATATCATTGTAGAAACCCTTTGGATTTATTTTCACCTTACTTGCCAAAGCAGCTTTGTATCTTCTGTTAGCTTTTTTAATTTCTTAAGATTCTTTTTACATTCTTTGTATTCCTCAAGCACCTCATTAACTCCAAGCTGCCTATAATTATTGAAGATCCCTCTCTTTTTCCAAACCAAGTTTCCAATATCCCTTGAAAACCATGGCTCTCTCAAACTCTTAACCTTTCCTTTCACCTCTGTGTGACATCCCACCCTGTTTGATACCCAAACACAAGGAATTCTGCAGATGCTAGAAATTCAAGCAACACACATCAAAGTTGCTGGTGAATGCAGCAGGCCAGGCAGCATCTCTAGGAAGAGGTACAGTTGACATTTTGGGCCGAGACCCTTCATCAGGACTAACTGAAGGAAGAGCTAGTAAGAGATTTGAAAGTGTGATGGCGAGGGGGAGATCCAAAATGATAGGAGAAGACAGGAGGGGGAGGGATGGAGCCAAGAGCTGGACAGGTGATTGGCCTCCCCCCCTCTCTGCTTTCTGCAGGAATTGCTCCCTACGCGACTCCCTTGTCCATTCGTCCCCCCCATCCCTCCCCACTGATCTCCTTCCTGGCACTTATCCTTGTAAGCGGAACAAGTGCTACACATGCCCTTACACTTCCTCCCTTACCACCATTCAGGGCCCCAGACAGTCCTTCCAGGTGAGGTGACACTTCACCTGTGAGTCGGCTGGGGTGATATACTGCGTCCGGTGCTCCTGATGTGGCCTTCTATATATTGGCGAGACCCGATGCAGACTGGGAAATCGTTTCGCTGAACACCTACACTCTGTCCGCCAGAGAAAGCAGGATCTCCCAGTGGCCACACATTTTAATTCCACATCCCATTCCCATTCTGACATGTCTATCCACGACCTCCTCTACTGTAAAGATGAACCAACACTTAGGTTGGAGGAACAACACCTTATATTCCGTCTGGGTAGCCTCCAACCTGATGGCATGAACATCGATTTCTCTAACTTCCGCTAAGGCCCCATCTCCCCCTCATACCCCATCTGTTAATTATTTATATACATACATTCTTTTTGTTCTTTATCTCTCTCCTTTTTCTCCCTCTGTCCCTCTGACTAAACCCCTTGCCCATCCTCTGGGTTTTCCCCCCTTCCCCCTTTTCCTTCTCCCCGGGCCTCCTGTCCCATGATCCTCTCGTATCCCCTTTGCTAATCACCTGTCCAGCTCTTGGCTCCATTCTTCCCCCTCCTGTCTTCTCCTATCATTTTGGATCTCACCCTCCCTCTCCCCCTTTCAAATCTCTTACTAACTCTTTCTTCAGTTAGTCCTGACGAAGGGTCTCGGCCTGAAACGTCAACTGTACCTCTTCCTAGAGATGCTGCCTGACCTGCTGCGTTCACCAGCAACTTTGATGTGTGTTGTTTGATACCCCCTGTGTTGTACCCCCTCTGTGTGACAACTCCTTATGACACCCCTTCAGTGTGACACTCCCTGTGTGATACCCCCTCTGTGAGACAATTATAACTAGCGCCCGTCCACACTGATCCCTGTGCACTTCCTGTGTATTTCTGTTCAACACTTTACTCTGCTGACCAACATCTCTTTTTCACTTTGCCAGCTCTGTTAACTTTTCTCTGCATGGACTATCTGAAAGCCTTCTGCAGAGCATATCCAAGCTACAGACAGACTATGAATCAAGATGCAGCTGAAAATTCCCTTCCCTCCATTTGTCCAGTTGTATTACTCATTCACAGAGTCATTAATCCGCATGAAGAATGAGCCATTGATAAGTTTAAACTCCTTTGGACTCAGAGTTCCCCAACTCCTCTGGGGCAATGAGTGGACACTGAATGCAGTCACCCCACTGGCCAAGCCTCTGTCCCTGAAAGAGCTCATGGTTCTCAGCCTTTCTTACTAATACATAAAATATTCAGTGTTTGTCACAAAATGCCTCTCTGATGATCCCGTCTGCAAACCTTAAATGTTATAGAAATGTTCAACACGAAGATCCTTGGTGGAAACTATCTGGAATATATTCTAGGCAAAGTTGAGCCTAGAGCCACCAGGAAACAGTTTGGACCACAGTGTGGTGAACCTTTTTTTAGATTATGAAGACACGCAGTCCTCTTTTATTGTCATTTAGTAATGCATGCATTAAGAAATAATACAATATTTCCTCCGGTGTGAATGCCCCTCAGCTATGTGGAGTACTTCGCCATGTCTTCAACCTGAGCCTGAGGCTCCGGAGGGTTCCTGTGCTGTGGAAGACGTCCTGCCTCGTCCCTGTGCCGAAGACAACGCGCCCCAGTGGCCTCAATGACTACAGACCGGTGGCATTGACCTCCCACATCATGAAGACCCTGGACAGACTTGTTCTGGAGCTGCTCCGGCCTATGGTCAGGCCACACTTAGATCCCCTCCAGTTCACCTACCAGCCCCGACTAGGAGTTGAGGATGCCATCGTCTACCTGCTGAACCGTGTCTACGCCCCACCTGGACAAGCCAGCGAGCACTGTGAGGGTCATGTTTTTTGACTTCTCCAGTGCGTTCAACACCATCCGCCCTGCTCTGCTGGGGGAGAAGCTGACAGTGATGCAGGTGGATGCTTCCCTGGTATCATGGATTCTTGATTATTGACTGGCAGACCGCCGTACGTGTGCTTGCAACACTGTGTGTCCGACAGAGTGATCAGCAGCACTGGGGCTCCACAGGGGACTGTCTTGTCTCCCGTTCTCTTCACCACTTACACCTCGGACTTCAACTACTGCACAGAATCTTGTCATCTTCAGAAGTTTTCTGATGACTCTGCCATAGATGGATGCATCAGCAAGGGAGATGAGGCTGAGTACAGGGCTACGGTAGGAAACTTTGTCACATGGTGTGAGCAGAATTATCTGCAGCTTAATGTGAAAAAGACTCAGGAGCTGGTGGTAGACCTGAGGAGAGCTAAGGTACCGGTGACCCCTGTTTCCATTCAGGGGGTCAGTGTGGACATGGTGGAGGATTACAAATACCTGGGGATACGAATTGACAATAAACTGGACTGGTCAAAGAACACTGAGGCTGTCTACAAGAAGGGTCAGAGCCGTCTTTATTTCCTGAGGAGACTGAGGTCCTTTAACATCTGTTGGACGATGCTGAGGATGTTCTATGGTGTGGTGGCCAGTGCTATCATGTTTGATGTTGTGTGCTGGGGCAGCAGGCTGAGGGTAGCAGACACCAACAGAATAACAAACTCATTCGTAAGGCTAGTGATGTTGTGGGGATGGAACTGGACTCTGATGGTGGTGTCTGAAAAGAGGATGCTGTCCAAGTTGCATGCCATCTTGGACAATGTCTCCCATCCACTACATAATGTACTGGTTGGACACAGGATTACATTCAGCCAGAAACTCATTCCACCGAGATGTAGCACTGAGCATCATAGGAAGCCATTCCTGCCTGTGGCCATCAAACTTTACAACTCCTCCCTTGGAGGGTCAGGCACCCTGAGCCAATAGGCTGGTCCTGGACTTATTTCCTGGCATAATTTACATATTACTATTTAACTATTTATGGTTTATTACTATTTATTATTTACGGTGCAACTGTAACGAAAACCAATTTCCCCCAGGATCAATAAAGTATGACTATGACTATGACTATGAAAACACAGGACAGATCAAGACTGAAAAAAACTATCAAAACCACATAATTATAACATATAATTACAACAGTGCAACAATACTATAACTTGATAAAGAAGTCTATGAGCTCATACAGTTACAGGAAGAACATGCAAACTCCATGAAGGTCAGGATTCAAACTGAGTGGCTGCACATAGATCAGAGAACATTACAGACCCTTCATTGTGCTAACTCTAAGATCAGTCTATCCCCTTCCTCCTACATAACCCTCTATTTTTTTTTCTTTCATCCACGTGTCTCTCTGAGAACCTGTTAAATGTGGCTGATGTCTCTGCCTCTCCCACCACCCCACAATGCATTCCACACATCCAGCACTCTCTGTAGAAAAACTTACTTCTGACATCCCCCCGCTTTCCTCCAATCACTTTAAAATTATGCCTCCTCCCTCATACTAGCTAGTTCCACCTTGGGAAAAAGTCCACTCAATCTATGCCTTGTTATCTCGTATACCTTCGTCAAGCCACCTCACATTCTCTTTCACTCGGCCAAAGAGATGCTCTAAGATCAAGGCAAGGTCCTGGTGAATATGCACCGAAGCCTCTCTATAGCTTCAATATCTTTTTTCTCATGGGGTGACCAGAACAGCCCTGATGGCCTCCCCACCAGCAGGGCTCCCTTCAAATGCTCCTTTCTCCAGCATTCTCACAGATAGACAGCTGGACGGCTGATGTTACTTTTAAAGAAGAAAAGTGAAAAGAGGGAAGGGAGAGCAGAGATTTCAGATACACAATCCAGTTGTTAAAGTGTGCATACTTTATAAACCAAGTATGTAGCAACTGAATTCCAATAAAATAACGACAAACACTTCAGATGTTAAAAGTGGCTTTGGGGAGTTTTGAATGTTCTGACTTAATGAAAAGCAGACACAGAGTTCAGGGAGGTCGTGGGAGAGTTTCCTTGCAGAGCCTCAGGTCCAAGTTCCAGTGGTGATTAACTGTTGCAGTGTCACATCAGCTACAAATCTCAGAAAGCACACACGCTATGTCACACACAGATCACTTAGAGGCAGGGAGCCATGCATGAGGTGTTTCTGAGAGACGCGTGGCATGTCTTGGCCTTCTTTTCACCTTCACAATCAGAATCCAGTTTACTACTAGTCGGAAGTTAGAGGATTGGGAAATTTCTGAAAAACAACAGAAGGCAATTAAAAAAGCAATAAAAAGAGAAAATATGAAATATGAAGGTAAACTAGTTAATAATATAAGAGAATACAAAGTTTTTTCAGATAAATAACAAAGTAAAAGAGAGACAAGAGTAGATATCGGACTGTTGGAAAATGACACTGGAAAGATAGTAATTGGGGACAAAGAAATGATGGACAAACTTAATGAGCATTTTACGAGTCTTCATTGTGGAATACACTAGCAGTATGTCAGAAATTCCAGAGTGTTTTGTAAGGAGGGATGGCCTAAAACTCCTCCATGCCGATGTGCAGGACTGATCAACAGTTACCGGAAACGTCTGGTTGAAGGTATTGCTGTACAAGGGGGTCACACCAGTTATTGAAAGCAAAAGTTCACATACTTTAACCAACATAAACATGTAATATTGGATCATTTCTCTCAATAAATAAACGAACAAGTATAATGTTTTGTGTTATTTATTTAATTGGGTTCTCTTTATCTAGTTTTAGGACTTACATGAAGATCTGATCACATTTTAGGCCATATTTATGCAGAAAATTCTACAGGGGTCACAAACTTTCTATCAACGCTGCATGAGGTTGGTGGCAGTGGATGGGAGATCCCCAGAGCTAGTAAGGTCAGTGATGGTGTGGGAGACAATGACCTCGTTGGTGTGGGAGACAATGGCCTCGTGCTCCATAATGAAATCCTGTTTGGGGGTAAGTAAAAGGACGTGTCTGATAGTTGTCACCAGGCCTCAGCAAGTTAGAGGTCAGTCCACCTCTTCACATTTCATCTTTTCTCTTCTTATTGCCTTCGGTCGGTTGTTATTCCACTATTTAAGAAGGTTGGGAGGCAGCAGAAAGGAAACTATAGACCTGTTAGCCTGACATCTGTGATTGGGAAGTTGCTGGAATCAATGTTAGGAATGAGATTATGGAGTACCTGGAGGTACATGACAAGATAGGCCAAAGCATGGTTTCCTGAAAGGAAAATCCTGCCTGACAAACCTATAGCAATTCTTTGAGTAAATTACAAGCAGGGTAGACAAAGGAGATGCAGTAGATGTGATGTACTTGGATTTTCAGAAGGCCTTTGACAAGGTGCCGCACATAAGGTTGCTTAGCAAGATAAGAGCTCATGGAATTACAGGGAAGTTACTAGCATGGGTGGAGTATTGGCTGGTCAGCAGAAAACAGAGAGTGGGAATAAAGGGATCCTGTTCTGGCTGGCTGCCACTTACCAGTGGAGTTCCACATGGGTCAGTGTTGGGACTGCTGCTTTTTACAATGTCTGTCAATGATTTGGACTACGGGATTAATGGATTTGTGGCTAAATTTGCCGATGATACAAAGATAGGCGGGGGAGCGGGTAGTGTTAAGGAAACAGAGAGCCTGCAGAGAGACTTAGATAGTTTAGGGGAATGGGCAAAGAAGTGGCAAGTGAAATACAATGTTGGAAAGTGTATGGTTATGCACTTTGGCAGAAGAAATAAATGGGCAGACTATTACTTAAAAACGCAAACACAAGGAAATCTGCTGATGCTGGAAATTCAAACAACACACACACAAAATGCTGGTGCCACAGCAAGGCAGACAGCATCTATAGGAAGAGGTATAGTCGACATTTCAGGCCAAGACCCTTCGTCAGGACTAACTGAAAGAAGAGATAGTAAGAGATTTGAAAGTGGGAGGGGGAGGGGGAGTGGGAGATCCGAAATGATAGGAGAAGACAGGAGGGGGAAGGGATGGAACTAAGAGCTGGAAAGTTGATTGGCAAAAGGGATACGAGGCTGGAGAAGGGAGAGGATCATGGGACAGCTTGCCCATCCTCTGGACTTCCCTCCCCCTTTCTTTCTCCCTAGGCCTCCCGTCCCATGATGGAGTAGACTCAATGGGCCGATGACCTACTTCTGCTCCTATATTTTATGGTCTTATTAATGCTAACATTACATTTGCCTTCCTCACTGCTAGAATGATTTTTGGGTTTAACTCATCTTTCAAATGACTTCAGCCAGCAATCTTCAAATCCGAATGGATTGTAGATTTAATTTAAAATGCAACTCTGAACAATAGGTTCCTAAAAGCCTTGAGTCACAAACCAGATATTGCTGATTAAAATTCGTTTAGATGTCTGTGGTGTGGCGACAAATCAGGCTGTGTGAAGTTTGTGTGTAGTTCCAATGAAAGCATTGTGGATGAGTTGTAAATATGAAATTCTCCTTTGATGTTTAGCACATAAAATATCAGGTAGCATGGGCTAGCCAGACATTTCAACTGAAAGGGCCTCTGTGTGGTGCCTGCTCTACCTGGTTCTGTTGAATAAAGAAGCTGCTTCGTACCTACCAGTACTCTTCTCCAGTGAGCTTGTTCACACAACAACAGTGACCACCAATTCAACCTGCAGCTTCAACTTTAGTCCTTTTGCACCTCTGATTTCTGAATTTGCTGTCTGTGTAGAAAATAGACTACACACTTTAATTCCTTCTATAAGGGGGAGCCAAGCAAAAGGCGATGTGCTGGAGGAGCTGAGTGTTTCAGGCAGGAAATACACAGGTGATCTCCATATGGACAGCACTGGCAGTCAGGACTGGAGCCAGGTCTCACGTCTCTGTGTGCTACTGCCAGTGCTAGTGAACAGGATGAATACAGATCGTTACCTGAAGGTAAGCAGGACACGGTGGCCCGAAGTGTGGCAGTGACTCACCCCAACAAAAATGACCAGTCAGGCACGAGAGAATCTGCATTAATGGACATACACCCTTATTAATTCAGTTAACAGCAGACATAAAAATCACACAGACTAAACACCTCTGCATTCACCCACTAGACTCCTCTGACAGCCCCTGTATGGTCAAAGTAATCGACGCCAGTCAGCCGTAGATTCTTGATCCCAACATAATCTTCATGTTATGTGGGGGCGATGCACTTCCACAATGTGTCGTCTCCAGAACTGCAGCCTGCACTCCTGAACCTTCCCCCTACCCCCATCCCCATTCTTATCCTGTGTCTAATCAGATCAATCTGTTCTGTTTTAATCTCACTGGGACAAGCTCGTCTGACTGGCCTGTGCCGGCCTCTCATTGGCTCGGACCAGAGGCTCTTCCCCCAGATCTGGGTCTCAGCTCACTTCTTTGTTGTTTCGAATGAATCCAGTTGAAACCAGTTCAGCCAGGTCAGCCAAACACTGGGCTCAGCTTCTGTCAGGGCTCAAGGCCACAGCTTGTCCTTTTTGCAAGCCTCCATTTCTACTCAGGAACCTGACTGTGACCACTTTCAATTGTTGAAATAAAGCCATCCCCAAGGGAGAACCAAGTCCCAAAACAGATCAAATGCAAGAACCATTTCACAAAGACATTTGCATTGTCTGCTTCTTCTGACCTTGGCTCATTGCAGTTCACTAATTTGCAGATTTTAATGCTCTGTGGACCTCTTTCTGTGTGACATCACCATTTCTGTGCCATCACTGTGTGACATCACCATTTCTGTGCCCTATCACTGTGTGACATCACCATTTCTGTGCCCTATCACTGTGTAACATCACCATTTCTGTGCCCTATCACTGTGTGACATAAAACCATGAGCAGCAATAGATAGCTCGATTCCAGGCCTGCAGGCTGTGACCGTGGGTCAGCATGGGGACCAGGTGTTTACAGTCCATCACTGACTCGGAAAAGAGGACACGTTACAAGATCACATCAGGGCTGCCACTGATACCACTGGCCATCCCAGCTAAGGCCAGAGGTGTGTGTGATGAGGGAGATTGGAGCAAAGATTTGTGAGGCTGATTCACGGGATCAAAATCAGCTTCATTATCACTGATAAATATTGTGGAAACTTGTTTTGTGGCAGTAAGGTGTAAATATTACTGTAAGTTACAGAAATAAATAAATAGTAAAAAGAGAATAGAAAGGAGGTGTTCAAGGGTTGATGAAGGTTTGCTGAGTGTTTGTGTGAGAAGAAACTAAACATTCTGCTCAGTACCTGCAAGAAGAGATCTCTCTTCCCAGCGACCAGGAACCTTTGACTTGCTCATGGAGAATTTTCACAGTAGGTCAGTAAATCCAAGGAGAATAGCATTGAATTCAGCTGGCACGAGGGCCAACTGGCTGACCCATTTCTACTTCTCATGTTGCTAGGTGCATATATATTTTAGTAAGGTGTAGACAAGGTTTCTCGTGATAGGCTCATACAGAGAGTCAGCAGGCATGGAATCCAGGGAAACTTGGATGCACAGATTCAAACTGGCTTGCCCACAGAGGCAGAGGGGGTAGCAGATGGACCACATTCTGCCTGATTTTATAAATAAATGAAAGGTAAGGAAGCAGAAGGGCGAGTTAGTAAGTTTGTAGATGACATGAAGTTGGTGGAGTTGTGGACAGTGTAGAAGGTTGTCATAGGTTACAACGGGACATTGACAGCATGCACAGCTGGGCTGAGATGTGGCAGATGGACTTCAACCTGGAAAAAAGTGAAGTGATTCACTTTGGAAGATCCAATTAGAAGTCAGAATACCGGGTTAATGGCAGGACTCTTGGCAGTGAGGAGGAGCAAAGGGATCTTGAGGTCCACGTCTACAGATCCCTCAAAGTTGCTCTAAAAGTTGATATCATGATTAAGACTGTGTGTTGGCCTTCATTAGTCAGGGTATTGAGTTTAAAGGGTGTGAGGTAATGTTTCAGCTCTATAAAATCCTGGTTAGACTACATTTGGAATATTGTGGTCATTTCTGGTCATCTCATTCAAGGAAGGAGCTGGAAGCTTTAGAGAAGGTGCAGAGGATATGTACTAGAATGTTGTCTAGATTAGAAAACTAGCTTCAGCAAGCTAGGGCTCTCTCTTTGGAGTGAAAGGGGATGAGAAGCAACTTGACAGAGGTGTACAAAATGATAAGAGGCATAGAGTGGGTGGCCAGGGACCTTTTCTCAGGGCAGAAAATACAAAGGGGATAATTTTAAGGAGATTGCACGAAAGTATAGAGGTAAGATTTTTTACACAGAGGGTGCTGGGTATGTGGAACTGCCATCACCAACAATAACTAAAATCACTGGGCCCAGAACATTTTTATTTTACTTCTACACAAGGAGAACAGCACAGCCCCAGCCCTGGCCGTGCCCCAGTTACCCATGATATTCTCAACCCAAGACAGAAAACTTGCTATTTTGATCCCAAAGGATCTTGATGAAGGTTCTCGGCCCAAAACGTCAGCTGCACTCTTTTCCATAGAGGCTGCCTGGCCTGCTGAGTTCCTCCAGCATTTTGTGTGTGTTGCTCGGATTTCCAGCGTCTGCAGATTTTCTCTTGTTTGTATTTTTATACAGAATTGGCTTATGAGTTATGGATGTTGACCATATGGTAAATTGTTTATGTTTGACTGCCTTACTTAGAAGATGGCTCGCCATTCACAATAGAGATGTTAAAAGTGAATGGAGATTTCAAGTTGGCAACTGAAGTTAGTAAAGCAATTGTCCCTTAATTGCTGGTGTATTTCACATCCTTCCATTATTCTGATCTTGTTCGTCTCTGTTGTGTAGAGGGGCACTGTGTTTTAGGATGACCTTTCTAGAAAAGGTCTTTCAGACAGCTATCCAGGACAGAGGTCTCACTTGTCTGTTTTGAGTACACATTGTTACGTACCCCGTAACTGGGTTGCCAAACCAGCAGAAATGGATCACTCAGTTGGAGTCTGGATTACTAGAACTAAGAAAGTTTTATTAAAGAAACAAGCAACACAGTACTCTAATCAAAAGGATAATAAATGCAACAGTTCAGCAATGATAAACATACATGTACACAGAATTAAGATAACAGGATCAATCAAGCTCTATCGTCGTCTAGGGGTAAATGACCGGTTTCAAAGTGACGCAAAGTTCAGTTCAGTTAGCAGTAATCGCTGCCGTGGCGATGGACAGTGGGGGGGGGGAGAGAGAGAGCAAAAATGAATGAATATTCAAGGTTTCCAGACAGACCTTCGCAGTCAGCTTTTGGGCGAGTCCTTTGTGATGTCATCTGAGGTCACCGACCGTGACCCCTCCGTTTCCAGATACGATCGTTTCCCTGCAGTGAACCTGGCACCCAGGCAAGGGTGGACACACACCAGGTTCCCGCCGATCGTGCCTTTCCACCCTGTGCGTTTATGGCCCGGTACTTCCCGCCGACTTGTGAGAGACGCACCGCTTCCAGGGTCTCGTTACCTCGGGTGTCGTGTGTCTGTTGCCTTAGCGAACCTGTCCCTTTTTATCCCCCTGCTGGGGTATCGCCCGTCCATCACTTCAAACAGTTCAGGGTTCAAAGGGGGAGCCGATCTTGACAGCTCTCCTTTCCCTTCATTAACATCTCCCAATGCTGCTCCATCATTTTCCTTATCTCTCTCTCTCCTGAAGACAGCACAGGACAGCTACATCTTAATCTATGTGTATTCTTGTCACAACATTGCCACGGTCACTCATACCTATCTGTCTGCAATGGGCAAGCTAAGCTCCTCTTCACTTCCAAGGTCTAATTTAACTACAACTACCCCAGGTTAGCCTTGCCTGGACATTGTCTTTTACCTTGCCTTACTGCAACTTCCACACCCTGTCCTCTTTGTCTTGTAGAGGACAACATAAATCTCACTGAACTTCAGAGTCTCTGAAACTCGGTGACAGTTTCATCTGGGACAGTTTGCTGTTGATATCAGGGATGTGCCTGCAACACTCCAGGCTAATAATGGCACAAGTAGCAACTCTCTTAGACAACAGAAAGTTCAGAGTAAGAAGGCTGCGAGTGAATGGCTGTTCTCCAGAGCAAAGGCAGTTTTTTTACTACTCGGGGTAAAAGAGAGGCTAGACTGCGCAGGCACGTGATGTCAGCCAGTAGAGCGTGAAAGGTTTAAAAAGAAGACCGCCATATCCAGGGGGCAGCATTCGGAGCGGGCAGCAGAGTGCGAGGCAGTAGAGTGATAGGGCTTTGGCTCAATGGGCTTAGGCAGTAGGTTTACCTCTGTTATTTGCGGAAAGGAGGAAGTATGTGTGTGAGGCTAGTTTCTGTGCTCGGTGTCAGATGTGGGAGGTCCTGGAGTCTCTCAGCCTCCCGGACGACCATATCTGCGCCCGGTGTGTCGAGCTGCGGCTCCTAGGGGACCGAGTTAGGGAACTGAAGATGCAGCTGGATGATCTTTGCCTGGTCAGGGAGAGCGAGGAGGTGATAGAAAGGAGTTTCACGCCGGGGCCACAGGAGACAGACAAGTGGGTCACAGTCAGGAGAGGGAAAGGGAATAGTCAGGTACTAGAGAGTACCCCTGTGGCTGTACCCCTTGACAATAAGTACTTTTTGAGTACTGTTGGAGGGGACAGCCTACCTGGGGAAAGTGACAGTGGCCACGCTTCTGGCACAGAGTCTGGCCCTGTGGCTCAGAAGGGTAGGGAAAGGAAGAGGAAGGCAGTAGTGATAGGGGAATCTATAGTTAGGGGGTCAGACAGGCGATTCTGTGGACGCAGGAAAGAAACTCGGATGGCAGTTTGCCTCCCAGGTGCCAGGATCCTGGATGTTTCAGATCGCGTCCAAGATATCCTGCAGTGGGAGGGAGAACAGCCAGAGGTCGTGGTACATATTGGTACCAATGACATAGGTAGGAAAAGGGAAGAGGTCCTGAAAAAAGACTACAGGGAGTTAGGAAAGAAGTTGAAAAGCAGGACCGCAAAGGTAGTAATCTGGGGATAACTGCCTATGCCACGTGACAGTGAGTATAGGAATAGAATGAGGTGGAGGGTAAATGAGTGACTGAGGGATTGGAGCAGGGGGCAGGGATTCAGATTTCTGGATCATTGGGACCTCTTTTGGGGCAGGTGTGACCTGTACAAAAAGGATGGGTTGCACTTGAATCTCAGGGGGACCAATATCCTGGCGGGAAGGTTTGCTAAGCTACTGGGGAGAGTTTAAACTAGAATTGTTGGGGGGTGGGAACCGAACTGAAGAGACTGGGGAAGAGGAGGTTGGCTCACAAATAGAGAAAGCTTGTAGACAGTGCGAGAGGGAGGATAGGCAGGTGATAGAGAAGGGATGTGCTCAGACCGAAGGTTTGAGATGCGTCCATTTTAACGCAAGGAATGTTGTGAACAAAGCGGATGAGCTTAGAACTCTGATCAGTACTTGGAGATATGATGTGTTGGCCATTACAGAGACTTGGATGGCTCAGGGGCAGGAATGGTTACTTCAAGTGCTGGGACTTAGATGTTTCAGAAAGGACAGGGAGGGAGGCAAAAGATGTGGGGGCGTGGCACTGTTGATCAGAGATAGTGTCACAGCTGCAGAAAAGGTGGACACCATGGAGGGATTGTCTATGGAGTCTCTGTGGGTGGAGGTTAGGAACAGGAAGGGGTCAATAACTTTACTGGGTGTTTTTTATAGGCTGCCCTATAGTAACAGGGATATTGAGGAGCAGATAGGGAAACAGATCCTGGAAAGGGATAACAGAGTTGTCGTGATGGGAGATTTTAATTTCCCAAATATTGATTGGCATCTCCCTACAGCGAGGGGTTTAGATGGGGTGGAGTTTGTTAGATGTGTTCAGGAAGGTTTCTTGACACAATATGTAGATAAGCCTACAAGAGGAGAGACTGTACTTGATTTGGTATTGGGAAATGAACCTGGTCAGGTGTCAGATCTCTCAGTGGGAGAGCACCTTGGAGATAGTGATCATAATTCTATCTCCTTTACAATAGCATTGGAGAGAGATAGGAACAGACAAGTTAGAAAAGCGTTTAATTGGAGTAAGGGGAATCAGGCAGGAAATTGGATGCTTAAAACTCTCTACAAGACAGGACCACTTTCCAAGTGCATGGACACTCTCTGGAGCACCCAGCAATCTGGCCAAGTAGTACATAATGCATATCCGTAACAGGCGAAGAGAAGTGCCAGGAGTATTAGTGTTGTGAGATACTTCTGCATTTAGCAAAAAATAGATGTCCAAATGACCCAAAGCTTCGAATGCATAGTGATTACTTAATGTGGCAAACAGCAAAGATCAAGCATTCAGTTCATCAGTCCTTGTCTTCAACCTTCTTCTGACTACCTCTTCCCTGCTCAGGTGGCACCACTGGCTTAATGTGCGAGCTTGTATCCACGTTGCCTTTCCTTGGACCTTTCCAGTAGTCAGCAACATTCCCTGCGGGCACCAGGCAGTCCTTTTATGGGTAGGCTCTCACCAGTACCCAATCTCCTGGCTGGAAAGTCTGGTTCTGCAGTCAGCACCAACTTCTGGCCTTCAATTGCCTGTTGATGGAAACCTTTAAGAGCTTTTGTTAGTGCTACACAATACCACCACACGCTTTCACTCAGAATATAGATGTCCATCTGTTTAATTAATAAGGGAGGGGTGACTGGCCAGTGCACGGGATGTCCCTAAATTCTCTGATGCCTGTTATAGGCCTGTTAGACAGTTTGGAGCACAGCACATTGTCACAGGGCCGGTGGAAGCCTCAGCCTCATCGTTGAATCTAGCTCAGGGCCCGGTTCCGGTTTCCGGCTGCCCAGTGAGGGCAAGTGAAATGATACCTACACCTCAAAGATTATGTCAACTCGCATAACTTTGCCTGTAAAGTGAGGACCGTTATCACCTGAGATTTTCTCAGGGATCCCAAGCCTACAAATAAATTCTCTTAATTATCAACTGTTATGGCATCTCAGATAAGTGTTTGCCCTTGGAGATAACAAGACCATCATCTGCCCCTGCATTGAGGTAACTGTACAAAGTCCATTTGGAAATGTAAGTGAATTCTGGGAGAGGGCCCAGCGGCGGCAGATACTGACAGTGTCTTTTGGGATTATGTCTCTGGCAAATCATACCATTACTGCTAATGGTCAAGAATCTCTCGTTTTTGATTTTATCCATCATCCCTTAGTCTTACACATAGTGTTTAGTTTAGATCTTTCATTCCTTTTGGTTATTCAATCCTTCCTATTGGTATGAGCTTTGTAGATTGTAACAGCAATTGCAGTAAGTCATTGAAAAACAAAAGACCATAACATAGAAGAGCAAAATTAGGTCATTTGGCCCAGCGAGTCTGCTCCAAAAAGGTTCATTGTTAGTTCAGACTGTTTTATTGGAGTTCTGAAGAGGTGAGAAACGCAGGCAGCTTCCCTAATTGTCCATTGCCATGTGCTCTTCCTCAAGATTGAGTGCAAAGATGCAGGCTTTTGGTAAGGCAAAAAGATTCAACAGACCAGGAGAAAGGTACCTGTGCTACTCCACTCCTGCTGTTATATGACGTGCACGCACTATGTATCGTCTAAAATATTCCATTCAGTGTCAGGTTGGGAGGAAAATTGTATGTGGCTCTATATCAGGTGGCATTTCACAATTAAAATCTTAAGTACAGGAAGTGGTGCTGGTGGAAACAAAGGCAGAACCGGTTCACAAAGTTGCCTTGCCAGGCTAACAGCAAACAAAAATACACCCTTCGCACACTTCCACACATCTATCCTTACTGTGTCCACTATCCCATTTCCGTGTTTTGTAACACCCATAGTTCAACATAAAGTAAATTTATTATCAAATTACAGACATGTCACCACACACTACCCTAAGATTCATTTCCTTGTGGACCTGCTCAATAAATCCATTCTGGAATAATAACCACGATAGAATGAAGGAAAGACCACACTGACTGGGTGTTCAATCACTACAAAAGGCAACAAACGGTGCAAATACAAAAAGAAAGAAAGAAAAATAATGAATAAATAAGCAATAAATATCGAGAACATGAGATGAAGAGTCCCTGACAGTGAGTGCAGAGGTTGTGGGAACCTCCATGTTGGGGAAGTGCATTTGAGTGAAGTTATCCCCTTGGGTTCAAAAGTCTGGTGGCTGAGGGGTAGTAACGATTCCTGAACCTGGTGATGTGAGTCCTGAGGCTCCTGTACCTCTTCACAATAGCAGCAGCAAGAAGAGAGCATGTCGGGGGTGGTGGGGGTCACTGCAGGTGGATGCTGCTTTCCTGTGACGGCATTTCATGTTGAATGGGATGTGGAATTAAAGTGTTCCACAGGGTTCCCCTTGTCCTCACCTACCACCCCACCAGCCTCCGGGCACAACATATTATTCTCCGTAACTTCCGCCACCTCCAACGGGATCCCACCACTAAGCACATCTTTCCCTCCCCCCCTCTCTCTGCATTCCGCAGGGATCGCTCCCTACACAACTCCCTTGTCCATTCGTCCCCCCCATCCCTCCCCACTGATCTCCCTCCTGGCACTTATCCGTGTAAGCGGAGCAAGTGCTACACATGCCCTTACACTTCCTCCCTTACCACCATTCAGGGCCCCAAACAGTCCTTCCAGGTGAGGCAACACTTCACCTGTGAGTCGACTGGGGTGATATACTGCGTCCGGTGCTCCCGATGTGGCCTTTTATATATTTGCAAGACCCGACGCAGACTGGGAGACCGCTTTGCTGAACATCTACGCTCTGTCCGCCAGAGAAAGCAGGATCTCCCGGTGGCCACACATTTTAATTCCACATCCCATTCCCATTCTGACATGTCTATCCACGGCCTTCTCTACTGTAAAGATGAAGCCACACTCAGGTTGGAGGAACAACACCTTATATTCCGTCTGGGTAGCCTCCAACCTGATGGCATGAACATCGACTTCTCTAACTTCCGCTAAGGCCCCACCTCCCCCTCGTATCCCATCTGTTACTCATTTTTATGCACACATTCTTTCTCTCACTCTCCTTTTTCTCCCTCTGTCCCTCTGACTATACCCCTTGCCCATCCTCTGGGTCCCCCCCCCTTGTCTTTCTTCCCGGACCTCCTGTCCCATGATCCTCTCGTATCCCCTTTTGCCAATCACCTGTCCAGCTCTTGGCTCTATCCCTCCCCCTCCTGTCTTCTCCTATCATTTTGGATCTCCCCCTCCCCCTCCAACTTTCAAATCCCTTACTAACTCTTCCTTCAGTTAGTCCTGACGAAGGGTCTCGGCCTGAAACGTCGACTGCACCTCTTCCTAGAGATGCTGCCTGGCCTGCTGTGTTCGCCAGCAACTTTGATGTGTGTTGCTTATAGGTTTCAATGAGGTCACTCCTCATTCTTCTGAATTCCAGTGTATACAAGCCAGAGCCATCAAACAGTCCTGAAATGAATTGCTAACATTACATTTGCCTTCCTCACCACAGACTCAATCTGCAAATTAACCTTCAGGGAATCCTGCACAAGGATCCCAAGTCCATTTCACCTCATTTTTTTTTTGTATTTTCTCTCCACTTAGAAAATAGTCAACTCTTTCATTCCTTCTACCAAAGTGCATCGAACACTTCCCAACACTGCATTCCATCTGCCATTTCTTTGCCCATTCTCCTCATCTGTCTAGTCCTTCTGTAGCCTCTCTACTTCCTCAAAACTACCTGCCTCTCCATGCACCTTCATATTGTCTGCAAGCTTTTCGACAAAGCCAGCAATTCAATCACCTGAGTCATTGATAACTGACATAAAGAGAATCGGTCGGTCAAACGCCACCAGTAACCAGCAGCCAGACAGAAAAGGTTCCCTTTATTCCCACTCTTTGCCTCCTGCCAATTAGCCAGTGCTTTACCCATGCTGGAATCTCTCCTGTGATACCATGGGCTCGCAGCTTGTTCAGCAGCTTGTCCAAGTTATTGGGAACCGCTGCCTGTGGCAGGGCACCAGCAGACATTGGCTACACTTAGTGTGGGCATTATTGAAGCTGTGCCTGGGAAAGCATCTAGTTCATCCTTGAAATCTGGTGCTAATTGTTTCTTGTCAAACACTGAGTTAGATGTTATTATCCTTTGCCTGTTCTTTCTGTGCCTTTTCATTCTTTAATTTTGGCTCGCTTTTTTTGTGCTTTTTACAGGATTAATTCTGGAGTAGGTTAAAGGGTTAACTCAACATGATGAGCAAAAGGCTGCACAGTTCAACGTTCGCTGTGATTCAACCCTGACCGTTGCTTTCACGCACAGTAAATTGCACTTATGTTGAAAGTTTACACACAGCTCTATCAAATTCCAAAGAAAACCACAAGCCACATTCCAGGATGGGGAAACTAATAAACTAACAATGTTATAGTTCTTGGTCTCCTTTGTATTTAAAGAGACACTCCATTGACTTGGGCACAGGGGGGCAGGGCCAGAACAAATGACGGTATGCTTCAACCAGCAGGGAAGATGGCGGCACCCCTTACTGCAGGATCTTTGGGGCGTGGACGAGTGCAAGGCTTTGCCAGCCCACCCAGACCTCTGAAGAGCAGCAAATTTGGCAAAGTATTCTGTTCCCACTGACTGGTGGTGTAGTGGCACCAGCGCCGGTCTTCGGAGCGAAGGCTCCCGAGTTCAAATCCAGCCGGCTCCCTTGCACACTTTACATCCGTGCTGGGTTGAACGTTGAGCTAGCAACACGGCGTCGTAAAATTAAGAAAGCCTGCTGAAAAACACCGCCATGACGGCGTCCTGATGACTCCACTCGGAGTTAAGGGCTTTCTTCTTCTTCTCCTGTTCTGTTCCCTGTCCCTCCTCACGCCTGTCCATGGGGTTCCCTTCACTTCTGACCAGCAGCAGTGGACATGGCCTCCTCTGTCGAAAGCAGAATCACTGGCATTTGATGTGAAATTTGTTGTGTTGAGGCAACAGTACATTACAATACATAATAAAATAAATAAATTACAATCATAAATATATATTAAAAATAAATTAAGTAGGTCATGCAAAAATAGGTAATGTTCAAGGGTTCAATATCCATTCAGAAATCTGATGAAGCTGTTCCTGAATCACTGAGTGTGGGTCTTCAGGCTGCTGTACCTCCTCCCTGATGGTGGCAATGAGAAGGGTCTGGATATATAAATATTTGGATGGAGAGGGACTGATTAGGGATGGTCAACATGGCTTTGTGCCTGGTAGTTTGTGTCTAACCAATCTTATGGCGTTTTCGAGGAAGTTATCAGAAATGTTGATGAAGGCAAGGCAATGGGTGTTGTCTACACTATCTTTAGTAAGGCTTTTACAAGGTCCTGCATGTTGAGTTTGTCAAGAAGGTTCATTTGTTAGGCATTCAAGATAAGATAGTAAATTTGATTAAACTTTGACTCTGTGGGAGAAGCCAGAGAGCGGTAGTAGAGGGTTGCCTCTCTGACTAGAGGCCTGAGACTGGTGGAGTGCCACAGGGATCGGTGCTGTGTCCATTGTTGTTTGTCATCTACATCAATGATCTGGATGGTAATCTGAAACTTCGATCAAAACGGTGCAGAGAAAATTTACAAGGATGTTGCCAGGACTTGAGGACCCAGTTATACCCTAGAACGTAGAAGATCCAGAGTAGATTTGATAGAGGTTTACTAAATTATGAGGGGTAAACACAATCACTGAAGTTGGGTCAGACTACAACTAGAGGTCATGGGTTAAGCTCATTTTTCTTAACTAGGCTTCATATCTCTCGAAAACTAAGGCTCCCTAAAACGTTCATTCTTGCCTTTTATTCTGACAGGCACATATACACCTAAGAACATTTGAACGTAAGAAATAGGAGCAGGAGTCGGCCATCTGACCCGTCAGGCCTACTCCGCCATTCAATAAGATCATGGCTGATCTGTCCATAAACTCATTTCCATCTACCGGCCTTTTCCCCATAACCCTTAATTCCCCTACTATGCAAAAATCTATCCAACCTTGTCTTAAATATATTTACTGAGGTAGCCTCCCACTGCTTCATTGGTCAGAGAATTCCACAGATTCACCACCCTCTGGGAAAAGCAGTTCCTCCTCATCTCCATCCTAAATCTACTCCCTGAATCTTGAGGCCATGTCCCCTAGGTCTAGTCTCACCTACCAGTGGAAACAACCTTCCTGCATCTATCTTATCTATCCCTTTCATAATTTTACATGTTTCTATAAGATCTCCTCTCACCCTTCTGATTTCCAACCAGTACTGTCCCAGGTGACTCAATCTCTCGTCATAGTCTAACCCCCTCACCTCTGGAATCAAGCTGGTGAACCTCTTCTGCTCCACCTCCAAAGCCAGTATATCCTTCCCCAAGTAAGGAGACCAGAACTGCACACAGTACTCCAGGTGCGGCCTCACCAGTACCCTGTATAGTTGCAGCATAACCTCCCTGCTCTTAAATTCAATCCCTCTAGCAATGAAGGCCAGCAACCCATTTGCCTTCTTGATAGCCTGCTGCACCTGCAAACCAACCTTTTGTGATCCATGCACAAGCACTCCCAAATCCCTCTGCACAGCAGCACGCTGCAATTTTTTACCATTTAAGTAATAATCTACTCTTTCATTTTCCCTTCCGAGGTGGATGATCTCGCATTTACCAACATTGTACTCCATCTGCCAGACCCTTGCCCACTCACTTAACCTATCAATATCTCTCTGCAGACTCTCCATATCTTCTGCACAATTTGCTTTTCCACTCAATTTATTATCATCAGCAAACTTAGATATACTACACTCAGTCCCATCTTCCAGATCATTAATGTATATCATGAACAGTTGCGGGCCCAGCACTGACCCCTGTGGCCCACCACTCACCACTGATGGCCAACCAGAGAAACACCCATGTATCCCAACTCTCTGCTGCTATTAGTTAACCAGTCCTTAATCCATGCTAATATATTACCCCCAACTCTATGCATCCTTATCTTATGGATAAGTGTTTTATGTGGTATCTTATCAAACACCTTCTAGAACTCCAAGTAAATAACGTTCATCCGTTCTTCTCTATCCACTGTACTCATTATATCCTCAAAGAACTCCAGTAAGTTTGTCAAACAGGACCTGCCTTTGCTGAATCCATGCTGCATCTGCCTGATGGATCCATTTCTTTCCAGATGCCTCGCAATTTCTTCTTTCATGATAGTTTCAAGCACTTTCCCAACTACAGATGTTAAACTAATTGGCCTATAGTTACCTGCCTTTTGCCTACATCCTTTTTTTGAACAGAGGCGTGACATTCACCATCTTCCAATCTGTCAGGACCTGCCCAGAATCCAGAGAATTTTGGTAAATTATCACCAAAGCCTTTACTATAAACTCTGCCATTTCTTTCAGTACCCTGGGATGTATTCCATCAAGACCAGGGGACTGATCTATCTTCAGTCCCACAGGTTTGCTCAGCACTATCTCTTCAGTGATAGCTGTTGTATCGAGGTCCTCACCTCCCATCACATCCATAACATCTCTCTTTGGCATGTTAGATGTGTCCTCCACCATGAAGACCAACACAAAATAGTCATTCAAAGCCTCGGCCATTTCCTCATTACCCAATATCAATCCCTCCTGCTTGTCCGCCAAGGGACCTACGTTCACTTTAGCCACCCTTTTCCACTTTATATAATTATAAAAACTTTCACTGTCGATTTTTTAATAATTTGAGCTAGTTTATTTTCATAATCTATCTTCTCTTTCTTTATTGCTCACTTAGTGGTTCTTTGTTGCCTTTGAAAGTTTTCCCAATCGTCTAGTTTCATACTACTCCTGGCGACTTTGTATGCACAAACATTTAGTTTGATGCCTTCTTTTATTTCCTTAGTTATCCAAGGCTGGCTCTCCCCACCCTTACTGTCCTTGCTTTTAACTTTGTTGAGCACCGTGAAAAATCGCTTTGAAAGTCTTCCACTGTTCCTCAACTGTCTCTCTAAATAGCCTGTTCCCCAGCTACACTAGCCAAATCTTCCCTCATCCCAATGTTCTCTGTTGTTTAGGCATAATACACTGGTTTTAGATTGAACTATTACACCATTTGTATGATAAACTCAGTCATACCGTGATCACTCTTCCCCTGACTACAAGATCACTAATTTTACCTGTCTCATTGCACAGGACCAGATCTAAAAAAGCACATTCCCTTGTAGATTCAGTAACATGCTGTTCAAGAAAGCCATCGTGGATGCATTCTGTGAAGTTCTCCTCAAGACTGCCTAGACCAGCTTGATTCACCCAATCTATGTGCAAGATAGTCTCCCATGATAACTGCTGTCCCTGTCACAACTACGGATTCGGTAGCACAGCAGATACAGCAATTTCGCTCGTGAATATGCACGTGCCAGCTAATTATTACTGTATTTCTTTGTGACGGTTTTTAACTCCATTCTTCCCATTGTAGTGCTTGTCGAAATTTGTGCCTAGCACAGCAATGCTTCGCTAGCTGCTTGCATTCTGACTTGCCTGGGAAATTGGACTGTCGCGTCAACTGACTCTGAAGACTAACGGTATTCGTTTTATTCTTGGTTGTTCTTTTCAGCCGCAGTATAGGCTTCGTTTTCCATTTGAGTGTTTTAGTTAACGGCCCTGTTTGGCCTAGTGTTTATTGTTTTCTTTTCCCTTTAACACTGTTCACATTAAAGTGTGTGAACTGTCAACTCGCTTCAGTGTCTCTGGTTCCACATTTGGGCCATATCCGAATGTAGTGACAATTCCATTCTTAAGTGCCTCAGATATTTCTCTGTTTATTGCCTGTGCCACTGCAATGTTATTATTCGGTGGCCAGTAGAGAACTCCCAGCAGTGATTTTTTCCCTTTACTATTCCTAATCTCTATCCAGATGGGTTCAACATTCCGCTCCTTAGATCTTGTATCATCTCTCACTATTGCCCTGATCTCATCTTTAATTAAGAGCGCTACCCCACCTCCCTTACCTTCCTGCCTATCTTTCCGTATTACCTGATATCCTGGGATATTTAATCCCCAATCCTCTCCACCCTGCAACCACGCTTCTGTAATGGCCACTAAATCAAATCAAACAGAATCAAATATTGCTGTGATGATTGTACGCTTTAGAATCAATTGTTTGGCGACAATAAAGTATAAAGTATCATACCTCTTTGTACTGATTTGTGCCACAAGTTCACTGACCTTGTTTCGAATACTAGGGGCATTCAGATTAAGTGCCCTTACACTCCCGGTGCTTTTAAAATCTTGTAACCTTTTGCCCTTTTGTAGTTGACTTTTCTTCACTCCATTCTTAGTTCCCTCTTTTTTAACTTTGTTTTTTCTTTACCTTTATCCAAACTTTTCTTTTTTACTTTACCGATACTTCTCCAATCTGTTGAATCCACCACCTTTCTATTCAATTTTAAGCCCTGTCCACAGGCCAAGTTATGCGATTCGCTAGGATCCAGGTCCCATCACGGTCCAGGTGGAGTCTTCGGGATACTCTGTCCTCGTGACAGAGAACTCTGTCTATTCCCCAATTACCACTACATTTCCCTTCTTTCCCCCTCTTGAATGGATCCCTGAACTACGGTACTACAGTTAGGTTGTTTATCCTTCCTACCGTCATCCACACAGGGAGATAAAATATCAGACCTGTTGGACAAGCTCACAGGCTGACGCTCCTCCAGCACTCCCCACCTCACTCACAGTCACATCTTCTTGTCCCTGACCGCAGACTGAATTTAGCTAATCTAAGGGGTGTGACTACCTCCTGAAGCAGAGACTCCAGCTGTCTCTCCCCCTCCCTGATGTGCCGCTTTGCTTGAAGCTCAGATTCCAGGTCATCAACTCTGTACTCTCAAAATTTCACTTTTAAAGGCCTCTCACATACCAAGAAAATAAACAGTCCAAGTCCACGCTTAGCAGATCCTTTATGATACTGTGGCGAGCATTTGGTCCATAATGACAGACGAGGAAGCTCAACAACAGTTTTATTGTGATAAACACAAACAGACCGGGCACCCTGACCGGAGAGTGAACCCAACCAGTCTCTCACATGACAGGGGAGGTGAACATCACACACCCCGGTTACAGTCAGGGTGACCCACAAATACACAAGCAAATAACTGTATAACCCACGCTAAAATGTAACAAGAAATGAACTGGAACTTCCACCATAACCCCACAAAAGCATTTTAACGCATGAACAACGAACAGTGCTGGTCATTGGAAACACAGGGGGGGCTGTCGACCACGCACCCCACCCCCCCAGAACATCGTAATACCATCAACAATAGCACTTCTCCAAGAGTTTGACTCTTAAGCCAAGGACCAGGCCTATCCTTTTCCATAATTATCTCGACACTAATCAAGTCAAGTCAAGTCGCTTTTTATTGTCATTTCGACCATAAGTTGCTGGTACAGTGCACAGTAAAATGAAACAATGTTCCTCCAGGACCATGGTGCTACATGAAACAACACAAAACTACACTAGGCTAAGTGAGACAACACAAGGCTACACTAGACTACAGACCTACATAAGACTACATAAAATGCACAAAACAGTGCAGGGCAGTACAATAAATAATAAACAAGACAATAGACACAGTAGAGGACAAATTACAATATAATAATAAATGATGTAGATGTCAGTCTAGTCTCTGGGTATTGAGGAGTCTGATGACTTGGGGGAAGAAACTGTTACACAGTCTGGTCGTGAGAGCCCGAATGTTTCGATGCTTTTTGCCAGATGGCAGGAGGAGAAGAGTTTGTATGAGGAGTGTGTGGGGTCCTTCACAATGCTGTTGGCTTTACACGTGCAGTGTGTGGTGTAAACGTCTCCAATGGCGGGAAGAGAGACCCCGATGATCTTCTCAGCTGACCTCACTATCCGCTGCAGGGTCTTGTGATCCGAGATGGTACAATTTCCGAACCAGGCAGTGATGCAGCTGCTCAGGATGCTCTCAATACAACCTCTGTAGAATGTGGTGAGGATGGGGGGTGGGAGATGGACTTTTCACAGCCTTCGCAGAAAGTAGAGACGCTGCTGGGCTTTCTTTGCTCTGGAGCTGGTGTTGAGGGACCAGGTGAGATTCTCCGCCAGGTGAACACCAAGAAATTTGTTGCTCTTAACGATCTCAACGGAGGAGCTGTCAATATTCAGTGGAGAGTGGTCGCTCCGTGTCCTCCTGAAGTCAACAACCATCTCTTTTGTTTTGTTCACATTCAGAGACAGGTTGTTGGCTCTGCACCAGTCCGTTAGCCGCTGCACCTCCTCTCTGTATGCTGACTCATCGTTCTTGCTGATGAGACCCACCACAGTAATGGCATTACGATCACTGGATGCAACAAGTTCCCCAACACAAACTACTGTCACCTGCGTTGTCTCATTACCCAATAGGAGGTCTAATATCACACTCTCTGTAGTCGGGCCTAGTTTATGTACTGATTAAGGAAACTTACACTGATCATATCTAACAAACTCTATCCCACTCTGCCCTTTCACAGTATGGATGTCCCAATCAATATGTGGAAAATTAAAATCACTCTCTATCACGGCCTTACGCTTAATGCAACTCTCTGCCATCTTTCTACAAATTTGTTCCTCTAAATCCCACGGACTGTTCGGTGTCTGTAATAGAAGACAATAAGACATAGGAACAAAGATAGGCATTTTGCCCAAAGACTCTGCTCTGCCATTTGACTGATCCATATCTCTCAACCCCATTCAGCTGCCTTCTTCCATAACCTTTCACACCCCGAGTAATCAAACACCTATCAATCTTCACCATAAACACCACCAATGACCTGGGCTCCACAGCTGCCAGAAGCAAAAAAATCCACAGATTCACACCTCTGGCTAAAGAAATTCCGCCTCAGCTCCATTCTAAATGAGGCTGTGCCTTCCGATCCGAGACACCCCACTACAGGAAACAGCCTCTCCACATCCACTCTATCTAGGCCTTTCAACGCTCAAAACATTCCAATGGGATCACCACTCATTCTTCTGAATTCCAGTGAATACAGGCTCAGAGCCAACAAACACAATACATGATAAGCCTTCATTACCAGAATCATTCTATTGAATCACCTTTCAACCCTCCCCAATGTCAGCACATCCTTTCTTAGATAAGAGGTGCTAAACTGCTCGCAATTCGTGAGGCCTCACCAGTTCCTTACAAAGCCTCAAGATTACATTCTATTATATATATATATATATTCTAATCCTCTCAAAATGAATGCTAATATCACATTTGTCCTCCTCACTACTAAGTAAACCTGCAAGTTAACTTCTAGGGAATCCTGCACATGAACCCTCAAGTCCCTTTGCACATTAGAGTTTTGAATTCTCTACCTGTTTAGAAAATGGTCTATGGTTTTATTTCTTCAACCAAAGTGCATAGCCATACACTTTGTGACTCTGTATTCAATCTGACATTTCTTTTCCATTTCTCCTAATCTGTCTAAATTTTTATGCAGCCTCTGCTTCCTCAACACTACCTACCCCTCCACCTATCTTTGCATTGTCCACAAACTGTGACATTTTCCCTGACAAGACCCCCTTGAATCCTCCTCACACTATCAAATCTAAAACATCAGAACCACAGAACACTGAGCTGCCAGTCCTGCCCCTCCTGCAAACAGGGCTCACTAAAGACTACATAGAAACATAGAAAACAGGTGCAGGAGTAGGCCATTCGGCCCTTCGAGCCTGCACCGCCATTCAGTACGATCATGGCTGATCATCCAACTCAGAACCCTGTACCTGCCTTCTCTCCATACCCCCTGATCCCTTTAGCCACAAGGGCCATATCTAACTCCCTCTTAAATATAGCCAATGAACTGGCCTCAACTGTTTCCTGTGGCAGAGAATTCCACAGATTCACCACTCTCTGTGTGAAGAAGTTTTTCCTAACCTCAGTCCTAAAAGGCTTCCCCTCTATCCTCAAACTGTGACCCCTCGTTCTGGACTTCCCCAACATCGGGAACAATCTTCCTGCATCTAGCCTGTCCAATCCCTTTAGGATCTTATACGTTTCAATAAGATGCCCCACTCAATCTTCTAAATTCCAGACAGAATAACCTTAGTCGATCCAATCTTTCATCATATGAAAGTCCTGCCATCCCAGGAATCAATCCGGTGAACCTTCTTTGTACCCCCTCTATGGCAAGAATGTCTTTCCTCAGATTCTTTTCTCAGTCAGAAACAGGTGAATTGATCATGGAGAACAAGGACATGGCAGACCAATTGACTAACTACTTTGGTTCTGTCTTCACTAAGGAGAACATAAATAATCTTCCAGATGTTGACCCGTGCCCGAAGCACATCTGCTTTTCCTACAATGCTCCTTGCATTGAGAAACAAGTAGCTCAGAACATTACACACAACATGATCAACGGTTTGCTTCCAGACTTGTATCTAGGTTTAACAACATCTTTCTCCACAAACACTCCAATATCTGTTCCGGTGCTCTGCTTCCCTTTCCTCTGCATCTGCAAACATTAGCGAGTGTGGATGGACATACCAGACTTCCTCAAATTCCCGATGAAATGTGGAAACACTCAGGTCTTCCCTGTCACTGCATTGTAACACCACTCAACCAGCTGATCTATCTCACTGCTGTATACCTCACAGTTCCCATAAGAAATACTGCCAAAAATACTTCTGTTGTCCGCAAATTTATAGATGGAGTTTCAGATGTTCCAAGACACACATTAATGAGGACAGAGCAAATAGAGCGGCTGTACGGAGAAACACAATCTTGGGTGTAGAGAGAATAGAGCTGTACTGAGACACACAATCGTGGGTATAGAGAGACTATAGTTGTACTGAGACACAAAATCATGGGTGTAGAGAGAGTTGAGCTGTACTGAGACACACAATCATGGTGTAGGGAGTGTAGACCTGTATGGAGACACACAATCGTGGCTGTAGGAAGAGAAGACCTGAACTGAAAGAACCAATCGTGGGTATAGAGAGACTATAGATGTACTGAGACACAAAATTGTGGATGTAGAGAGAGTAAAGCTGTACTGAGACACACAATTGTATGCGTGGGGAGAATGGAGCTGTACTTGGACACACAGTCGTGTGTGTCGGGGGCGTAGAGCTGTACTGAGACACACAAACGTGCTTGTAGAAAGAGTAGAGCTCTACTCAGACCCACAATCATGGTGTAGAGAGAGTAGAGTTGTACTGAGACACACAATCATGGTGTAGAGAGTGTAGACCTGAATTGAGACACACAATCGTGGGTATAGAGAGACTATAGATGTACTGAGACACAAAATCATGGGTGTAGAGAGAGTGGAGCTGTACAGAGGCACACAATCGTGGGTGTAGGGAGAGTAGAACTGTACTGAGACACACAATCGTGGGTGCAGAGAGAGCAAATCTGTACTGCGACACACAGTCGTGGCTGTAAAGAGGTTTGAGCTGTACTGAGACACACAAACATGGGTGTAGAGAGAGTAGAGTTGTACTGAGACACACAATCGTGGGTGTAGAGAGAGTAGAGCTGCACTGAGACACATAATCGTGGATGCAGAGAGAGTAGAGCTGTACTGAGACACACAATCATGGTGTAGGAAGAGTAGAGCTGTACTGATACACGCAATCGTTGGTGTAGAGAGAGTAGACCTGTACAAAGACACACAGTCATAGGTGTAGAGAGAGTAGAGCTGTGATCCCACACATTTGTGGATGTAGAGAGAGTACAGCTGCACTGAGACACACAATCATGGTGTAGGGAGAGTAGAGATGTACTGAGACACACAATTGTAGGTGTAGGGAGGGTAGAGCTATAATGAGTCACACAATCATGGGTGTAGATAGAGTAGAGATGTACTGAGACACACAATTGTAGGTGTAGGGAGGGTAGAGCTATAATGAGTCACACAATCATGGGTGTAGATAGAGTAGAGCTGTACTGAGACACACGTTGGTGGTGTAGAGAGAGTAGAGCTATACTAAGACACACAATCGTTTGTGTAGGGAGATTAGAGCTGTACTGAAATACACAATTGTATGTGTGGGGAGAATGGAGCTGTACTTGGACACACAGTCGTGTGTGTCGGGAGAGTAGAGCTGTACTGAGACACACAATCGTGGATGTAGAGAGAGTAGAGCTGTACGGACACACACTCGTGGGTGTAGAGAGAGTAGAGCTGTGATCCCGCACAATCGTGGTTGTAGAGAGAGTGGAGCTGTACAGAGACACACAATAGTGGGTGTAGGGAAGTAGAACTGTACTGAGATACACAATCGTGGGTGCAGAGAGAGCAAATCTGTACTGCGACACACAATCGTGGGTATAAAGAGGTTTGAGCTGTACTGAGACACACAAACATGGGTGTAGAGAGAGTAGAGTTGTACTGAGACACACAATTGAGAGTAGAGCTGTACAGAGACACACAATCATGGGTATAGAGAGACTATAGTTGTACTGAGACACAAAGTCATGGGTGTAGAGAGAGTTGAGGTGTACTAAGACACACAATCGTGGTGTAGAGAGAGCAGACCTGTACTGAGACACACAAACACGGGTGTAGAGAGAGTAGAGTTGTACTGAGACACGCAATCGTAGGTGTAGAGAGAGTAGAGCTATACTAAGATATACAATTGCGGATGTAGACAGAGCAGAGCTGTACAGAGACAAACAATCGTGGTGTAGAGAGAATTGAGCTGTACTGAGACCGACAATCGTGTGTATACGGAGAATAGAGCTGTGTTGGGACACACAATCGTGTGTGTAGGGAGAGTAGAGCTCCACTGAGACACACAATCATGGGTGTAGAGGAAGTAGCACTATACTGAGACATGCAATCGCGGTGTAGAGAGAATAGAGCTGTACTGACACTCACAATCGTGTGGGTGCAGAGAGTAGAGCTGAAATGAGACACACAATCTTGGGTATAGAAAGAGTAGAGTTGTACTGAGACACACAATCATTGGTGTAGAGAGAGTAGAGCTGTACTGAGACACACAATCGTGGGTATAGAGAGACTATAGTTGTACTGAGATACAAAATCATGGGTGTAGAGAGAGTTGACCTGTACTGAGACACACAATCGAGGGTGTAGGGAGAGAAGAGCTGTACTGAAACTCACAATTGTATGCGTAGGGAGAATGGAGCTGTACTTTGACACACAGTCGTGTGTGTCGAGAGAGTAGAGCAGTACTGAGACACACATTCGTGGGTGTAGAGGAAGTAGAGCTGTGCTGAGACACACATTCATGGTGTAGAGAGAGTAGAGCTGTACTGATACATGCAATCGTTGGTGTAGGGAGAGAAGACTTGTACAAAGACACACAGTCATAGGTGTAGAGAGAGTAGAGCTGTGATCCCACACAATTGTGGATGTAGAGAGAGTAGAGCTGTTCTGAGACACACAATCGTGGTTGTAGAAAGAGTACAGCTGTACTGACACAATGGTGGGTGTAGAGAGAGTAGAGCTGTGATCCTAAACAATCATAGGTGTAGAAAGTGCGGAGCTGTACTGAGACACAGAATCATGGGGGTACAGAGAGTAGAGTTGTACTGAGACACACAATCATGGTGTAGACAGTGTAGACCTGTACTGAGACACATAATCATGGTGTAGACAGTGTAGACCTGTACTGAGACACACAATCATGGGTGTAGGGAGAGCAGAGCTGTACTGAGACACACAACCGTAGTTGTAGAAAGAGTAGAGCTGTACTGAGACACACAGTCGTGGTGTAGAGAGAATAGAGCTGTACAGACACACAGAATCGTTGTATAGAGAGTGCAGATCCTGTACTGACACACACAATCGTGGTTGTAGAAAGAGTAGAGCTGTACTGATGCACAGTCGTGGGTGTAGAGAGAGTAGAGCTGTGATCCCACACAACCGTAGGTGTAGGGAGATTAGAGCTGCACTGAGACACACAAACGTGGGTGTAGAGAGAGTAGAGATGTACTGAGACACACAATCTTGGGTATAGAAAGAGTAGAGTTGTACTGAAACAAACAATCATTGGTATAGACAGAGTAGAGCTATAAAGAGACACACAATCGTGGGCGTAGAGAGAGTAGAGCTGTACTGAGACACACAATCGTGGTGTAGACAGAATAGAGCTGTACTGAAACACACAATCGTGTGTGTAGGGAGAGTACAGCTGTACTGAGACACACAATTGTGGGTGTAGAAAGAGTAGAGCTGTACTGAGACACACCATCGTTGGTGCAGAGAGAGTAGATCTGTACTGCGACACACAATCGTGGGTGTAGAGAGATTTGAGCTGTACTGAGACACACAAACATGGGTGTAGAGAGAGTGGAGTTGTACTGAGACACACAATCGTGGTTGTAGAGAGAGTAGAGCTATAATGAGAGACACAATCGTGCTTGTAGAAAGAGAGGAGCTGTACTGAGACACACAATCTTGGGTATAGAAAGAGTAGAGTTGTACTGAGACAAACAATCGTTGGTGTAGACAGAGTAGAGCTATAAAGAGGCACATAATTGTGGGCGTAGAAAGAGTAGAGCTGTACTGAGACACACAATTGTGGTGTAGACAGAATAGAGCTGTACTGAAACACACAATCGCGTGTGTAGGAAGAGTACAGCTGTACTGAGACACACAATCGTAGTTGTAGAAAGATTAGAGATGTACTGAGACACAAAATCATTGGGGTACAGAGAGTAGAGCTGTACTGAGACGCACAATCGTGTGTGTCGGGAGAGTAGAGCTGTATTGAGACACACAATCGTGGGTGCAGAGGGAGTAGCGCTTTACTGAGACACACAATCATGGTGTAGAGAGAGTACAGCTGTACTGATAGATGCAATCGTTGATGTAGAGAGAGTAGACCTGTACAAAGACACACAGTCATAGGTGTAGGGAGAGTAAGCTGTGATCCCACAAAATTGTGGATTTAGAGAGAGTAGAGCTGTACTGAGACACGCAATCGTGGTTGTAGAAAGAGTACAACTGTACTGACACACAGTCGTGTGTGTAGAGAGAGTAGAGCTGTACTGAGACACACAATCTTGGGTATAGAAAGAGTAGAATTGTACTGAGACACACAATCGTAGGTGTAGAGAGAGCAGAGTTATTAAGAGACACACAATCGTGGGTGTAGAGAGAGTAGACCTGTACTGAAACATACAATTGTATGCGTAGGGAGAATGGAGCTGTACTGGGACACACAGTCGTGTGTGTCGGCAGAGTAGAGCTGTACTGAGACACACAGTCGTGGGTGTAGAGAGAGCAGAGCTATAATGAGACACACAATTGTGGGTGTAGAGAGAATACAGCTGTGCAGAGACACACATTCATGCGTGTAGGGAGAGTAGAGCTGTACAGAAACACACAATAGTATGCGTGGGGAGAATGGAGCTGTACTGAGACACACAGTCATGTGTGTCGGGAGAGTAGAGCTGTACGGAGACACACAATCGTGGGTGCAGACAGAGTAGAGCTGTACTGCGACACACAATTGTGGATGCAGACAGAGTAGAGCTGTACTGAGACACACAATCGTGGGTGTACGGAGAGTAGAGCTGTACTGAGACACACAATCGTGCATGTAGGGAGAGTAGAGCTGTACTGAGACACATAATCGTGGGTATAGAAAGAGTAGAGTTGTACTGAGACACACAATCGTGGTTGTAGAAAGAGTACAGCTGTACTGACACACAGTCGTGGGTGTAGAGAGAGTAGAGCTGTGATCCCACACAATCGTGAGTGTAGACAGAGCAGAGCTGTACTGAGGCACACAATCAAGATTGTAGAAAGGGTAGAGCTGTACTGAGACACACAAACGTGGGTGTAGAGGGAGTAGAGCTGTACTGAGACACACAATCGTGGGGATACAGAGAGTAGAGTTGTACTGAGGCACACAATCATGGTATAGAGAGTGTAGAACTGTACGGAGACACACAATCATGGGTGTAGGGAGAGAAGAGGTGTACTGAAACACACAATCATGGGTGTAGAGGAAGTAGAGCTGTACTGAGACACACAATCGTGGATGTAGAGAGAGTAGAGCTTTAGTGAGACACCCTAAATCATGTGTTTAGAGAGTGTAGACCTGTACTAAGACACACAGTCATGGGTGTACAGAGAGTAGAGCTGCGATCCCACACAATCATGAGTGTAGGGAGAGCAGAACCCAACTGAGACACACAATCGTGGGTGTAGAGAGAGTAGAGCTGTATTGAGACACACAATCGTGCGTGTAGAGGGTTGAGCTCTACTGAGATGCACAATCGTTGGTGTAGAGAGTGTAGACCTGTACGGAGACACACAGTCGTGGGTGTAGGGAGAGCAGACTTGTACTAAGACACACAATCGTGGTTGTAGAAAGAGTAGAGCTGTAATAAGACACACAGTCGTGGGTGTACAGTTAGTAGAGCTGTACTGAGACACACAATCGTGGGTGCAGAGAGAGTAGATCTGTACTGTGACACACAGTCATGGGTGCAGACAGAGTAGATCTCTACAGAGACACACAATCGTCGGTGTAGGGAGATCAGAGCTGTACTGAGACCCACAATCATGGTGTAGAGAGAGTAGAGCTGTACTGACACACAGTCATTGGTGTAGGGAGATTAGAGCTGTGATCCCACACAATCGTAGGTGTAGGGAGAGCAGAGCTGTACTGAGACACACAATCGTAGTTGAGTAAGAGTAGAGATGTACTGAGATACACAATCGTGGGGGTACAGAGAGTTGATCCTTACTGAGACACACAATTTTGGGTATAGAAAGAGTAGAGTTGTACTGAGACACACAATCATACGTGTAGAGAGAGTAGAGCTATAAAGAGACACACAATCGTGGGGGTAGAGAGTGTAGAGCTGTACTGAGACACACATTCGTTTGTGTAGGGAGAGAAGAGCTGTACTGAAACTCACAATTGTATGCGTAGGGAGAAAGGAGCTGTACTGGGACACACAGTCGTGTGTGTCGAGAGAGTAGAGCAGTACTGAGACACACATTCGTGGGTGTAGAGGAAGTAGAGTTGTACTGAGACACACAATCATGGTGTAGAGAGAGTAGAGCTGTACTGATACATGCAATCATTGGTGTGGAGAGAGTAGACTTATACAAAGACACACAGTCATAGGTGTAGAGAGAGTAGAGCAGTAATCCCACACAATTGTGGATGTAGAGAGAGTAGAACTGTACTGAGACACACAATCGTGGTTGTAGAAAGAGTACAGCTGTACTGACACACAGCCGTGGGTGTAGAGGGAGTAGAGCTGTACGGAGACACACAATCGTGGGGGTACAGAGAGTAGAGTTGTACTGAGACACACAATCATTGTGTAGAGAGTGTATACCTGTACGGAAACACACAATCGTGGGTGTAGGGAGAGAAGAGCTGTGCTGAGACACACAATCGTGTGTGTAGAGAGAGTGGAGCTGTACTGAGACACACAATGGTAGGTGCAGAGGGAGTAGAGCAGTACTGACACACAGAATTGTAGATGTAGAGAGAGTAGAGCTTTAGTGAGACACACTAAATTGTGTGTTTAGAGAGTGTAGACCTGTACTAAGACACACAGTCATGGGTGTAGAGAGAGTAGAGCTGTGATCCCACACAATCGTGGGTGTAGGGAGAGCAGAGCTGTACTGAGACACACAATCGTGGGTGTAGAGGGAGTAGAGCTGTACTGAGACACACAATCATGGATGTAGAGAGAATACAGCTGTGTAGAGACACACAGTCGTGGGTGTATTGAGAGCAGAGGTGTACTGAGACACACAATCGTAGTTGTAGAAAGAGTACAGCTGTAATAAGACACACAGTCATGGGTGTACAGATATTAGAGCTGCTCTGAGACATACAATCGTGGGTGTAGGGAGTAGACCTGTACTGACACACACAATCGTCAGTGTAGGCAGATTAGAGCTGTACTGAGACACACAATTGTGGGTGTAGGGAGGTTAGAGCTGTACTGAAACACACAATCATGGGTGTAGAGAGAGTAGAGCTGTGTGGCGACACACAGTCGTGAGTGTAGAGAGATTTGAGCTGTACTGAGACACACAATCATGGGTGTAGAGAGATTTGAGCTGTACTGAGACACACAAATTTGGGTGTAGAGAGAGTAGAGTTGTACTGAGACACACAATCGTGGGTGTAGAGAGAGTAGAGCTTTACTGATAGACACAATCGTTGGTGTAGAGAGAGTAGACCTGTACAAAGACACACAGTCATAGGTGTAGAGAGAGTAGAGCTGTGATCCCACACAATTGTGGATGTAGAGAGAGTAGAGCTGTACTGAGACACACAATCGTGGTTGTAGAAAGAGTAGAGCTGTACTGACTCACAGTCGTGGGTGTACAGAGAGTAGAGCTGTACTGAGACACACAATCTTGGGTATAGAAAGAGTAGATTTTTACTGAGACACACAATCGTAGGTGTAGAGACAGTAGAGCTGTACTGAAACATACAATTGAATGCGTAGGGAGAATGGAGCTGTACTGAGACACACAGTCATGTGTGTCGGCAGAGTAGAGCTGTACTGAGACACACAGTTGTGTGAGTCGAGAGACTAGACCTGTACTGAGACACAAATTCGTGGGTGTAGAGGAAGTAGAGCTGTACTGAGACACACAATCGTGGATGTAGAGAAAGTAAAGCTGTACGGACACAAAATTGTGGATGTAGAGAGAGTAGAGCTGTAATGAGACACATAGTCGTGCGTGTACAGAGAGTAGAGCTGTACTGGGACACACAATCTTGGGTGTAGAGAGAGTACAGCTGTACTGAGACACACAATCATGGATGTAGAAGGTTGAGCTCTACTGAGACGCACAATCGTTGGTGTAGAGGGAGTAGAGCTGTACTGAGACACACAATTATGGGTGTGGAGAAAATACAGCTGTGCAGAGACACACAGTCGCGGGTGTAGGGAGAGTAGAGCTGAACTGAGACACACAATCGTGGGTATAGAAAGAGTAGAGTTGTACTGAGACACACAATCGTAGGTGTAGAGAGAGTAGAGCTATAAAGACACACAATCATGGGTTTAGAGAGAGTAGAGGTGTACTGAAACACGCGATAGTATGTGTGGGGAGAATGGAGCTGTACTGGGTCACACAGTCATGTGTGTCGGGAGAGTAGAGCTGTACTGAGACACACAATCGTGGGTGTAGAGGAAGTAGAGCTGTACTGAGACACACAATCATGGGTGTAGGGAGAGTAGAGCTGTACTGAGACACACAATCGTGGGTATAGAAAGAGTAGAGCTGTACTGAGACACACAATCGTAGGTATAGAGAGAGTAGAGCTATAAAGAGACACACAATCATGGGTGTAGAGAGAGTAGAGCTGACCTGAAACACACAATTGTATGCGCAGGGAGAATGGAGCTGTACTGGGACACACAATCGTGAGTGTCGGGAGAGTAGAGCTGTACTGAGACACACAATCGTGGGTGCAGAGGGAGTAGAGCTGTACTGAGACACACAATCATGGTGTAGAGAGAGTAGAGCTGTACTGATAGATGCAATCGTTGATGTAGAGAGAGTAGACCTATACAAAGACACACAGTCATAGGTGTAGAGAGAGTAGAGCTGTGATCCCGCACAATCGTAGGGGTACAGAGAGTAGAGCTGTACTGAGATACATTATCTTGGGTATAGAAAGAGTAGAGTTGTATTGAGACACGCAATCATAGGTGTAGAGAGAGTAGACCTGTACTGAAACATACAATTGTATGCGTAGGGAGAATGGAGCTGTACTGGGACACACAGTGGTGTGAGTCGAGAGACTAGACCTGTACTGAGACACAAATTTGTGGGTGTAGAGGAAGTAGAGCTGTACTGAGACACACAATCGTGCGAGTAGAGAGAAAAGAGCTGTACTGAGACACACAATCATGGATGTAGAGAGAGTAAAGCTGTATGGTCACACAATCGTAGTTGTAGAAAGAGTAGAACTGTAATGAGACACACAATCTTTGTTGTAGATAGAGTAGAGTTGTACTGAGACACACAATCGTGGGTGTAGAGAGAGTAGAGCTGTACTGAGACACACAATCATGGGTGTAGAGAGAATACAACTGTGAAGAGACACACAGTCGTTGGTGTAGTGAGACTAGAGCTGTACTGAGACACACAATTGTGGGTGCAGAGAGAGTAGACCTGTACTGAGACACACAATCATGGGTGCAGACAGAGTAGATCTGCACTGAGAAACACAATCGTGCATGTAGCTAGATTAGAGCTGTACTGAGAAACACAATAATGGGTGTAGAGAGATAGAGCTGTACTGCGACACACAATCATTGGTGTAGAGAGATTTGTGCCGCACTGAGACACACAGACATGGGTGTTGAGAGAGTAGAGTTGTACTGAGACACACAATCATGGATGCAGAGAGAGTAGAGATGTACTGAGGCACATAATCGTGGGTGTAGGGAGAGCAGAGCTGTACTGAGAAACACAATCGTAGTTGTTGAAAGAGTAGAGCTGTACTGAGACACACAATCATGGGTATAGAAAGAGTAGAGTTGTACTGAGACACACAATCGTAGGTGTAGAGAGAGCAGAGCTATAAACAGACACACAATCGTGGATGTAGAGAGAGTAGAGCTGTACTGAGACACACAATTGTACGCATACGGAGAATGGAGCTGTACTGGTACACACAGTCGTGTGTGTCAGGAGAGTTCAGCTGTACTGAGACACACAATCGTGGGGATACAGGGAGTAGAGCTGTACCGAGACACACAATCTTGGGTGTAGAGAGAGTAGAGCTGTACTGAGACACACAATCGTGAGTGCAGAGAGAATAGATCTGTACTGAGACAAACAATCATGGGTGCAGACAGAGTAGATCGGTACTCAGAAACACAATTATGGGTGTAGGGAGATTAGAGCTGTACTGACACACAGTCCTGGGTGTAGCGAGAGTAGAGCTGTACTGAGATACACAATCCTGGGTGTACAGGGTTGAGCTCTACTGAGATGCACAATTGTTGGTGTAGAGGGAGTGGAGCTGTACTGAGACACATAATCATGGGTGTAGAGAGAGTAGAGCTGTACTGAGACACACAATCGTAGGTGTAGAGAGAATACTGCTGTGCAGAGACACACAATCGGAGGTGTAGAGAGAGTAGAGCTATAAAGAGACACACAATCGTGTGTGTAGAGAGAGCAGACCTGTACTGAGACACACAGAATAGTGGGTGTAGGGAGAGAAGAGCTGTACTGAGACACACAATCGTGTGTGTAGAGAGAGCAGACCTGTACTGAGACACACACAATAGTGGGTGTAGGGAGAGAAGAGCTGTACTGAGACACACAATCGTGGATGTAGAGAGAGTAGAGCTGTACGGACAAACAATTGTGGGTGTAGAGAGAGTAGAGCTGTTATCCCGCACAATCGTCAGTGTAGGGAGAGCCGAGGGGTACTGAGACACACCATCGTAGTTGTAGAAAGAGAAGAGCTGTACTGAGACACACAATCGTGTGTGTAGAGAGAGCAGACCTGTACTGAGACACACACAATAGTGGGTGTAGGGAGAGAAGAGCTGTACTGAGACACACAATCGTGGATGTAGAGAGAGTAGAGCTGTACGGACAAACAATCGTGTGTGTAGAGAGAGCAGACCTGTACTGAGACACACAATAGTGGGTGTAGGGAGAGAAGTGCTGTACTGAGGCACACAATCGTGCGGGTAGAAAGAATAGAGCTGTACTGAGACACATAATCGTGGATGTAGAGAGAGTAGAGCTGTACTGAGACACACAATCGTGGGTGTAGAGAGACTAGAGCTGTGGTCCCGCACAATCGTCAGTGTAGGGAGAGCCGAGGGGTACTGAGACGCACCATCGTAGTTGTAGAAAGAGTAGAGCTGCAATGAGACACACAGTCATGGGTGTACAGAGAGTAGAGCTGTACTGAGACACACAATCTTGGGTGTAGAGAGAGTTGTACTGAGACACACAATCATGGTTGTAGACAGAGTACAGCTGCACTGAGACACACAATCATGGATGTAGAGGGTTGAGCTCTACTGAGACGTTGGTGTAGAGGGAGTAGAGCTGTACTAAGACACACAATCATGGGTGTAGAGAGAATACAGCTGTACAGAGACACACAGTCATTCGTGTAGGGAGAGTATAGCTGTACTGAGACACACAATCATGGTGTAGAGAGAGAGGAACTGTACTGAGATACACAATCGTGGGTGTAGAGAGAGCAGAGTTGTACTGAGACACACAATTGAATGCGTAGGGAGAATGGAGCTGTACTGGGACACACAGTCGTGTGTGTCGGGAGAATTGAGCTGTACAGAGACACACAATCGTGGGTATAGAGAGAGTAGAGCTACACTGAGACACACAATCATAGGTGTAGAGAGATTTGAGCTGTACTGAGACACCAATCTTTGGTGTAGATAGAGTTGTATTGAGACACACAATCGTGGGTGCAGAGACAGTAGATCTGTACTGAGACACACAATCGTGGGTGCAGACAGAGTAGATCTGTACTGAGAAACACAATCGTGGGTGTAGGGAGAGAAGAGCTGTACTGAGACACACAATCCTACGAGTAGAGAGAATAGAGCTGTACTGAGACACACAATCGTGGATGTAGAGAGAGTAAAGCTGTACGGACACACAGTTATGGGTGTAGAGAGAGTAGAGCTGTGATCCCGCACAATCCTTGTGTAGGGAGAGCAGAGGGATTCTGAGACACACCGTCGTAGTTGTAGAAAGAGTAGAGCTGTAATGAGACACACAGTCGTGGGTGTACAGAGAGTAGAGCTGTACTGAGACACACAATCTTGGGTGTAGAGAGAGTAGAGTTGTACTGAGACACACAATCGTGGGTGTAGGGAGAGCAGACCTGTACTGAGACACACAATAGTGGGTGTAGGGAGACTAGAGCTGTACTGAGACACACAGTGGTGGGTATAGAAAGAGTATGGTTGTACTGAGACACACAATCGTAGGTATAGAGAGAGTAGAGCTATAAAGAGACACACAATCGTGGATGGAGAGAGAGTAGAGCTGTACTGAGACACACAATTGTATGCGTAGGGAGAATGGAGCTGTACTGGGACACACAGTCGTGTGTGTCGGGAGAGTTGAGCTGTACAGAGACACACAATCGTGGCTATAGAGAGAGTAGAGCTACACTGAGACTCAAAATCATGGGTGTAGAGAGATTTGAGCTGTACTGAGACACCAATCTTTGGTGTAGATAGAGGAGAGTTGTACTGAGACACACAATTGTGGGTGTAGAGAGTAGAGCTATAATGAGACACACAGTCGTGGGTGTAGAGAGAGTGGAGTTGTACTGAGACACACAATCGTGGGTGCAGAGAGAGTAGATCTGTACTGAGACACACAATTATGGGTGCAGACAGAGTAGATCGGTACTGAGAAACACAATCATGGGTGTAGGGAGAGTAGAGCTGTACTGAGACACACAATCGTGGGTGTCGAGAGAGTAGAGCTGTACTGAGACACACAATCGTGGGTGTAGGGAGAGAAGAGCTGTACTGAGACACACAATCGTGGATGTAGAGAGAGTAAAGCTGTACGGACACACAATTGTGGGTGTAGAGAGAGTAGAGCTGTGATCCCACACAATCCTCGGTGTAGGGAGAGCAGAGGGGTACTGAGGCACACCATCGTAGTTGTAGAAAGAGTAGAGCTGTAATGAGACACACAGTCATGGGTGTAGAGAGAATACAGCTGTGCAGAGACGCACAGTCGTGGGTGTAGGGAGATTAGAGCTGTACTGAGACACACAATCGTGGGTGCAGAGAGACTAGAGCTGTACTGAGACACACAATCGTGGGTATAGAAAGAGTATAGTTGTACTGAGATACACAATCGTAGATGTAGAGAGAGTAGAGCTATAAAGAGACACACAATCGTGGATGTAGAGAGAGTAGAGCTGTACTGAGACACACAATTGTATGCGTAGGGAGAATGGATCTGTACTTGGACACACAGTCGTGTGTGCCGGGAGAGTTGAGCTGTACAGAGACACACAATCGTGGATGTAGAGAGAGTAAAGCTGTACGGACACACAATTGTGGGTGTAGAGAGAGTAGAGCTGTGATCCCGCACAATTGTCAGTGTAGGGAGAGCAGAGGGGTACTGAGACGCACCATCGTATTTGTAGAAAGAGTAGAGCTGTAATGAGACACACAGTCGTGGGTGTACAGAGAGTAGAGCTGTACTGAGACACACAATCGTGGGTGTAGAGAGACTAGAGCTGTACTGAGACACACAATCATGGGTGCAGACAGAGTAGATCTGTACTGAGAAACAGAATCGTGGGTGTAGCTAGATTAGAGCTGTACTGAGACACACAATCGTTGGTGTAGAGAGATTTGAGCTGCACTGAGACACACAAACATGGGTGTTGAGAGAGTAGAGCTGTACTGAGACATACAACTGTGGGTATAGAAAGAGTATAGTTGTACTGAGAGACACAATCGTAGGTGTAGAGAGTGTAGAGCTATAAAGAGACACACAATCGTGAATGTAGAGAGAGTACAGCTGTACTGAGACACACAATTGTATGCGTAGGGAGAATGGAGCTGTACTTGGACACACAGTCGTGTGTATCGGGAGAGTTGAGCTGTACAGAGACACACAATCGTGGGTGTAGAGAGAGTAGAGCTGTACTGAGTCACACAATTGTAAGCGTAGTGAGAATGGAGCTGTACTGGGAAACACAGTCGTGTCTGTCAGGAGAGTAGAGCTGTATTGAGACACAGAATCGTGTGTGTAGAGAGAGTAGAGCTGTGATCCCACACAATCGTGGGTGTAAACAGAGTTGAGCTGTACTGAGACACACAATCGTAGTTGTAGAATGAGTAGAGTTGTACTGAGACACACAATCATGGGTGTAGGGAGTGTAGAGCTACAATGAGACACTTAATCATGGGTGTAGGGAGAGTAGACTTGTACTGAGACACACATTCGTGGTGTACAGAGAGCAGACCTGTACTGAAACACACAATCGTGGGTGTAGGGGGATTAGAGCTGTACTAAGACACACAATCTTGGCTGTAGAGTGAGTGTGTGTCTAGGTTTAATTTATGATTTTCTTGTAAATGCGGATTATCTGATGGCTGTGATGCTGCTATAAGTAAGTTTTTCACTGCAGCTGAGCCCACACATAGTTGTGGAGCTGACAATGATCTTGGCTCAACACTATGCTCCCAATCAACAAGGTGGTCTTTTCACCTACTCGGGCCATCTTTCCTGCCCCCAGCTCCCTACCGTTCTGTATCGAGTGGTGTCTTTTGCCTGACACGTCACAAGGTGTATGGTCAGAAGGTAAGTGCAAATTCATCTGGGTGGAGGCAAGACTTGTGAAGGAAAGTTGTTGGCAAGCGAGGTATATAGGTGTTCAGAGAGGAGACAGTGCAAGTCAAGTGGCAATTGGATCAAGTACAAAATGAGTGCGTCACAGGTAACTTTAACTTCCTGCCCAAGCGGCCATCGCTCTCAATCTCTCAATCAGGTTTTGTTGTTATGGATATTTATAATTCATTGCTGTCTGTAAGTCAGAAAATACACAAAAATCAGTCAATGTGGTATTCACTCCTCGGCATAGGTAGTAGGCAAAAACTGATAAGAAAGAACAATTACTAAACGTGAAGAAAGAAAGGAGGTTAGTTCTGCCATTCCAACATGAATATGATAGTCATGGGAGATTGGGAAAATCAGGCTGGTAATGAATCTCAAGAGAGTGAGTTTGTTGAATGCCTACAAGATAGCTTTTTAGAGCAGTTTGTTGAGCTTACTAGAGGATCAGCTATACTGGATTGGGTGTTATGTTATGAACCAGAGGTGTTTCAGGAGCTAAAGGTAAAAGAACCCTTACCCTTAGGAGGCAGTGATCACAATATGTTTGAGTTCAACCTGAAATCTCAGGGAGAAAGCAAGGTCTGACATAACAGTATTTCAGTCGAGTACAGGAAATTACAGTGGTATGAGAGAGGAGTTGGCCAAAGTAACTTGGAAGGAGCTGCTGGCAGGGATGATAGCAGAGCAGCGATGGTTTGAGTTTCCAGGAAAAATGAGGAAGGTGCAGGATAGATGTATTCCAGAAATGAAGAGCTACTCAAGTGGCAAAACAGTACAACCGTGGCTGACAAGGGAAGACAAACCTAATGCAAAACGAAAAGAGAGGGCATACAACAAAGCAAAAATTAGTGGGAAGGCAGGACTGGAAAGCTTTTAAAACCCTACAGAGAGCAACTAAAAGAATAATTAGGAGGGAAAAGATGAAATATGAAAGCAAGCTAGCGAATAATATCAAATAGGATAGTCACAAACAAGAGAAAATCTGCAGATGCTGGAAATCCAAGCAACACACACACAAAATGCTGGAGGAACTCAGCAGGTCAGGCAGCATCTATGGAGTTACTTACTATCTCTTTGCTTCATCTCTCCCCCTCCAAGTTTCACCTATCGCCTAGCATTTCTCTCTCCCATCCCTCACCTTTAAAATCTACTCCTCAGCTTTTTTTCTCCAGTCCTGCTGAAGGGTTTCGGCCCAAAGCATCGACTGGACTTTTTTCCATAGGTGCTGCCTGGCCTGCTGAGTTCCTCCAGTATTTTGTGTGTGTTGCTCAGAGTGGATAGTAAAAGCTTTTTCAAATATGTAAAAAAAAAGAGATGAGAGTGGATATAGGACAGCGAGAAAATGAAATAGGAGAAATAATAAGGGGGGACAAGGAGCTGGCAGATGAACTAAATGAGTATTTTGCGCCACTCTTCACTGTGGAAGACAGTAGTGGTGTGCCAGGTGTTGAAGGGTGTGAGGGAAGAGAAGTGAGTGCAGTTACTATTACAAGGAGAAGGTGCTCAAAAAGCTGAAAGACCTAAGGGTACATAAGACACCCCGACCAGATGAACTGCGCCCCGAAGTTCTGAAAGAGGCAGCCTTAGAGATTGCGGAGGCATTAGTATGACCTTTCAAAAATCATTGGACTCTGGCATGGCGCCAGAGGACTGGAAAATTGCAAATGTGACTCCACTCTTTAAGAAGAGGAAGGCAGCAGAAAGGAAATTATAATCCAGTTAGCCTGACCTCAGTAGCTGGGAAGATGTTGGAGTCAATTACTAAGGATGAGGTTATTGAGTACTTGGTGACACAGGACAAGATAAGACAAAGTCAGCATAGTTTCCTTAAGGGAAAAATCTTGCCTGACGAACCAGTTGGAGTTCTTTGAGGAGGTTACATGTAGGATAGATAAAGGAGATGCAGTGGATATTGTGTATTTGGACTTCCAGAAGGCCTTTGACAAGGTGCCACACATGAGGCTGCTTACCAAGTATTACAGGAAAGTAACTGGCACGGTTAGAGCATCGGCTGCTCGTAGGAGGCAGTGAGTGGAAATAAAAGGATCTTTGTCTGGTTGGCTGCCAGTGACCAAGGGGGTCGGTGTTGGGACCACTTCTTTTTATTGCTGTATATAAATGATTTAGATGATGGAATAGGTGGCTTTGTTGCCAAGTTTGCAGATGATACGAAGATTGGCGGAGGAGCTGGTAGTGTTGAGGAAACAAGTAGAATGCAGGAGGACTTAGACAGATTAGGAGAATGGGCAAGAAAGTGGTTAATGAAATATAACCACCATGGTCATGCACTTTGGTAGTAGAAATAAATGTGCAGATTAGTTTCTAAATGGGGAAAAAATCCAGAAATCTGAGATGCAAAGGAACTTGGGAGTCCTTGTACAGACAACCTAAAAGTTAACTTGCAGGTAGAGTTGGTGGTGAGGAAGGCAGATGTAATGTTAGCATTCATTTCAAAAAGTCTAGAATATAAAAGCAGAGATGTGATACTGAGGCTTTATAAGACACTGGTGAGGCCTCACCTTGAGTATTGTGAATAGTTTTGGGCCCTGCATCTTAGAAAAGATGTGCTGGCATTGGAGAGAGTCCAGAGGAGATTCACAAGGATGATTCTGGGAATGAAAGGGTTATCATACGAGGAACATTTGATAGCTCTGGGTCTGTACTCGCTGGAATTCAGAAGGATGAGGGGGGATCTCATTCAAACCTTTTGAATGTTGAAAAGGCTAGACAGCGGAGATGTGGGAAGGATTTTTCCCATGGTGGTCTAGGACAAGAGGGCACAGCCTCGGGATAGAGGGACGTCCATTTAAAACAGAGATGCAGAGAAATTTCTTTAGTCAGAGGATAGTGAATTTGTGGAATTTATTACCACAGGCAGCTGTGGAGGCCATGTTGTTGGGTGTATTTAAGGCAAAGAGTCTTGATTGGACACAGCATCAAAGGTTATAGGGTGAAGGCCATGGGGTGGGACTGAGGAGGGGAGAAAAGGATCAGTGACAATTGAACGGTGGAGCAGATTCGATGGGTCAAATGGCCTAATTCTGTTCCAATGTCTTACGCTCGGATTGTCTATGGTATATAGGAGGTGCCCATAAATGGGTCATTTGTAAACAGGAATGTATGAGCCTGCTGATTGGGTGTTCACATTGGATGAGGCTGACATGAAAATTAATTTTCGCATGTCCTTGAAACAGTTTACTAGAGTTAAATGTGGAGCCAACTCGGAAAAGGATGTTTCTAATCTGATAACATATAACAATTAAGCTCGGAATACATATCTCTTGGGAAGTGGCGAAAAACTTGAAGTCTTAAAAACAACTGAGTTAGCCTAAAATGAATTACTTTCAAAGAGATAAGCCAGATAAGATTGGGTAAAGTAACTGGACAAATAGATAAGAAAAAATTAGGAGGGACAAGCAGCAGCAACCAGTGAATGAGATAACTCCTGGCTCCCAGCAAAAATATATTCCACGAGAGGGTTGTAAGGCATGTTGATCATATGGTGTCTGATGAAGGAAGTTGAGCAGCGTAATACACTGAAGGAACGTTGAAGCTGTAGGCTGGGAAAGGTTAGAGGAGTTACAAAAAATTTGGAATAGATTCGGAACACAGCAAAGTTAAAAAGAAAGGAAACCAGGAACAAGAAAATAGACCAGGAGGGTAAACAGTGGGAAATTCAAACAACTGGCAATCAAAGCAGACAATAACACACATCAAAGTTGCTGGTGAACGCAGCAGGCCAGGCAGCATCTCTAGGAAGAGGTACAGTCGACGTTTCGGGCCGAGACCCTTCGTCAGGACTAACTGAAGGAAGAGTTAGTAAGGGATTTGAAAGTGGGAGGGGGAGGGGGAGATCCAAAATGATAGGAGAAGACAGAAGGGGGAGGGATGGAGCCAAGAGCTGGACCGGTGATTGGCAAAGGGGATATGAGAGGATCATGGGACAGGAGGTCCAGGAAGAAAGACAACGGGCGGGGGGGGGGACCCAGAGGATGGGCAAGGGGTATAGTCAGAGGGACAGAGGGAGAAAAAGGAGAGAGAGAGAAAGAATGTGTGTATAAAAATAAATAATGGATGGGGTACAAGGGGGAGGTGGGGCATTAGCGAAAGTTAGAGAAGTCAATGTTCATGCCATCAGGTTGGAGGCTACCCAGACAGAATATAAGGTGTTGTTCCTCCAACCTGAGTGTGCCTTCATCTTTACAGTAGAGGAGGCCGTGGATAGACGTATCAGAATGGGAATGGGACGTGGAATTAAAATGTGTGGCAACTGGGAGATCCTGCTTTCTCTGGCGGACAGAGCATAGGTGTTCAGCAAAGCGGTCTCCCAGTCTGCGTCGGGTCTCGCCAATATATAAAAGGCCACATCGGGAGCACCGGACGCAGTATATCACCCCAGTCGACTCACAGGTGAAGTGTTGCCTCACCTGGAAGGACTGTTTGGGGCCCTGAATGGTGGTAAGGGAGGAAGTGTAAGGGAATGTGTAGCACTTGCTCCGCTTACAAGGATAAGTGCCAGGAGGGAGATCAGTGGGGAGGGATGGGGGGGGACGAATGGACAAGGGAGTCGCGTAGGGAGCGATTCCTGCGGAATGCAGAGAGAGGGGGGAGGGAAAGATGTGCTTAGTGGTGGGATCCCGTTGGAGATGGCGGAAGTTACGGAGAATAATATGTTGGACCCGGAGGCTGGTGGGGTGGTAGGTGAGGACCAGGGGAACCCTATTCCTAGTGGGGTGGCGGGAGGATGGAGTGAGAGCAGACGTACGTGAAATGGGGGAGATGCGTTTTACGTGAAATGGGGGAGATGCGTTATAGTTGTGTTTTGCTGAATAGATGAGGAAGTGGAAGCGTGGGTTAGTACTTTTGCAGGTGATACAATGGTTGGTGGCGTTGTGGATAGTGTAGAAGATTGTCGTAAGTTACAATGGAACATTGACAGGCTGAGTAGTGGCAGACGGAGTTCGAGCCAGGAAAGTGTGAAGTGATTCATTTTGGAAGGTTGAATTTGAAGGCAAAATGCAGGGTTAATGGTGGGATTCTTAGCAGTGTGGAGGAACAGAGAGACCTTGGGCCCAATGTCCAAGTTGCAGTGGAAGTCGATAGGGTGCTTAAGAAGCCAGATAATGGATTTCCTGAGATTAGTCTGTCATAAGGTGGGGGCTGGGAGTGGACCCACATGTAAGACACAGACACGGAAGTACAAGGAACAGGACTAGGAGTGTCAAGAAAGCAGGGGAAGTGGTGAAGAAATGACGCTGGATAAGACACAGACCCTGGAAGAGGCTAGGATACAGGGCTAGACTAGGAAAGCGGGACCTGGATGAGGAACAAGGAACTTGGAACCTGGACAAGGACTCCGAGCCAGAGACTGGACTGGGACCCGGAACCTGGGTCTTGAGTTGGGCTCAGACCCTGGATCCAGGCGGGGACAAGACATGGCTACAGGACGAGGAGTGGCAACAGGACTGGACGTGAGACTCCTGGATAGGATGAGGGAACCCCAGCACCGGGCTGGGTGAGGCACATGGACAAGATGAGAACAGGAACGCGGAGCCTTGGCTGAGGGAGAGCAGGAACGCGGAGCCTTGATCGAGGGAGAGCAGGAATGTGGAGCCTTGATCGAGGGAGAGCAGGAACGTGGAGCCTTGATCGAGGGAGAGCAGGAACGCGGAGCCTTGGTTGAGGGAGAACAGGAACGTGGAGCCTTGGCTGAGGGAGAACAGGAACATGGAGCCTTGGTCGAGGAAGAACAGGAACGCAGAGCACAGAGCCTCGGTCTCGAGCATGGGAACACAGAGCCTTGGACTTGAGGAGGACAGGAACACAGAGCCTTGGACTTGAAAGACAGGAACATGGAACACAGAGGCGAGACCCCTCCTTGTGAACAGGACATAGAGCCAGGACTCATACACAGAATGCTGAACACAACGAGACAGTTCCCAACACTAGGTAGCGGAAAACAGCTGGACCTACCTAGTGAAGGCGTGGACACAGAGACAGTTCCAACTCAACGATACACAGTTCCTTATCTTGACACAGCAAGGCTCCGGTCTCGATCCAGTGGTTGAACTTGGCAAGGTTGCAGGCAAGGCTTCAGAAGGAAGGGGAAGGGAAGGGAACACTCCAGCCTCAGGGTAACGGCAAAGGCAGCCTGGCTTACCCAACGGAGGCAAGGACAGAAAGGGACAGATCCAACCACAGGATAACAGCGAAGACAGCCTGACTTACCCCACAGAGGCGAGGACGGGATATTGACGAGACGAACCAGCACCCACACTCGAACCCAGGGCCACTTATATGCCCAGCCCCAAGGCGAGCATGAGGTGCCTAAGATTAAGCCCAACTGAAACAAGGGACAACCGGAAGACCTGGAGTCCGGAGTCCACGGACCAGACCATGACATAGTCAGGGGATTGAGTTCAAAAGTTATGAAGTCATGTTACATCATGTAAAACTCTGGTTAGACCACACTCAGAGTATTGCGTTCAGTTCTGGTTGCCTCATTATAGGAAGGATGTGGGAGCTTTAGAGAGAGTGCAGAGGAGACTTACCAGGATGCTTCCTGGTTTGGAGAGCATGTCTTAGAGGACAGGTTAAGTCAGCTGAAGCTTTTCCCTTTGGAGCGAAGGAGGATGAGAGGTTATTTGATAGAGATGCACAGTATATGATAACAGGAAGCACAGAGAGATTGCACAGACAGCACCTTTTTCCCAGCGTGGAAATGGCAAACACGTGAAGGCAAAATTTTAAGGTGACTGGAGGAAAGTACAGAGGGAAGTTCAGAGGCAGATTTTCTTTACACAGGTGTGGTAAGTGCAAAACCTTACCAAAGCTGGTGGCATAGGCCGATACATTAGGTAGATAGGTACGTGGATGAAAGAAAAATGGAGGCTTATGTAGGAGGGAAGGGTTGATGTCAGAGCAGATTAAAAAGTCAGCACATCAACGTGGGCTGAAAGGCTTGTACTGTGTTGTGCTGTTCTATTGCTGAGGGACTATGAAATGGATGCTTCACTTCAATCATACCAGTGCCCAAGAAGAACATGGTAACCTGCCTCAATGATTATCACCCTTGGCACTTACATCCACTGTGATCAGGTGCTTTGAGAGGTTGGTCAGCAAACATGCCAACTCCTGCCCAAGGAGTGACTTGTATCTGCTCCAATTTGCCTACAGTTACCACAGGTCAACAACAGATGCCATCTCATTGGCTCTTCCCTCAGCTCTGGAACATCTCGACAGCGAAGATGCTGATCATTGGCTACAGCTCAGCATTCAATACTGTCATCCCCTTGAAGCTAATCAATAAGTTCCAAGACCTCCTTGTGTAACTGAATCCTTGATTTCCTCATTTCCTTATCCCAGTCAGTTTGGATTAACAACAATATCTCCACCCACAATCACCTTCAGCACAGGTGCGCCACAGGCTGTGTGCCTAGCCCCCACTCTACTTACTCCACATCTATGACTGTGAGCCTAGGTACAGCGCCAACACCATATTTGTTTGCTGACAACACCATTGTTGTTGGCCAAATCAAAGTTGGTGACAAATTGGCATATAGGAGGGAGATTGAAAATCTGGTTGAATGGCACCACAACAACAACCTCTCACTCAACGTCAGGGGAAAAGGAGCTCAACTGCTCAGTACAAGAGGACATGGCTTTAAGGTAAGGGGTGGGACATTCAAGGGGGATATTAGAGGAAGGTTTTTTACTCAGAGAGTGGTTGGTGCGTGGAATGCACTGCCTGAGTCAGTGGTGGAGGCAGATACAGTAGTGAAGTTTAAGAGACGACTAGACAGGTATATGGAGGAATTTAAGGTGGGGGCTTATGTGGGAGGCAGGGTTTGAGGGTTGGCACAACATTGTGGGCCGAAGGGCCTGACTGTGCTGTACTATTCTATGTTCTGTGTTCTGTGTTCTATTATCGACTACAGGATGGAGAACATAGAACATAGAAGGCACAGGCACAGGCCACTTGGCCCACAATGTTGTGCCAAACCAGCTAAAAAGAAAATCAAAAACACTCAAACACTACTCCCTTCTACCTACACCATGTCCATATCCCTCCATCTTCCTCACATCCATGTGCCTACCCAAATGCCAAAAACAGGACAATAAGAGGCAGACCATAAAAATCAGAAGCTGGAGTTCCACGAGCCAGTCACGCTCCCCTAGTTTTATTCACAGCAGTGTGAACCAACCATTGCTCTGAGCGAGAAATTTTTTCATGGCCTGAAAACTGTGCAGCACTTTAAGTGTTATTTTTGTAGTGTGCATACTATGGCGTCAGCAATCAGCCAGCCAGTGGTTTATTAACAATGAGTTACTGAGTAGATCAGAGGCTGTGCAAGGGACTCCCCTCTAACACCATAACTATCTACATATAAAACTCACAATTCACAGTGATAGAATACTCTCCATTTATCTGGAGGAGTGTAATTCTCAAAAACAGTCAATAAGTTTAACAGAGCATCTCCCAAACCTCTAAACCCTAATAGCGAACATCATTCAGGTTCCCAGCTCCACATCACATACCATCTTAATCTGGATATGTACCACTTGTCCTTTATAATCACTGGGTCCAAACCTTGGACCTCGCTTCTTCACCGGAGAGGCAGAGCTGGGTCAGGGAACTAGCTAAGCTCCACCTTCTCAAGGGCAACAAACGCCGGAATTGAACGAACAAACTGATATCGAAAGCCCTGGGCTCAGCAATAGTTGCTCTACCACAGCTGTATCAGCTCTGCTGTTAGTCCAGAGAAAAGTGGCTGTAAACCATGGCAGGATTTTATTCAGAGTTAGTGTAACTAGTCCACACAACATTGCTGTCATTCACCAGCACCATCTTGCTACTACAATAAACAGCAGCACCTCTACTTCCTTAGGAGTTTCTCTTGATTCAGCATGACGTCTAAAACTTTGTCAAACTTCTACAGATGTGTGGTAGAGAGTATATTGACTGGCTGCATCACAATCTACTATAGAAATACCAATGCCCTTGAGTGGAAAATCCCACAAAAAGCTGTGGATATGGTCCAGTCCATCACAGATAAAACCCTCCCATCCCTTTGAGCACATCGACATGAAATGCTGTCGCAGGGAAGCAGTATCCGTCGTTGGGGACCCCCACCACCCAGGCCATGCTCTCTTCTCACTGCTGCCATCAGGAAGAAGATACAGGAGCCTCAGGACTCACCCCACCAGGTTCAGAGATAGTTACTACCCCTCAACCATCAGGCTCTTGAACTGAAGTGGGTAACTGAACTCAGCTTCACTCACCCATCACTGAAATGTTCCCACAACCTATGGACTCACTTTCAAGGACTCTTCATTTCATGTTCTTGAAATTTATTGTTAATTTATTTACTATTATTTATTTCTTTTTATATTTGTACAGTTTGTTGTCTTTCATATTGGTTGTACACCCAGTTGCTGCGGCATTTCATTGATTCTGTGATGGTTTGGGGTTTATTGAGTATCACAGGGTTATACAGCATGGTGATATATGTGTACTTTTGATAGATTGACTTTAAAACGTGACTTTCTGTCTCCCTTGAGTTCATACTGTAACAGATTTCAACCTGTGAAACATAAATCTCTGTCTCCAGCTGCTGGAGATGCAAATACTACATTGTACTGGGGCAGTCATTTCAAAACATTACAGCTTCTGGCAGTCTGTACTCCGACTCATGATCAAATGAGGCTGAGTTTCAGCATGTCTCTCACTACTGTGGAAATGTTTATGGCCTCAGCACATTTCAATTACCCAAGGTTGAATTGTTTTCACACCAGATTAAACTTGCAGTTTCTTCAGTTATTTTAACCCCTTCCTCACTGAGGCTGGCAGGTAGGGTAGGTAGGAGTGAGGGAATGTATTAGGGAGGGTAATTGTATGCAGGGTTTTGCTGAGTGTGGGTGGTCTGAACCCCCTCGGGTGACGAACACTTTATATCTGCTATTGCTCATCCTTCTTAACAAATGAAATGTCACTGTTAACCTGTACACCTTCTGCTGTTCCACTGGCAGTACCTACAGGACGAGATGCCTGAACAGAGAAAGATCCGGTCCACTCAGACCTTGCCACCATTGGGCAGAAGGTGCAGAAGCTGCAAGTCCCACACCAGGGTCGGAAATAACTGCTTCCCCTCAACCATTTCATTCTTGCATAAACAACCGAATCACTACCGCAGTACCACTTCAACCACTTTACACTAAAATGGGCTTTGCTTTTTGTGTTGGTTCTTGTAAAAATTGTGTATAATTGATGTTTTTTCTGCTGTGATGCTGTTGCAAGGAAGTTTTTCATTGTACCTGTGCCCACATGGACCTGTGCAGGTGAAAGTAAACTCGACTGGAATGCAGGCTGCTCCAAGAAGCAGAAAACGCTGCAAAGAGCTCCCACCAAGCTCATGGGACTGAGACGCCTCTCCCACCACAAACCCCGGTTTGTGTGGACTTGCTACTGTGACAGCTCAGTGGCAAGAAATAACAGACAGCACACTGCACGTGATTAAAGGAATTATATTGATGAATCTTATTTAACTAAAGGGTTCGTTTTGAAATGCAAGAAAAAACAAAAAGGGCCCATTCTAATTAAACAGTCAAATGTGCACAAGTTGGAGATCATCTTGAACTTCTGTCACTCACTCACCGGGCCCTCAGTCTGTGTGAAAGCTCACACCACCTTCTGAACGTCTCTCACAACCTATCTCCAACAAACGGGTCTCCCACAGGGTTGTATGCCATGACTGGTTCTTCCAGCGGCTTCTCTCTTCAACTCCCACCGAACAAAAGCTCCAAGACCAACCTTAGTGTCCCTCACCAAGAAAACCTCCCGCCAGTTCCACCATCCTAATTGGATGGTGCACTTTCCTCGTCATCAACGATAACCCAAACAGGCTGACAGCAGAACAGACTGCTCGTACAGAGCTGCTAAATTAAATACCTACAGCATCACAGTAGACATTACATTCTCCCCCCACCACAACTAGTCATGTCCTCATGACTTTGAAATAATTTGTCATCCTGTCATTAATAACACTGTTTTCAAAGGAAATTTGTGATGTCAGAACCTCCAATCCATTTGTAAATGGTGGCAACATATCTCGCTAGGGGGATAGTCACAACCCCCTGCTCCCCCCGTGCTACATCGGCCAGCCTATCTGCGGTCTCCTGACACTTTGAGACCTCCGTATCCTATCATCTACATCTTCATTTTCGGACATTCCTTGGGATCAGTCTGGTCTACATGGCGAGCCTCCTCCATCTATCGCTTGTGCCTCGCTGCAGCTCGGATCCCTCTGCCCCTCTGCCACTTGGCTGAGTTCAGCCTCATTCCCAGCTACTCTAGAGCCAGGTCCCCCCACCCCCATGGTCCAGCTGCAAGCCCACTGCTAATCCCCGCCCCACCCCCAGATTTCACCTGCCTCAGCGTCAGAAAGGTTGGGAATCTCTTCCTCAGTTATTGGGGAGTTGGCGAAAGGCAGCATATACCACACCCCCTTTTCCTCATCCTCCGAGTCCGTATCCCATTCCGGGGAGGGCGGGGGTGCGTTCTAATCTTTCCTGCTGCTGGTCCTTCAGTCACTCTGCATTGCCTTACTAGGTGTAGGATACAGGCCAGGCTGGGTCAACATGCGCCTCTTGTCTCAGAGGTCAAAGGTGGTTCCAATGGAGAATCTTGACAGGCCCGTTCCCATCCTCTGGTTTCACACGGAAAACCGGTAGGTTTGGCATCTGACTCTCCACCACATAGGGTGCGGCCACCCAGCGGTCAGCCAACTTATGCTTTCCAGGTAGCCCCAAATTTCTTCTGAAGACTCGGTCTCTGGCATGAGTTAATATATCAAGATAATATGGCGAGTACCCAGTAGCTTCATTTTGCACACAATTGTAGCTGTGGACCAGATATCCAATATGTTCACTCCGCCTGCACTTCTTGCTGATCTCCAGGGTCCCAAGCATGTCTAGCAAGGTCCAATTAAGACTCTCGGGCTGGGGATCGCCCTGAGGATGATAGGGTGTGGATGAGGATGATAGGGCGTGGATGAGGATGATAGGGGTGGATGAGGATGATAGGACGTGGATGAGGATGATAGGGCATGGATGAGGATGATGGGGGTGGATGAGGATGATAGGGCGTGGATGAGGATGATAGGGGTGGATAAGGATGATAGGGCGTGGATGAGGATGATAGGGGAATGGATGTGGATGATAGGGGAATGGATGTGGATGATAGGGATGGATGAGGATGATAGGGGGTGGATGAGGATGACAGGGTGTGGATGAGGATGATAGGGCATGGGTGAGGATGATGGGGGTGGATGAGGATGACAGGGCGTGGATGAGGATGAGAGGGGTGGATGAGGATGACAGGGCGTGCATGAGTATGATAGGGGATGGATGAGGATGATAGGGGGTGGATGAGGATGATAGGGCATGGATGTGGATGATAGGGGATGGATGACGATGATAGGAGATGGATGAGGATGATAGTGCGTGGATGAGGATGATAGGGCGCGGATGAAGATGACAGGCGATGGATGAGGATGGCAGGGGGTGTATAAGGATGATAGGGCATGGATGAGGATGACAGGGGGTGGGTGAGGATGATAGGGGGTGGATGAGGATGATAGGGGCTGGGGATGAGGATGATAGGGTGTGGATAAGGATGATAGGGGGTGGATGAGCAAGATAGGGCGTGGATGAGGATGATAGGGGGTGGATGAGGATAATACGGGGTGGATGAGGATGATAGGGGGTGAATGAGGATGATAGGGCGTGGATGAGGATGTTAGGGCGTGGATGAGGATGACAGGGCGTTGATGGGGATGATAGGGGTGGATGAGGATGATAGGGCATGGATGAGAATGATAAGGGGTTGATGAGGATGATAGGGCGTGGGTGAGGATGACAGGGCGCAGATGAGGATGATAGGGGGTGGATGACGATGATAGGGCGTGGATGAGGATGATAGGGGTGGATGAAGATGATAGGGCGTGGATGAGGATGATAGGGGTGGATGAGGATGATAGGGCGTGGATGAGGATGATGGGGTGGATGAGGATGATAGGGCATGGATGAGGATGACAGGGGGTGGCTGAGGATGATAGGAGGTGGATGAGGATGATAGGGCGTGCATGAGGATGATAGGGCATGGATGTGGATGATAGGGCATGGATGAGGATGATAGGGCATGGAGGAGGATGTAGGGCGTGGATGAGGATGACAGGGGGTGGATGAGGATGATAGGAGGTGGATGAGGATGATAGGGCGTGCATGAGGATGATAGGGCGTGGATGAGGATGATAGGGGGTGGATGAGGATGATAGGGCATGGAGGAGGATGCAGGGCGTGGATGAGGATGATAGGGGGTGGATGAGGATGATAGGGCGTGGATGAGGATGACAGGTCGTGGATGAGGATGATAGGGCGTGGATGAGGATGATAGGGGTGGATGAGGATGATATGACGTGGATGAGGATGATAAGGCGTGGATGAGGATGATAAGGGGTGGATGAGGATGATAGGGCGTGGATGTGGATGATAGGGCATGGATGAAGATGACAGGGGATGGATGAGGATGACAGGGGGTGTATAAGGATGATAGGGCATGGATGAGGAATGCAGGGGGTGGGTGAGGATGATAGCGGGTGGATGAAGACGATAGGGCGTGGATAAGGATGATAGGGGGTGAATGAGGATGACAGGGCGTGGATGAGAATGATAGGGGGTGGATGAGGATGATATGGCGTGGATGAGGATGATAGGGGATGGATGAGGATGATAGTGCGTGGATGAGGATAATAGGGGTAGGATGAGGATGATAGGGGTGGATGAGGATGATAGAGCGTGGATGAGGATGATAGGGCATGGATTAGGATGATAGGGGGATGGATGTGGATGATAGCGGATGGATGAGGATGATAGGGGGTGGATGAGGATGACAGGGCGTGGAGGAGGATGATAGGGCGTGGATGAGGATGATAGGGGGTGGATGAGAATGACAGGTCGTGGATGTGGATGATAGGGGGTGGATGAGGATGATAGGAGGTGGATGACGATGATAGGACGTGGATGAGGATGATAGAGCGTGGATGAGGATGATAGGACGTGGATGAGGATGATAGGGGGTGGATGAGCAAGATAGGGCGTGGATGAGGATGATAGGGGGTGGATGAGGATAATACGGGGTGGATGAGGATGATAGGGGGTGAATGAGGATGATAGGGCGTGGATGAGGATGTTAGGGCGTGGATGAGGATGACAGGGCGTTGATGGGGATGATAGGGGTGGATGAGGATGATAGGGCATGGATGAGAATGATAAGGGGTTGATGAGGATGATAGGGCGTGGGTGAGGATGACAGGGCGCAGATGAGGATGATAGGGGGTGGATGACGATGATAGGGCGTGGATGAGGATGATAGGGGTGGATGAAGATGATAGGGCGTGGATGAGGATGATAGGGGTGGATGAGGATGATAGGGCGTGGATGAGGATGATGGGGTGGATGAGGATGATAGGGCATGGATGAGGATGACAGGGGGTGGCTGAGGATGATAGGAGGTGGATGAGGATGATAGGGCGTGCATGAGGATGATAGGGCATGGATGTGGATGATAGGGCATGGATGAGGATGATAGGGCATGGAGGAGGATGTAGGGCGTGGATGAGGATGACAGGGGGTGGATGAGGATGATAGGAGGTGGATGAGGATGATAGGGCGTGCATGAGGATGATAGGGCGTGGATGAGGATGATAGGGGGTGGATGAGGATGATAGGGCATGGAGGAGGATGCAGGGCGTGGATGAGGATGATAGGGGGTGGATGAGGATGATAGGGCGTGGATGAGGATGACAGGTCGTGGATGAGGATGATAGGGCGTGGATGAGGATGATAGGGGTGGATGAGGATGATATGACGTGGATGAGGATGATAAGGCGTGGATGAGGATGATAAGGGGTGGATGAGGATGATAGGGCGTGGATGTGGATGATAGGGCATGGATGAAGATGACAGGGGATGGATGAGGATGACAGGGGGTGTATAAGGATGATAGGGCATGGATGAGGAATGCAGGGGGTGGGTGAGGATGATAGCGGGTGGATGAAGACGATAGGGCGTGGATAAGGATGATAGGGGGTGAATGAGGATGACAGGGCGTGGATGAGAATGATAGGGGGTGGATGAGGATGATATGGCGTGGATGAGGATGATAGGGGATGGATGAGGATGATAGTGCGTGGATGAGGATAATAGGGGTAGGATGAGGATGATAGGGGTGGATGAGGATGATAGAGCGTGGATGAGGATGATAGGGCATGGATTAGGATGATAGGGGGATGGATGTGGATGATAGCGGATGGATGAGGATGATAGGGGGTGGATGAGGATGACAGGGCGTGGAGGAGGATGATAGGGCGTGGATGAGGATGATAGGGGGTGGATGAGAATGACAGGTCGTGGATGTGGATGATAGGGGGTGGATGAGGATGATAGGAGGTGGATGACGATGATAGGACGTGGATGAGGATGATAGAGCGTGGATGAGGATGATAGGACGTGGATGAGGATGATAGGGGGTGGATGAGGATGACAGGGCATGGATGAGGATGATAGGGGGTGGAAGAGGATGATAGGGCATGGATGAGGATGATAGGGGGTGGGTGAGGATGATAGGCCATGGATAAGGATGATAGGGCGTGGATGAGGATAATTGGGGTGGATGAGGATGATAGGGCGTGGATGAGGATGACAGGGGGGGGATGAGGATGATAGGGCGTGGATGAGGATGATAGGGCATGGATGAGGATGACAGGGGGTGGATGATGATGATAGGGGGTGGATGAGGATGACAGGGCATGGATGAGGATGATAGGGAGCGGATGAGGATGATGGGGTGGATGAGGATGACAGGGCGTGGATGAGGATGGCAGGGGGTGTATAAGGATGATAGGGCATGGATGAGGATGACAGGGCGTGGATGAGGATGATAGGGCGTGGATGAGGATGATAGGGCCTCGATGAGGATAATAGTGGGTGGATGAGGATGCTAGGGCGTGGATGAGGATGATAGGACATGGATGAGGATGATAGGGGAATGGATGTGGATGATAGGGGATGGATGAGGATGATAGGGGGTGGATGAGGATGATAGGGCGTGAATGAGGATGATAGAGGGTGGATGAGGATGATGGGGGTGGATGAGGATGATAGGGGTGGCTGAGGATGACAGCTCGTGGATGAGGATGATAGAGCGTGGAAGAGGATGATAGGGGGTGGATGAGGATGACAGGCTGTGGATGAGGATGACAGGGCGTGGATGAGGATGATAGGGCATGGATGAAGATGACAGGGGATGGATGAGGATGACAGGGGGTGTATAAGGATGATAGGGCATGGATGAGGAATGCAGGGGGTGGGTGACGATGATTGGGGGGTGGATGAAGACGATAGGGCGTGGATGACGATGATAGGGGGTGAATGAGGATGACAGGGCGTGGATGAGAATGATAGGGGGTGGATGAGGCTGATATGGCGTGGATGAGGATGATAGGGGATGTATGAGGATGATAGGGCGTGGATGAGGATAATAGTGGTAGAGTGAGGATGATAGGGGTGGATGAGGATGATAGGGCATGGATTAGGATGATAGGGGGATGGATGTGGATGATAGGGGATGGATGAGGATGATAGGGGGTGGATGAGGATGACAGGGCGTGGATGAGGATGATAGGGCGTGGATGAGGATGATAGGGGGTGGATGAGAATGAGAGGGCGTGGATGAGGATGATAGGGGGTGGAGAAGGATGATAGGGGGTGGATGACGATGATAGGGCATGGATGAGGATGATAGGTCATGGATGAGGATGATAGGGCGTGGATGAGGATGATAGGGGGATGATGAGGATGACAGGGCATGGATGAGGATGATAGGGGGTGGATGAGGATGATAGGGGTTGGATGTGGATGTTAGAGGGTGGATGAGGATCATAGGGCATGGATGAGGATGATAGGGGGTGGATGAGGATGATAGGCCGTGGATAAGGATGATAGGGCGTGGATGAGCATGATTGGGGTCGATGAGGATGATAGGGCGTGGATGAGGATGACAGGGGGGGATGAGGATGATAGGGCGTGGATGAGGATGATAGGGCATGGATGAGGATGATAGGGCATGGATGAGGATGATAGGGGGTGGATGATGATGATAGGGGGTGGATGAGGATGACAGGGCATGGATGAGGATGATAGGGAGTGGATGAGGATGATAGGGGTGGATGAGGATGATATGGCTTGGATGAGGATGATAGGGCGTGGATGAGGATGATAGGGCGTGGATGAGGATGATAGGGCGTGGATGAGGATGATAGGGGATGGATGAGGATGATAGGGTGTGGATGAGGATGATAGGGCATGGATGAGGATGATAGGGTGTGGATGAGGATGATAGGGCGTGGATGAGGATGACAGGGGGTGGATGTGGATGATAGGGGGTGGATGAGGATGATAGGGCGTGCATGAGGATGATAGGGCGTGGATGAGGATGATCGGGGGTGGATGAGGATGATAGGGCGTGGAGGAGGATGTAGGGCGTGGATGAGGATGATAGGGGGTGGATGAGGATGATAGGGCGTGGATGAGGATGATAGAGGTGGATGAGGATGATAGGGCGTGGATGAGGATGATAGGGGGTGGATGAGGATGATAGGTGGTGGATGAGGATGATAGGGCGTGGATGAAGATGATAGGGCGTGGATGAGGATGATAGGGCGTGGATGAGGATGATGGGGGTGGATGAGGATGATAGGGGGTGGATGAGGATGACAGGGCATGGATGAGGATTACAGTGCGTGGATGAGGATGATCAGGGTTGGATGAGGATGATAGGGCGTGGTTGAGGATGATAGGGCGTTGATGAAGATGATAGGGCATTGATGAGGATGATAGGGCATGGATGAGGATGATAGGGCGTGGATGAAGATGATAGGGCGTTGATGAAGATGATAGGGCGTTGATGAGGATGATAGGGCGTGGATGAGGATGATAGGGCGTGGATGAAGATGATTGGGCGTTGATGAGGATGATAGGGCGTGGATGAGGATGATAGGGCAGGGATGAGTATGACGGGGGTGGATGAAGATGATAAGGCGTGGATCAGGTTGATAGGGATGGATGAGGATGATAGGGTGTGGATGAGGATATAGGGCGTGGATGTGGATGATAGGGTGTGGATGAGGATGATAGGGCTTGGATGAGGATGACAGGGGGTGGATGAGGATGATAGGAGGTGGATGAGGATGATAGGGCGTGGAGGAGGATGTAGGGGGTGGATGAGGATGATAGCGGGTGGATGAGGATGATAGGGTGTGGATTAGGATGACAGGTCGTGGATGAGGATGATAGGGAGTGGATGAGGATGACAGGGCATGGATGAGGATGACAGGGCGTGCATGAGGATGATAAAGGGTGGATGAGGATGATAGGGCGTGGATGTGGATGATAGGGGATGGATGAGGATGATAGGGCGTGGATGAGGATGATAGGGGGTGGATGAGGATGATAGGGCATGAATGAGGATGATAGGGGTTGGATGAGGATGATAGGGGGTGGCTGAGGATGACAGCTCGTGGATGAGGATGATAGGGCTTGGATGAGGATGATAGGGGGTGGATGAGGATGACAGGGCGTGGATGAGGATGATAGGGGTGGATGAGGATGATAGGGCGTGGATGAGGATGATAGGGGTGGATGAGGATGATAGGGCGTGGATGAGGATGATAGGGCGTGGATGAGTATGATGGGGGTGGATGAGGATGATAAGGCGTGGATGAGGATGATAGCGGATGGATGAGGATGATAGGGTGTGGATGAGGATGATAGGGCGTGGATGATGATGATAGGGGGTGGATGAGGATGATAGGGCGTGGATGAGGATGACAGGGGGTGGATGAGGAAGATAGGGGTTGGATGAGGATGATAGGGGTGGCTGAGGATGGCAGCTCGTGGATGAAGATGATAGGGCGTGGATGAGGATGATAGGGGGTGGATGAGGATGACAGGGCATGGATGAGGATGATAGGGCGTGGATGAGGATGATAGGGCATGGATGAAGATGACGGGGGGTGGGTGAGGATGATAGGGTGTGGATGAAGACGATAGTGCATGGATGAGGATGATAGGGTGTGAATGAGGATGACAGGGCGTGGATGAGGATTATAGGGGGTGGATGAGGATGATGTGGCGTGGATGAGGATAATAGGGGATGGATGAGGATGATAGGGCGTGGATGAGGATAATAGGGGAAGGATGAGGATCATAGCGGTTGAATGAGGATGACAGGGCGTGGATGAGGATGATAGGGCGTGGATGAGGATGATAGGGGGTGGATGAGGATGACAGGGCCTGGATGAGGATGATAGGGCGTGGATGAGGATGATAAGGAGTAGATGAGGATTATAGGGCATGGTTGTGGATGATAGGGGATGGATGAGGATGATAGGGGTTGATGAAGATGATAGGGCGTGGATGAGGATGATAGGGGTTGATAAGGATGAAAGGGCATGGGTGAGGATGACAGGGCGTGGATGAGTATGATAAGGTGTGGATGAGGATGATAGGGCGTGGTTGTGGATGATAGGGGATGGATGAGGATGATAGGGCGTGGATGAGGATGATAGTGGGTGGATGAGGATGATAGGGCGTGGATGAGGATGATAGGGGTGGATGAGGATGATAGGGCGTGGATGAGGATGATAGGGCGTGGATGAGTATGATGGTGGTGGATGAAGATGATAAGGCGTGGATGAGGATGATAGGGCGTGGATGAGGATGACAGTGCGTGGATGAGGATGATAGGGTGTGGATGAGGATGATAGGGCATGGCTGAGGAAGACAGCTCGTGGATGAGGATGATAGGGCGTGGATGAGGATGATAGGTGGTGGATGAGGATGACAGGGCGTGGATGAGGATGATAGGGCGTGGATGCGGATGATAGGGCATGGATGAAGATGACAGGGGATGGATGAGGATGACAGGGGGTGTATAAGTATGATAGGGCATGGATGAGGATGATAGGGGTGGATGAGGATGATAGGGCGTGGATGAGGATAATAGGGCGTGGATGAGGATGATGGGGCGTGGATGTGTATGATGGGGGTGGATGAGGATGATAAGGCGTGGATCAGGATGATAAGGGATGGATGAGGATGATAGGGTGTGGGTGAGGATGATAGGGCGTGGATGAGGATGATAGGGGGTGGATGAGGATGATAGGGCGTCGAAGAGGATGACAGGGGGTGGATGAGGATGATAGGGGTGGATGAGGATGATAGGGCGTACATGAGGATGATAGGGCGTGGATGAGAATGATAGGTGGTGGATGAGGATGATAGGGCGTGAAGGAGGATGTAGGGCGTAGATGAGGATGATAGGGGGTGGATGAGGATGATAGGGCGTGGATGAGGATGACAGGTCGTGGATGAGGATGATAGGGCGTGGATGAGGATGATAGGGGTGGATGAGGATGATAGGACGTGGATGAGGATGATAGGGCGTGGATAAGGATGATGGGGGTGGCTGAGGATGATAGGGAGTGGATGAGGATGACAGGGCATGGATGAGAATGACAGGGTGTGGATGAGGATGATAGGGGGTGGATGAGGATGATAGGGTGTGGATGAGAATGATAGGGGCTGGGGATGAGGATGATAGGGTGTGGATGAGGATGATAGGGCGTTGATGAGGATGATAGTGCGTGGATAAGGATGATAGGGGGTGGATGAGGATGATAGTGCGTGGATGAGGATGATAGGGGATGGATGAGGGTGATAGGGCATGGATGAGGATGACAGGGGGTGGATGAGGATGATAGGGGGTAGATGAGGATGATTATGCGTGGATGAGGATGAGGGCGTGGATGAGGATGATAGGGTGTGGATGAGGATGATAGGGGTGGCTGAGGATGGCAGCTCGTGGATGAGGATGATAGGGCGTACATGAGGATGATAGGGCGTGGATGAGTATGATAGGGGGTGGATGAGGATGATAGGGCGTGGAGGAGGATGTAGGGCGTAGATGAGGATGATAGGGGGTGGATGAGGATGATAGGGCGTGGATGAGGATGACAGGTCGTGGATGAGGATGATAGGGCATGGATGACGATGATAGGGCTTTGATGAGGATGATAGGGCGTGGATGAGGATGATAGGGCGTGGATGAAGATGATAGTGGGTGGATGAGGATGATAGGGGGTGGATGAGGATGACAGGGCATGGATGAGGATGACAGGGCGTGGATGAGGATGATAAGGGGTGGATGAGGATGATAGGGCGTGGATGAGGATGATAGGGCTTGGATGAGGATTATAACGGGTGGATGAGGATGATAGTGCGTGGATGAGGATGATAGGGGTGGATGAGGATGATAGGGTGTGGATGAGGATGATAGGGGGTGGATGAGGATGATAGGGCGTGGAGGAGGATGTAGGGCGTAGATGAGGATGATAGGGGGTGGATGAGGATGATAGGGGGTAGATGAGGATGATTATGCGTGGATGAGGATGAGGGCGTGGATGAGGATGATAGGGTGTGGATGAGGATGATAGGGGTGGCTGAGGATGGCAGCTCGTGGATGAGGATGATAGGGCGTACATGAGGATGATAGGGCGTGGATGAGTATGATAGGGGGTGGATGAGGATGATAGGGCGTGGAGGAGGATGTAGGGCGTAGATGAGGATGATAGGGGGTGGATGAGGATGATAGGGCGTGGATGAGGATGACAGGTCGTGGATGAGGATGATAGGGCATGGATGACGATGATAGGGCTTTGATGAGGATGATAGGGCGTGGATGAGGATGATAGGGCGTGGATGAAGATGATAGTGGGTGGATGAGGATGATAGGGGGTGGATGAGGATGACAGGGCATGGATGAGGATGACAGGGCGTGGATGAGGATGATAAGGGGTGGATGAGGATGATAGGGCGTGGATGAGGATGATAGGGCTTGGATGAGGATTATAGGGGGTGGATGAGGATGATAGTGCGTGGATGAGGATGATAGGGGTGGATGAGGATGATAGGGTGTGGATGAGGATGATAGGGGCTGGGGATGAGGATGATAGGGTGTGGATGAGGATGATAGGGGCTGGGGATGAGGATGATAGGGAGTGGATGAGGATGATAGGGTGTTGATGAGGATGATAGTGCATGGATGAGGATGATAGGGGGTGGATGAGGATGATAGGGCGTGGATGAGGATGATAGGGGATGGATGAGGATGATAGGGTGTGGATGAGGATGATAGCGCGTGGATGAGGATGATAGGGGTTGGATGAGGATGATAGGGCGTGGATGAGGATGACAGGGGGTGGATGAGGATGATAGGGGGTGGATGAGGATGATAAGGCGTGGATGACGATGAGGGCGTGGATGAGGTTGATAGGGTGTGGATGAGGATGATAGGGGTGGCTGAGGATGGCAGCTCGTGGATGAGGATGATAGGGCGTGGATGAGGATGACAGGGGGTGGATGAGGATGGCAGGGCATGGATGAGGATGATAGGGCGTGGATGAGAATGATAGGGCATGGATGAAGATGACGGGATGGATGAGGATGACAGGGTGTATATAAGGATGATAGGGCATGGATGAGGATGACAGGGGGTGGGTGAGAATGATAGGGTGTGGATGAAGACGATAGTGCATGGATGAGGATGATAGGGGGTGAATGAGGATGACAGGGCGTGGATAAGGATTATAGGGGGTGGATGAGGATGATGTGGCGTGGATGAGGATAATAGGGGATGGATGAGACTGATAGGGCGTGGATGAGGATAATAGGGGAAGGATGAGGATCATAGCGGTTGAATGAGGATGACAGGGCGTGGATGAGGATGATAGGGCGTGGATGAGGATGATAGGGAGTGGATGAGGATGACAGGGCATGGATGAGGATGATAGGGCGTGGATGAGGATGATAAGGAGTAGATGAGGATTATAGGGCATGGTTGTGGATGATAGGGGATGGATGAGGATGATAGGGCGTGGATGAGGATAATAGGGGAAGGATGAGGATCATAGCGGTTGAATGAGGATGACAGGGCGTGGATGAGGATGATAGGGCGTGGATGAGGATGATATGGGGTGGATGAGGATGACAGGGCATGGATGAGGATGATAGGGCGTGGATGAGGATGATAGGGGGTAGATGAGGATTATAGGGCATGGTTGTGGATGATAGGGGATGGATGAGGATGATAGGGGTTGATAAGGATGAAAGGGCATGGATGAGGATGACAGGGCGTGGATGAGTATGATAAGGTGTGGATGAGGATGATAGGGCGTGGTTGTGGATGATAGGGGATGGATGAGGATGATAGGGCGTGGATGAGGATGATAGTGGGTGGATGAGGATGATAGGGCGTGGATGAGGATGATAGGGGTGGATGAGGATGATAGGGCGTGGATGAGGATGGTAGGGCGTGGATGAGTATGATGGTGGTGGATGAAGATGATAAGGCGTGGATGAGGATGATAGGGCGTGGATGAGGATGACAGTGCGTGGATGAGGATGATAGGGTGTGGATGAGGATGATAGGGCGTGGCTGAGGAAGACAGCTCGTGGATGAGGATGATAGGGCGTGGATGAGGATGATAGGGGGTGGATGAGGATGACAGGGCGTGGATGAGGATGATAGGGCGTGGATGCGGATGATAGGGCATGGATGAAGATGACAGGGGATGGATGAGGATGACAGGGGGTGTATAAGTATGATAGGGCATGGATGAGGATGATAGGGGTGGATGAGGATGATAGGGCGTGGATGAGGATAATAGGGCATGGATGAGGATGATGGGGCGTGGATGAGTATGATGGGGGTGGATGAGGATGATAAGGCGTGGATGAGGATGATAAGGGATGGATGAGGATGATAGGGTGTGAATGAGGATGATAGGGCGTGGATGAGGATGATAGGGGGTGGATGAGGATGATAGGGCCTGGACGAGGATGACAGGGGGTGGATGAGGATGATAGGGGTGGATGAGGATGATAGGGCATACATGAGGATGATAGGGCGTTATTGAGGATGATAGGGGGTGGATGAGGATGATTATGCGTGGATGAGGATGAGGGCGTGGATGAGGATGATAGGGTGTGGATGAGGATGATAGGGGTGGCTGAGGATGGCAGCTCGTGGATGAGGATGATAGGGCGTGGATGAGGATGATAGGGCGTGGATGAGAATGATAGGGGGTGGATGAGGCTGATATGGCGTGGATGAGGATGATAGGGGATGTATGAGGATGATAGGGCGTGGATGAGGATAATAGTGGTAGAGTGAGGATGATAGGGGTGGATGAGGATGATAGGGCATGGATTAGGATGATAGGGGGATGGATGTGGATGATAGGGGATGGATGAGGATGATAGGGGGTGGATGAGGATGACAGGGCGTGGATGAGGATGATAGGGCGTGGATGAGGATGATAGGGGGTGGATGAGAATGAGAGGGCGTGGATGAGGATGATAGGGGGTGGAGAAGGATGATAGGGGGTGGATGACGATGATAGGGCATGGATGAGGATGATAGGTCATGGATGAGGATGATAGGGCGTGGATGAGGATGATAGGGGGATGATGAGGATGACAGGGCATGGATGAGGATGATAGGGGGTGGATGAGGATGATAGGGGTTGGATGTGGATGTTAGAGGGTGGATGAGGATCATAGGGCATGGATGAGGATGATAGGGGGTGGATGAGGATGATAGGCCGTGGATAAGGATGATAGGGCGTGGATGAGCATGATTGGGGTCGATGAGGATGATAGGGCGTGGATGAGGATGACAGGGGGGGATGAGGATGATAGGGCGTGGATGAGGATGATAGGGCATGGATGAGGATGATAGGGCATGGATGAGGATGATAGGGGGTGGATGATGATGATAGGGGGTGGATGAGGATGACAGGGCATGGATGAGGATGATAGGGAGTGGATGAGGATGATAGGGGTGGATGAGGATGATATGGCTTGGATGAGGATGATAGGGCGTGGATGAGGATGATAGGGCGTGGATGAGGATGATAGGGCGTGGATGAGGATGATAGGGGATGGATGAGGATGATAGGGTGTGGATGAGGATGATAGGGCATGGATGAGGATGATAGGGTGTGGATGAGGATGATAGGGCGTGGATGAGGATGACAGGGGGTGGATGTGGATGATAGGGGGTGGATGAGGATGATAGGGCGTGCATGAGGATGATAGGGCGTGGATGAGGATGATCGGGGGTGGATGAGGATGATAGGGCGTGGAGGAGGATGTAGGGCGTGGATGAGGATGATAGGGGGTGGATGAGGATGATAGGGCGTGGATGAGGATGATAGAGGTGGATGAGGATGATAGGGCGTGGATGAGGATGATAGGGGGTGGATGAGGATGATAGGGCGTGGATGAGGATGATAGAGGTGGATGAGGATGATAGGGCGTGGATGAGGATGATAGGGGTGGATGAGGATGATAGGGGGTGGATGAGGATGATAGGGCGTGGATGAAGATGATAGGGCGTGGATGAGGATGATAGGGCGTGGATGAGGATGATGGGGGTGGATGAGGATGATAGGGGGTGGATGAGGATGACAGGGCATGGATGAGGATTACAGTGCGTGGATGAGGATGATCAGGGTTGGATGAGGATGATAGGGCGTGGTTGAGGATGATAGGGCGTTGATGAAGATGATAGGGCATTGATGAGGATGATAGGGCGTGGATGAGGATGATAGGGCGTGGATGAAGATGATAGGGCGTTGATGAAGATGATAGGGCGTTGATGAGGATGATAGGGCGTGGATGAGGATGATAGGGCGTGGATGAAGATGATTGGGCGTTGATGAGGATGATAGGGCGTGGATGAGGATGATAGGGCAGGGATGAGTATGACGGGGGTGGATGAAGATGATAAGGCGTGGATCAGGTTGATAGGGATGGATGAGGATGATAGGGTGTGGATGAGGATATAGGGCGTGGATGTGGATGATAGGGTGTGGATGAGGATGATAGGGCTTGGATGAGGATGACAGGGGGTGGATGAGGATGATAGGAGGTGGATGAGGATGATAGGGCGTGGAGGAGGATGTAGGGGGTGGATGAGGATGATAGCGGGTGGATGAGGATGATAGGGTGTGGATTAGGATGACAGGTCGTGGATGAGAATGATAGGGAGTGGATGAGGATGACAGGGCATGGATGAGGATGACAGGGCGTGCATGAGGATGATAAAGGGTGGATGAGGATGATAGGGCGTGGATGTGGATGATAGGGGATGGATGAGGATGATAGGGCGTGGATGAGGATGATAGGGGGTGGATGAGGATGATAGGGCATGAATGAGGATGATAGGGGTTGGATGAGGATGATAGGGGGTGGCTGAGGATGACAGCTCGTGGATGAGGATGATAGGGCTTGGATGAGGATGATAGGGGGTGGATGAGGATGACAGGGCGTGGATGAGGATGATAGGGGGTGGATGAGGATGATAGGGCGTGGATGAGGATGATAGGGGTGGATGAGGATGATAGGGCGTGGATGAGGATGATAGGGCGTGGATGAGTATGATGGGGGTGGATGAGGATGATAAGGCGTGGATGAGGATGATAGCGGATGGATGAGGATGATAGGGTGTGGATGAGGATGATAGGGCGTGGATGATGATGATAGGCGGTGGATGAGGATGATAGGGCGTGGATGAGGATGACAGGGGGTGGATGAGGAAGATAGGGGTTGGATGAGGATGATAGGGGTGGCTGAGGATGGCAGCTCGTGGATGAAGATGATAGGGCGTGGATGAGGATGATAGGGGGTGGATGAGGATGACAGGGCATGGATGAGGATGATAGGGCGTGGATGAGGATGATAGGGCATGGATGAAGATGACGGGGGGTGGGTGAGGATGATAGGGTGTGGATGAAGACGATAGTGCATGGATGAGGATGATAGGGTGTGAATGAGGATGACAGGGCGTGGATGAGGATTATAGGGGGTGGATGAGGATGATGTGGCGTGGATGAGGATAATAGGGGATGGATGAGGATGATAGGGCGTGGATGAGGATAATAGGGGAAGGATGAGGATCATAGCGGTTGAATGAGGATGACAGGGCGTGGATGAGGATGATAGGGCGTGGATGAGGATGATAGGGGGTGGATGAGGATGACAGGGCATGGATGAGGATGATAGGGCGTGGATGAGGATGATAAGGAGTAGATAAGGATTATAGGGCATGGTTGTGGATGATAGGGGATGGATGAGGATGATAGGGGTTGATGAAGATGATAGGGCGTGGATGAGGATGATAGGGGTTGATAAGGATGAAAGGGCATGGGTGAGGATGACAGGGCGTGGATGAGTATGATAAGGTGTGGATGAGGATGATAGGGCGTGGTTGTGGATGATAGGGGATGGATGAGGATGATAGGGCGTGGATGAGGATGATAGTGTGTGGATGAGGATGATAGGGCGTGGATGAGGATGATAGGGGTGGATGAGGATGATAGGGCGTGGATGAGGATGATAGGGCGTGGATGAGTATGATGGTGGTGGATGAAGATGATAAGGCGTGGATGAGGATGATAGGGCGTGGATGAGGATGACAGTGCGTGGATGAGGATGATAGGGTGTGGATGAGGATGATAGGGCATGGCTGAGGAAGACAGCTCGTGGATGAGGATGATAGGGCGTGGATGAGGATGATAGGTGGTGGATGAGGATGACAGGGCGTGGATGAGGATGATAGGGCGTGGATGCGGATGATAGGGCATGGATGAAGATGACAGGGGATGGATGAGGATGACAGGGGGTGTATAAGTATGATAGGGCATGGATGAGGATGATAGGGGTGGATGAGGATGATAGGGCGTGGATGAGGATAATAGGGCGTGGATGAGGATGATGGGCGTGGATGTGTATGATGGGGGTGGATGAGGATGATAAGGCGTGGATCAGGATGATAAGGGATGGATGAGGATGATAGGGTGTGGGTGAGGATGATAGGGCGTGGATGAGGATGATAGGGGGTGGATGAGGATGATAGGGCGTCGAAGAGGATGACAGGGGGTGGATGAGGATGATAGGGGTGGATGAGGATGATAGGGCGTACATGAGGATGATAGGGCGTGGATGAGAATGATAGGTGGTGGATGAGGATGATAGGGCGTGAAGGAGGATGTAGGGCGTAGATGAGGATGATTGGGGGTGGATGAGGATGATAGGGCGTGGATGAGGATGACAGGTCGTGGATGAGGATGATAGGGCGTGGATGAGGATGATAGGGGTGGATGAGGATGATAGGACGTGGATGAGGATGATAGGGCGTGGATAAGGATGATGGGGGTGGCTGAGGATGATAGGGAGTGGATGAGGATGACAGGGCATGGATGAGAATGACAGGGTGTGGATGAGGATGATAGGGGGTGGATGAGGATGATAGGGTGTGGATGAGAATGATAGGGGCTGGGGATGAGGATGATAGGGTGTGGATGAGGATGATAGGG